>NC_092633.1:53117067-53460371 GCF_039555335.1 Amphiura filiformis | reverse complement strand
TGCACCCTCTGCATGCTCCTAATTGTATACAATGACTACATGGTCTAGAAGGAGGTGTGGCATATGTCTAACCTAACTCATTAGGAACAACCTCCAGGTACATCCATCTTCCACCTCACCCTTGGATGCCTTCAAGACAGCAGTAAGGAGAGGAAACCAAATAGAATTCCAGCTAGCGAAGAGTTTTTCTACTGCACCTTATGTTCTTGAGACTGCAATAAAGCACCCTACTTCATGGAATCTATAGTCCACAGCTTGTGCAAAAAATTTGAAGTGTGACTATCTTCATGCATTTGAAACAGTGTTTACTGAGGAAAAAGAAGCCTAAGCTACCCTTAGCCTTAACCTTAGGCTACCCTGAAAAAAAAAACCTCTTTCTATAGTCTGTCTTGTCTGAAGTTGAGAGTAACATCATGTTGGATTTCACAGTGATAGATTTAACCTGCACGTCAACAGCCGCTTCCGGGGCATTTTGTGCAGAAACCACATCAAGATCAAGATCAAGATTTGATTAGTGTGTGCAAACCTAATCCTGCAGCTCAGGGCATATACAGATGAGTTGTAGCGCAATCTGTCCATATGAACCTGCCACTGCGAAATCCAATTTGTCATTATTCTCAACTTGAGACAAGATCCCAGGGACAAGACACACTATAAACCTTGTACACTCTTAGAAAAGGGTTCTTGGCTATCTTATTATGTACAAACCTCAAGGGAAAAGGTTCTTGGAAATTACAAGAACCCAAAAATGGTTCTTATTCTGACCATTCCAGAAACCTAAAATGGTTCTTTCCAGAACCCTTTTATGTTTTTGTAGAACCATTTAAGGTTCCACATACAAGACAGCTCAAGAACCATTTTAGGTTCTACTTTAACCATTTTTCTAAGAGTGTAATACAACACAAGTATAGGGCCACACAAATTATGCCCCCTCCTCACAAGCAACCACCAAGTATTGCGAATTGCTTACCAATATTGACTAGGTAGACCCCATCTTTCTCGACCATTTCCAGGCCATAGGAGATGTTATCCAACTTTTGCGCTCTCATCTTGGGGGTTTTGCTATATCGCCTTGGTTTATACAAAGCATGGCCTCCCCTGGTCTGTAATGCTTGCACCAATGCAATCAACTTCAAACCATCTCCAAAATCCACGGCTAAATCCACAATATGGATATCGGGTCTAGGTCGTAGTTGTACATTACACCAATTAGTGAATGTGTTCTTCTGGATCTGCACCCAAGCTGGCTGAGCCTGCTGAGGTCTTTTGATCTTGGAGTCGTCATCCGAATCGGAATCAGCACCGGGAGTACTCCTTTCGCGAGCCATGGTTATTTGTTCTTCAAGATCCTACAACTGATTTCTTACGATGTAATAAAATATTCCAGGATTGTCCTTTTCAAATTGTTATGTTCATCACAGATTTGTAAAAATCAATCAATAATAATTTGATGGTAAACAGGTGCAGTACTTGTCGAATGCTCTTCTCCCAGCTATGTTGACAGCCACTGCGTGAAGCCTAGCTACCAATGCCCGCTAGACAAGTTCAACAACATAGCCTCGGTGATTATTTCATTATTATCTACATATCCATCTCTCTCGGGTGTAGTCGTTTGACCTTTCTCCCCATTGGTGTGGCACTATAGGTTTAGACATCCGTTCCAATATGCGTTCCAAAGTCCTTCGTTTTCAGTATAGACTGAATACATAAACTAAAATAGATCAGATGTTGCAATTTCATATTACACTGTATGGACACTTTGGTATTACTATAGCAATAGGAGAACAGTATGCCCTTAGATGAATAGTCCGTGGTATTCAACATCAACTTCATGTGCAACAAGTGATGAGAATTGTTGATGGCGCTATTTGTATAAAATTAAAAGAGCTAACCCTGATAATAAATAATATAAAGCGTGCCGATGGGGTGGTCAGAATATAGACATGCATGTTCAGTGGCGTACGGTGGCCGCCCCAACCCCGGGGGGCTGAAGAAGAAACAATTTTGCCGCCCCTTCCTTAACAGCCCGAAAAGGTTGACCCAATTTTTTCACGGTCGTTTGAAAAGTGAAGAGCAAAAAAAAAAAAAAAAGAGAGGATTTTAGGCGCTAGCGCCCTAAAAGCAACATTTTTTCAAATTTTTTTATGATTTTTCAATTTTTTGCTTTTTCTTTGCTAATTCCTTTTGCCGCCCCTTCGTTTTTGCCGCCCCTGTTTTTGCCGCCCCTTCTTCTTCCGCCGCCCCTTCGTTTTGCCGCCCCTACTTTGACCCCGGGGGGCTGGCGCCCCCAAAGCCCCCCCCCCCCAAAATACGCGCATGATGTTTATTAGATATTTTCACCCATATACTGTCGATACAACTTCATCTAGGCTATTATCTATTGCTGATAGCGCACTTCATCACCTATCTACTGCTGATAGCAAACTCTACTTCATCCACTATCTACTGCCGATAAGTAATTACTTCATCAATCATCTGCTGATAACATTCTACTTCATCCATTATCTAAACTACTGACAGCACACGTTACTTCATCCACTATCTACTGCCGATATAAATTTTCTATTATCTACTGCTGATAGCACATTACTTCATCAGCTATCTACTGCTGATAGCAAACTATACTTCATCTACTATCTACTGCTGATAGCAAGCTATACTTCATCTACTATCTACTGCTGATAGCAAACTATACTTCATCCACTGTCTACTGCTGATAGCATACTACTTCATCTACTATCTACTGCTGATCATGCTGAGAGCACAATACTTCATCTACTATCTACTGCTGATCATGCTGATAGCACAATACTTCACCCACTATCTACTGCCGATAGGTATTAAACTATCTTCATCCATTATCTACTACTGATAGCACACTTTACTTCATCCACTATCTACTGCTGATAGCAAACAACTTTGTCTATTATCTACTGCTGATAGCAAACTATACTTTATTTACTATCTACTGCTGATAGCAAACTATACTTTATTTACTATCTACTGCTGATAGCAAACTATACTTTATTTACTATCTACTGCTGATAGAAAACTATACTTTATTTACTATCTACTGCTGATAGGAAACGACTTCATCCACTATCTACTGCTGATAGTAAACTATACTTCATCCACTATCTACTGCTGATAGCAAACTATACTTCATCTACTATCTACTGCTGATAGCTACCTATACTTCATCTACTATCTACTGCTGATAGCACACTACTTCATCCACCATCTACTGCCGATAGGTCACTATCTTTATTTATTATCTGCTGCTGATAACAACCTACTTCATCCACTATCTACTGCTGATAGCACACGTTACTTCATCCACAATCTACTGCTGATAGCAAACAACTTTTTTTATTATCTACTGCTGATAGCACATTACTTCATCAGCTATCTACTGCTGATAGCAAACTATACTTCATCTACTATCTACTGCTGATCATGCTGATAGCACACTACTTCACCCACTATCTACTGCCGATAGGTATTAAACTATCTTCATCCATTATATACTACTGATAGCACACTTTACTTCATCCACTACCTACTGCTGATAGCAAACAACTTTGTCTATTATCTACTGCTGATAGCAAACTATACTTTATTTACTATCTACTGCTGATAACAAACTATGCTTTATTTACTATCTACTGCTGATAGGAAACTATACTTTATTTACTATACTGCTGATAGGAAACTACTTCATCCACTATCTACTGCTTATAAGCAAGCTATACTTTATCTACTATCTACTGCTGATAGCAAACTATACTTCATCCACTATCTACTGCTGATAACAAACTATACTTCATCTACTATCTACTGCTGATAGCAAACTATACTTTATCTACTATCTACTGCTGAGAGTAAGCTATACTTCATCTACTATCTACTGCTGATAGCAAAATATACTTCATCTACTATCTACTGCTTATAAGCAAGCTATACTTTATCTACTATCTACTGCTGATAGCAAACTATACTTCATCCACTAACTACTGCTGATAGCAAACTATACTTCTTCTACTATCTATACTGCTGATAGCAAACTATAATTCATCTACTATCTACTGCTGATAGTTAATTATACTTCATCTACTATCTACTGCTGATAGCAAATTATACTTTATCAGTGATCTACTGCTGATAGTAAAATATACTTCATCCACTATCTACTGCTGATAGCAAACTATACTTCATCTACTATCTACTGCTAATAGCAAACTATACTTCATCCACTATCTACTGCTGATAGCAAACTATAATTGATCTACTATCTACTGCTGATAGCACATTACTTCATCCACTATCTACTGTTGATAGCAAACTATACTTCATCTACTATCTACTGCTGATAGCAAAATATACTTAATCCACTATCTACTGCTGATAGCACACTACTTCATCAACTATCTACTGCTGATAGCAAACTACTTGATCAGCTATCTACTGCTGATAGCAAACTATACTTCATCTACTATCTACTGCTGATAGCAAACTATACTTTATCTACTATCTACTGCTGAGAGTAAGCTATACTTCATCTACTATCTACTGCTGATAGCAAAATATACTTCATCTACTATCTACTGCTTATAAGCAAGCTATACTTTATCTACTATCTACTGCTGATAGCAAACTATACTTCATCCACTAACTACTGCGGATAGCAAACTATACTTCTTCTACTATCTATACTGCTGATAGCAAACTATAATTCATCTACTATCTACTGCTGATAGTTAATTATACTTCATCTACTATCTACTGCTGATAGCAAATTATACTTTATCAGTGATCTACTGCTGATAGTAAAATATACTTCATCCACTATCTACTGCTGATAGCAAACTATACTTCATCTACTATCTACTGCTAATAGCAAACTATACTTCATCCACTATCTACTGCTGATAGCAAACTATAATTGATCTACTATCTACTGCTGATAGCACATTACTTCATCCACTATCTACTGTTGATAGCAAACTATACTTCATCTACTATCTACTGCTGATAGCAAAATATACTTAATCCACTATCTACTGCTGATAGCACACTACTTCATCAACTATCTACTGCTGATAGCAAACTACTTGATCAGCTATCTACTGCTGATAGCAAACTATACTTCATCTACTATCTACTGCTGATAGCAAACTATACTTTATCTACTATCTACTGCTGAGAGTAAGCTATACTTCATCTACTATCTACTGCTGATATCAAAATATACTTCATCTACTATCTACTGCTTATAAGCAAGCTATACTTTATCTACTATCTACTGCTGATAGCAAACTATACTTCATCCACTAACTACTGCTGATAGCAAACTATACTTCTTCTACTATCTATACTGCTGATAGCAAACTATAATTCATCTACTATCTACTGCTAATAGCAAACTATACTTCATCCACTATCTACTGCTGATAGCAAACTATAATTGATCTACTATCTACTGCTGATAGCACATTACTTCATCCACTATCTACTGTTGATAGCAAACTATACTTCATCTACTATCTACTGCTGATAGCAAAATATACTTAATCCACTATCTACTGCTGATAGCACACTACTTCATCAACTATCTACTGCTGATAGCAAACTACTTGATCAGCTATCTACTGCTGATAGCAAACTATACTTCATCTACTATCTATTGCTGATAGCAAACTACCGTACTTCATCAGCTATCTACTGCTGATAGCAAACTATACTTCATCTACTATCTACTGCTGATAGTAAACTATACTTCATCTACTATCTACTGCTATAGCACACTACTTCATCAACTATCTACTGCTGATAGCAAACTACCGTACTTCATCAGCTATCTACTGCTGATAGCAAACTATACTTCATCTACTATCTACTGCTGATAACACACTACTTCATCAACTATCTACTGCTGATAGCAAACTACCGTACTTCATCAGCTATCTACTGCTGATAGCAAACTACTTCATCAACTATCTACTGCTGATAGCAAACTACTTGATCAGCTATCTACTGCTGATAGAAAACTATACTTCATCTACTATCTACTGCTGATAGCAAACTATACTTCATCTACTATCTACTGCTGATAGCAAACTATACTTCATCTACTATCTACTGATGATAGCAAACTACCGTACTTCATCAGCTATCTACTGCTGAGAGCAAACTATACTTTATCCACTATCTACTGCTGATAGCAAACTATACTTCATCAATCTAACAATACTGATAACAAACTACTTCATCCATTATCTACTGCTGATATCACACTACGCCATCTACTATTAATTATATACCTGAATTATATTTTTGTTCATTGATTGGTTAAAAGTGGATTACATGACCAAAAATAGTTCTACCATCAGTAAATGGTAGCCGTTAATAGTCTTTTTAATGTTACGTTTGACCATAAAGAAGAGCTCCTAGCCATAAATAGTACTTTGGACGACTTCTACGTGCAAACTTTCTGTAGCTTACTTTGCACATAGCGTGATTTCTTGCTGTTTAGTCTGTTCGATTTTTTGAAGGGCAAAATGTAGGTTGTGCTGTTCACTCAGGATAGACACTGGTGAAGACAAATTCTGAATGATTTTCTTTTAACAAATCAATGAACAAAGAATATATTTAATGAAAAACAAAATTTATACTGCCTTTATTCGAGGTTCTGGTGGCAGTATATTACTATACTATCTACATACTTCTACACTACTTCATGAACTATCAAATGCAATTTGTAACGATATTTCAAGGGGAAGGGAGCAAGGTGACTTTCAAAGGGCAACATTTGATGAAAATTGCACTGCTTAGACATTACTTCATCCACTATCTAGCCCTACTGCGGATATTATGGTTTTAAATCCACTGTTTTCAACAGATTTCCTGCTTTTTTGATCAACTTCCTCAAGATCTCCGTAATCAACTTCTTTTCAGTTTAAATGGGTTTTTAACAAATTCAAAAGAGCACTTCAAAAATCTCAGCTGGAATTGATTTTTTTATAGAGTGTTTCTTATGTAATATGTTTTAGTTTTATTTACCTGACTCTAGTTCATGGGGAGGAATCCGGTCTCCTTCAGTGTGATCTCTGTTTTGCTGTTGTTTTTGCAGAGTTTTAGGTTTAGCCACTTTGAAAGTGACTTTTGTTACTCTTGGCTATCCCTGCCAGAGGCTCTGTGCATGTGTCTTGTTCTCCTGTTTTTGCACACTGAGGGAGTCTTGGATTCCTCATCATGGACTGGAGTCTTACCTTTTAATAACTCATAAAAAAATAACTCATGTTAATTGCTGGTCAATTGAAAATGTTAATTGCTTTTAATATTGTGCAATCATTGTATGTGTTTTACTGTATGTTTAATGTTTTTTATCTGGCAAATAAAATGAAATGAAAATGAAAATATAAAATGAATGATATCACACTGCTTCATCTGCTTTCTACTGCTGATAGCACTACTATCTTATTAGCAGACAATTTCATCCACTAACAACTGCTGATTAGCACACTACTTCATTCATAGTATTGTCTGAATACCTGCCAACAATTTTATTTCAATCAATGTAAACTTTTCAAACACCCAAGTTCATAAAAAGGCACACACAACATCAAGTACTATAATATCAATCATAAATATTTTATTCCCATATCAAGACAGCACACATACATATTGAAAATACTTAATAAACACACATGGATGGTGATTTTAAGTTTCAATTAAAATAATAGCATGATTGTCTACTTGATCCGTTCAAATCCTAGATTAGTCACGTCTGTCATCCTGAATGATCCATACTATGTTTAACTTGTTGTACATGTAAAACATCTTGTACAATACACAATAGACAAAATCAGATACAGTACATGTAACAGTGGCTCTTGTATTAAGACAGCTCACTGACCATAGTCAGAGTCAGTCACAGACCGGACAGGTTAGTCCTTTAGCAAATTCAAGACATATACTGGATATAATCAAACAACATGTATTTGGCCCTCATGCATGAAGATCTGTCACTCATGTTAACAAAATGAAAGATTTCTGAACTCCTGAATAATACCCTTATCCATAAATTAATAAACACGTAGATTGGAATGTTCCATGCCTGTACCCTCTAAGCATGCTTGAATTCAGCTGACGCTGGTACATATGCGTAAAGTATCTTTTGTGTACGCTCGTGCTATTTGCCCTATTTTTGAGTTCGCACACGCAAACCTGACTTAGCGTCAACCCCATAGGCAACATGTCTACATTCTGCGATATACCCTTATACCTATAGGACTTGCAGGCCATGTTTGCAAAATACCACTGGTTAAGAAGTGAAGCATGAGCTTTGCAAGGAACTCATAATGAAAAACAATGACCCCTTTCCAAGCTTATGCAGATCCCACCTGTCTGGCAGTACTTTTTTGTTTTAATGCTAGTCCCACATTATATTTTGTTTGTGCCAGCAAGACCCAACTCCAACCTAATTCCAAGACCCTCAAATCAAGGTTGTTGAAAGGATCTTACAGTACATGTAGTAAATATGCGTATACAATTATATAATTAGTGGCAAGGCACATTCAACAGCAAGTTATAGGCTATACAAATTACACACATTTTAAGAAATTTATGCTTACTAGTAAATTGTTAAATATTTCGATATTAGGTTATAAACTTTATTGAAATTATTTTTTAAAGAAATCAACGACTTATTGCTAATTTGGATCTGATGGATCCCTAATAATGGATATTGGACGGTTATTTTTAACACTTCAAACATCTCACTACAAGCATTCAAGGGAGCTGTATGTGTTTTCAAATGGTATAAACCAATATATTTTATATCTATAATATTATTACTATATTAGGCATAATTTTGACATAAAGTTGTATCTCAACATTCAGTTCCCCATAGAACTCCACATTAAAAGGCCAAATAGTGGGGTTTCTTTCACTTCACCTCACTATTTGCGTTTAAAATGGACAGAAATCCTTCATGACAATTATTATATCAGCATTTTGGGCAAAGAATAAATAAATTAAAATGTGCGAAATCATACATTATGGCTTTAACGACCACATGTACCACATCAAACATTTGGCAGTATAACTATTTGTTGAAGCCCAAATTGAGTTCATAGAAGTACTGAAACTCTAGCAGTTGAGATATGTTCTGAGGAAGACCTGTTCTGATAAAGGTAAAACAAGGAAAGACAAATGGAAATATATATTTACCATGACACTAAACTATTTGTTCAGTTTTACGATTCTGTTGAAAACATTTGCTTAGGCTAAAGAACATCATTCGATTGCCTGTTCAAGTATTATCTGGTAACAATACTGTGATCATACTACCCAGAGCTGTAACTGAATTTTATTACACTTTTTGGCTCTAGCGCTTATAGTACATTTAGTCACAGAGACAGATATCAGAGTGCCCTTCTGACTGATCTTTCTCGTTTCATTGTGACCCACACAGACAGATGTTAAGCTACAGCCCATACAGAATCTGCATAGAATGTATTAAAGTAGTGTACATGTGTTTAGTGTGCATCAAAATATAACTTTGAAAGCCTATTAAAAACATGTCACTATTGAAATGCTATCAAAAATAAACTATATCCTAGTAAAAAAATCCTAGTAAAAAACACCTCTACCAAAATATCCCTAAAGAATAACATGTATATAACCAATGCATTATATGTGATGACGCTAAACTCTGTTTCTACTATAAACTAATGAAGAAAAAAAAACCCCAATTATCTCAGTACACACAAAAAGTTTCTGACAAAGAAAACATTGAAATGTTGGGTTATATAAAGGGTATAAAACGTTTTAATAACATTCAAAAACATTTTGAAAACTTGCTGCAAAACATTCTAACATAATGTTATCTAAGTGTTGACAAAATGTTTTCCAAATATGTTTGCCAATAAATATTTTACAGTAGCATTTTGACATTTTTCAAATGTTTTTGTAGAGTTTTTTCATACAAAACATTAAAAACAATTTCATGATTTTTGTAAAAACCAACATTTAATATTATTAAAACGTTTTGACCAACAATAAATAATAAATAAAGAATATTGTGTTTGCTGGGAGCAGTTTTGGCCTCTATTCTAACCATTATTATGTTTTGTTGAATCCAAGTGTGTAAAAATATTGAATCCAAAACATAATAATGATAAAATTGATGCTTTACGCCCAATATTTATTGGTCTCGCTATGAGTTTTAAAATATTGGACTACGTCTCGTCCAATATTTTAAAACTCATAGCGAGACCAATAAATATGGGCTCAATCGATCCAATTTTATATCAAACATGAACCCTTCCCCGCATTCTCCTTCTGATTATATTATTACCTTACTCCTAAAACAATATGTAAATGCTTTTCTTGATTTATGAGAAACACAAGCAACTAGTCCCAAACAAAAATGTTTGGTAGACTCATAACCGGTGCGATCTTACCTTTCCGATGTTGATTAAGATACTTCTTGCATCGATCCCGAGATGCGGAAAAAAACCAATAGTCATTTTGTCCCACATAAATGAATAAATAACAAAAACCCCGATCCCCGAGTGGACTCACCCATTCGGTGACGTCACACACGATAATCATCCCTTATCCGACTTGGGCAGCCCCTACTCGCCAAACTTGTAGGGCGGCGGGGTCGGATAATCAACATCGGAAAGGTAAGATCGCACGGTTATGAGTCTACCAAACATTTTTGTTTGGGACTAGACTCAGTACACCGGTCGATCTTACCGCTTCCGATGTTGATTAAGATACTTCTTGCATCAACATCTGAAAGATCGATCTAGCAAGTAACCGACGGATGGAGGTACAAGATTGGCCAGCATCTGATAAGGATCGGGAGAGTGGGTAGCATGGTAATCGCGAGGTCAAACTATTTCCCCCCCCCCTCACGGCCGGGAAACAGAAAGACTACGTGAACAGACAAAAACCCCTGAACTGAAAGTTCAGTGGTTAAGAATAGAAACACTGGTTCTTACCATGTTGGAATTCTGATTGTCCGCAAAACACCTGATACCCAACCACCATATTATCTCCGCAGAATAGCCCTGGAGAACTTATCGCCTGGTCGTTGGTTTACGTTTTTGTAGTAAACCGTGGAAAAGGACGACGGGTTCTTCCAAGACACAGCCTGACAAATCTCTTCTATGGGGACCCCCCTATGGTAGGCCCACGAAGATGAGATAGATCTGGTTGAGTGGGCCTTGGGGCGAGCGTCTTTTGCCGCCCCCCGAGTCCACCAACACCTGGACCAGCCACCGTGCCAGAGTCTGTTTAGCGGCTGGACCGTGCGGTTCTGCGTGAGTGATAAATAAGCGGTCATGAGCCCCTCTTAAGGTTTGTGTTCGGCCAAGGTAGTGCTGTAGCGCCCTCACCGGGCACCACAACCTGTCTTCGGCTATTGACGAGCCCTGCCCAATATTGGGGAGGGAGAGTGGCGAGTGTCGGAATGTACTTCGCTCATTTTTTGCAAGGAAATCCGGGCGAAGAAACAGCGTCGCTCCGTTGTTAGTAAATACGGAGGCTGACTTCGAGACTGCGTGCAACTCTGAGCAGCGCCGTCCCGAAGCCAACGCCAGAAGAAAGGCCGCCTTTAGAGTGACGTATTTAAGTGTCGCTTTTGACAGGTGCTCAAAGGGGGACCCTTAATATACTCCAAGACTGTGTTGAGGTCCCATGGAGGGACCACCTTCCTTTCGGCGGCGCTCGTTGAACATACCGTCGAGAAGAAGACTTAGGGACCCATCTGAATTGATAGTCGACCCGTCTTCGAGTCCTCGGTGAATCGAGAGAATGGCTGACTTATAGTTGGCTATCGTTGCCTGCTGAAGTCCTGACCTGAACTTTTCTGTCAGAAAATCTGCCACTAGAGGCACAGGGGCTCTAGTGGGAGATGTATTTCTCTCATCGCACCATGCGTAGTAGGGAGCCAAACGCTGACTATACGTGCGGAGGGTAGACTCTCGTCTACCCCGGCGATGAGAGAAGCAGCTTCTGATGAAAAGCCTCCCTCCGCCGCCGTTCCTGATAAGGGCCATGCAGCTAACTGCAGGTGCTCTAGTGGTAGACTTGGTACCTCTCCTCCGGGCATCCGGAGTAGATTTGGTAACTCGGGGAGTACTCGCGGCTGAGCCGCTAGTAGATCCACCATCGGTCGAAACCACAGGTGTTTCGGCCAGAACGGTGCTATCAGAATGACGTTGCAATCCTCCCTCCCGATCTTGGTCACCACCCTTGCGAGCAGTGAGATCGGGGAAAGCGTAAGCAGTCATTCCTCCCAGTCTACGGACAGAGCGTCCACGGCGAAAGCCTGTGGATCTGCGACCCTTGAGCAATACATCGGCAGCGGATGATTTCGATGAGATGCGAACAAATCTATCGAGGGTGGTACATCACCTCGAAGATCGTCTGGGCGACCTGCGGAGCAAGGGACCATTCTGTAGGTCCCGACACCTTTCCTCGTGACAGATCGTCCGCGAGGATGTTGGTGACTCCGCTATGTGCATCGCTCTCAACGTAATCTGCCTGGCCTTGCACCACCCTATCAGGCGTAAAGTGCGTGCAGGCATAACCGTGGTGACCTGGTGCCCCTTGTCTGTTGAGGTAGGCCACCACGGTTGTGTTGTCTGTTTGGACAACGATATGAGATCCCACGATCACCTTCTCGAAATGCTGGAGAGTTCTCTCCACTGCCCAAAGTTCGAGAAGGTTGATATAGAACTCCGTCTCCGTGGCCGACCATAGGCCCGAGACTGAGTCCCGTGGATGTGGCCCCCCAGCCCAGCTTTGGCGCGTCGGTCGTCACTACGTGCCGCACCGCTGGTGCAGGAAACCTGACACCTTGAGTCAAATTGGGCTGATGGGTCCACCACCAGAGTTCCTCTCGCGCGATCTCCGACATCGAACCGCGAGGGATATTGGTGACGACTGGGCCTGTAAAAGGCTAGAAGGTGTAGTTGTATAGGCCTCATGTGAAAGCGGCAGTGCAGTGCGAGGTCTACCATACTGGCCATAAGGCCCAAAACCTTCATCCATGCCACAGCGGGTGCCCCTCTGACTCGGCCAAGAGTCGGGCACACCTCGCCATGTTCGTCACCCTCTCGGTGAGGGCACCGCGATCCCTCCTTGAGGTTGATCTGGGCCCCTAAGAATAGTGGTGTCTGCGTCGGGACCAGATTGGATTTCTTGGCGTTGATCAGAAATCCCAGGTCCCGCACCGCACGGACTACTAACTCCACGAGACACTGTGTCTCCAGCGGGTGCGTCCGTAAATGAACCAATCGTCCAGGTAGCAACACATGTTGACTCCCCTGCGCTTCAGGTACGCTGCCACCGCCTGACCAGGAGTGTAAACACTCTGGGGAGGTGGACAAGCGAATGGCAGGCATCGAAACTGGTAAGTTTGACCCTGTACCTTGAAGCGTAGAAACCTCTGATCTTGAGGTGCGATCGGAACATGCAGATATCGTCCGAGATCTAGCGATGCCGCCCACATACCCTTGATGGGGCAGGCTAGCACCGGCGAGAGTCTCCATTCTGAACCTCTTGGGCCTGATGAACTGTTCAACGGCTTGAGGTTCAGAATGGGCCTCAATCGCCGGTCTTCTTTGGAGCCAGAAAAAATGTGCTCCAAAACCCCTTGGTGAAAGGGGGGTAGACCGGGACAATCGCTTGCTTCGTGAGAAGCTGAGTGACCTCTGACAGTAGTGCCCGACGCTGGGGGCCGTCTGGCGGCACTACCGTGGACCTCTGAATCGTGCAGGCGCGACGAGGTGTGGCTGGTAAATTCCAGCCTGTAACCCCCACTGACCACTGACAATACCCAGGCGCCCGGTGAGATGGCATGCCATCTCTGGGCGTGTGCAATAGCGGCCGCCCACAGGGGAATCCCTGTGGGAAGTCCAAACCTGCCGGCATGGACTGTCGACCGCCGTGCCCTCAGGACCGATCTGGTTTGCCACCCTTAGCAGAACGGCTCTTCTTAGGGGGCTTGCCATACTGGTCCAGCACTACTCTTGCGCTTCCCAGTTTTCTTGGGAGGTGCTGGAGTAGCCTCGGCTCGGTGTAGTCTGTGGTGCGGCCCTGCTGAAGCTGGAGCTGGCGCTGAAGAACGCTTAGAAGACTTCTTCTTCTTGTGCTTCTTCTTCGCCTTACTGCCCTTCCCTTGGTCAGGGCAGCCTCCGACTTCTTCAGAGTGCTCTCATTGGTGGCCTTCTTTGCCCGGTCCTCAACCGTAGCGCAAAAGGCCTGTCCAAAGAGTAGCCCCTGTCCCACCGAGTCTGACTTCTTCATTGCATCAGCAAAGTCGGAGCCGTAAGTTGACTGGAGGGACAGACAGGCATTCTCCCGGCGGCGGGGTGACATCCTATGGGCTAGGCCCATAGAACTCTCGTTGAGGTTAGCTGTTAGCACCGCTAACAGATTAACCTCATGGAAGAGTTCCGGCGTTGCCCGTGGTCGTTCGCTACCTTCCTACCGAGGTGCTCGGCAAGCGTGGTAGCGACGCTAGAGACTCTGATACGCGAGCGTGCTCGCTTATCGATGAGCTTTAGCTCCTCCTCCCACTGGGGGGAGAACGACCCGTGCGCCTTGGCCGCTAGCGGCAGGCGCTTGGCAACGTCTGGATCCACGTCAGGGACCCTGAGGTAGGTTTCGTAGTCCTCCTGCGAAACACGCAGTGGACGCGTGCAAGCACGCGGCGTCGAAGCTCCAGCGAGCCTGACAGCCCTACGAAACCTACCCTTGAGGTCCGCCGGGTATGCAAGTGCGGGCGACCCTTGTGTGGACGCGCTAGCTGGGCATCCTACTGAAAAAGATGCCCTGGTCCTCCTGAACGGACTCCTCCTGAGAGAAAGCCAGGCCCAAACCTTGGGCCACACGGCTCATCACCTCAGCGGTGTCCGCAGGCAGACCATTGCTAGCGAGTTCCTCACGGGAAGCGGGGAAGGATACCTGAAGCTAGCTGCACAGTCTCATCAGACTGTGAGTCGCTACTGGTTTCATCTTCCGACTCCTTTCCCTCGCCTTCAGACTCTGACTCACTCCCTGATGAGGAAGAGACCTGACGACGGGCATCTGAAGGTGGACAGGGCGGTGTCGCCACCGTGTGGCTAGCCAACTGAACACCAGCAGAAGAGGGAGTACTCCCGCTAGACCCGAGATGCTAGCTATAGCACCCGGGATCCGCGCGCTCTCGCTGCTGTCGCCCTAGCCATAGCAGTGTGCGGCCTACCCTGAGCTGTATCAGGGTTAGCCACTCGCCGCCGGGTTGGGTAACAACTGGTGGTACTGCTTGCCCAACGCTAGGCGGCACTTGCCACGGTGGTAGACCGTGGAAGAAACCACCCTGCGGCGGATACCACGGGCATACCCTGTTGGTAGCTGACCCTGAAAGGATCCGCCCCCAGGGAACCCCCATGGGAACGGCAGTACCGGTCCCGCCTCCCCCTGTTGCCACAGAGACTGTGGTAACCAGGACGAGTACTGCGGTACCTGCGTGGTTGTAGCGTAGGTGCCCGGTAGGGCTCCCGGCTGCGTACCACTGTACCCATGCCTCACAGCGTTCCCTGCTAGAGGATCAAGCCGTGTGTATGGGTACCCGCTATACTGGCTGTCCCTTGGCTAAAAGGAGCTTGCCTAGTATCACGGGTAGCTGAGCGTGTATACCCTCGATCAGTCACCTCGCTACCTGAATAGGCAGTATCAATCAATGGAGCCATGCTCCGCTGAATAGATAGTGATCGATCATAAGAGGGTAATTGACCCATTGACTGTAATGGATCACCCACGCTCTGCTGGCTCTCGAGGACATAAGTGGGTTGTTGATCAGCCAGGCTGTTCAAACTACCTACCCTAACCTCTTGAGCCTCGCCCAAGGTCGCTGTGTGTGGCGGACCACTCACGGCAGCTATGGGCGCGTGCATAGTGGCTACCACTGAAGTCAAGCCGTAGCTCGTCTCGGTAGCTGCCACTGTTTGCACTTAGGTCGCTGTCCCGTGAGAGACTGCGAGCCCAACCCCGGTATAGCCGCTAGCCAGTCCCGGAGGACAGCCGGCAGCCATTCCAAGGCCCAGGGAATCACTCGGCGGTCCCACCATGGAACGCTGCCGTGTGACAACCCCAGTTGGTTCTGCTAAGACTACACCTGAAGCGTTAGCCCCGGTATCGTCTCTGCTAAACCCCTGCACGTTTTCATTCGACCCTTGCGGGGAACGAAAGGCGTGCTGCGTGCCGTGGATCAACCCAGGCAAGCCCGGGGTTCCACTGGCACGCTGCGTGCTACAGACCGGCCGAGGCAAGTCCGCTGCACGCTGTATGCTGAGATTCAACCCAGGCAAGCCGGGTACCCTTGGCATACTGTCCGTCGCCGGCTACTTCGCGGGTGCTAGACCCGCTCGTTCAGCCAGCAATAGACGGGTGTCCACCTGCAAGAAGCTCGCTAGAGATCTCACTGGTAGACTGGTACTCGCCTGTTAGGGCAAGTACCGCCCTGCTGCCTGCTACTAGCTTAGACGTTAAGTCAGTGCTTTCGCTGGCTGCTAGGCCTTCGGGCTCGCTAGCAGTCCCGGAGGGTCCGCCTGCTTGCCGGGACCGGAGCCCCAGAGGTTACCTTAGCGTGGCCATTGCCTGCCTAGCTAGTACCTACCATATCAATCTTACCTGTAGGCTTCTGTTTCTTAGTCTTCGTCTTCTGTCTGTGTCGAAGACCTAAACGAGCGCTACTTTCTAAATCCTCGAAGTGGATGTCCGATAAGCCTATGCAAAAGGAAGCACACTTATTTGATTTAGAGCAATCCCTGTGGGAGTAGCAGAGTGGATGCGGTCCCACTCTGGCACAAGGGAAGGGCATGATTGACAAGGCCTAGACATTGTAGTAATCGGGAGCGATAGCACTACCCCCGAACACAAGCTCAAGCCCAATAAACAGACCCACACGCACAGTGGCTGGCGCTGATGTAGTGGTATGATATAAAAAATATATATACAAAGGGATGAAAAACTGAAAACCTTTTGGGGAAGATTTGTCAGGCTGGTCCTTCGAAACCCACGAACTCTTAGCAGTAACTCGTCATCAGACGCGTACTGAAAGATATATAACGATAGAGCACACCATAAACATAGCGATAATCACTCACCATACATGTATACACAGTACTGTACAAACATCTATTGTAACTTACTAGTCTGTTATAGTTGTTTTACGTGAGAACAAAAATAAAATGGCGTCCTAAGGGCGGCCATTTTGAAAACGCGATAATGTCCCGTATATGAACGGAAACACACATACAAGCTAAGTTTTTGGATCGTTGTTGTCACTTTTCTAGCCGAAAAATGTCGTCAAAACTATCTCCCTACCGACTATACTGCTTGGTTTTTCCCTCAGTGTAACAAACAAACTGTATATCTCGTCCTTTGGTTCGTAATGATACTTAGCGTTGGTAAAGAAAAATCCCCGTGGTCGTTCGCTACCTTCCTACCGAGGTGCTCGGCAAGCGTGGTAGCGACGCTAGAGACTCTGATAAGCGAGCGTGCTCGCTTATCGATGAGCTTTAGCTCCTCCTCCCACTGGGGGAGAACGACCCGTCGCCTTGGCCGCTAGCGGCAGGCGCTTGGCAACGTACTGAATCCATGTCAGGGACCCGAGGTAGGTTTCGTAGTCCTCCTGCGAAACACGCAGTGGAAGCGTGCAAGCACGCGGCGTCAAGCTCCAGCGAGCCTGACAGCCCTCGAAACCTACCCTTGAGGTCCGCCGGGAATGCAAGTGCAGGCGACCCTTGTGTGGGCCAGCTAGCTGGGCATCCTACTGAAAGATGCCCTGGTCCTCCTGAACGGACTCCTCCTGAGAGAAAGCCAGGCCCAAACCTTGGGCCACACGGCTCATCACCTCAGCGGTGTCCGCAGGCAGACCATTGCTAGCGAGTTCCTCACGGGAAGCGGGGAAGGATACCTGAAGCTAGCTGCACAGTCTCATCAGACTGTGAGTCGCTACTGGTTTCATCTTCCGACTCCTTTCCCTCGCCTTCAGACTCTGACTCACTCTCTGATGAGGAAGAGATCTGACGACGGGCATCTGAAGGTGGACAGGGAGGTGTCGCCACCGTGTGGCTAGCCAACTGAACACCAGCAGAAGAGGGAGTACTCCCGCTAGACCCGAGATGCTAGCTATAGCACCCGGGATCCGCGCTCTCGCTGCTGTCGCCTAGCCATAGCAGTGTGCGGCCTACCCTGAGCTGTATCAGGGTTAGCCACTCGCCGCCCGGGTTGGGTAACAACTGGTGGTACTGCTTGCCCAACGCTAGGCGGCACTTGCCGGTGGTAGACCGTGGAAGAAACCACCCTGCGGCGGATACCACGGGCATACCCTGTTGGTAGCTGACCCTGAAAGGATCCGCCACCAGGGAAACCCCATGGAACGGTAGTACCAGTACCGCCTCCCCTGTTGCCACAGAGACTGTGGAACCCAGGACGAGTACTGCGGTACCGGTGTGGTTGTAGCGTATGTGCCCGGTAGGGCTCCCGGCTGCGTACCACTGTACCCATGCCTCACAGCGTTCCCCGCTAGAGGATCAAGCCGTGTGTATGGGTACCCCGCTATACTGGCTGTCCCTTGGCTAAAAGGAGCTTGCCTAGTATCACGGGTAGCTGAGCGTGTATACCCCCGATCAGTCACCTCGCTACCTGAATAGGCAGTATCAATCAATGAGCCATGCTCCGCTGAATAGATAGTGATCGATCATAAGAGGGTAATTGACCCATTGACTGTAATGGATCACCCACGCTCTGCTGGCTCTCGAGGACATAAGTGGGTTGTTGATCAGCCAGGCTGTTCAAACTACCTACCCTAACCTCTTGAGCCTCGCCCAAGGTCGCTGTGTGTGGCGGACCACTCACGGCAGCTATGGGCGCGTGCATAGTGGCTACCACTGAAGTCAAGCCGTAGCTCGTCTCGGTAGCTGCCACTGTTTGCACTTGGGTCGCTGTCCCGTGAGAGACTGCGAGCCCAACCCCGTATAGCCGCTAGCCAGTCCCGGAGGACAGCCGGCAGCCATTCCAAGGCCCAGGAATCACTCGGCGGTCCCACCATGGAACGCTGCCGTGTGACAACCCCAGTTGGTTCTGCTAAGACTACACCTGAAGCGTTAGCCCCGGTATCGTCTCTGCTAAACCCATGCACGCTTTTCATTCGACCCTTGCGGGAACGAAAGGCGTGCTGCGTGCCGTGGATCAACCCCAGGCAAGCCCGGGGCTCCACTGGCACGCTGCGTGCTACAGACCGGCCGAGGCAAGTCCGCTGCACGCTGTATGCTAGGATTCAACCCAGGCAAGCCCGGGTACCTTGGCATACTGTCCGTCGCCGGCTACTTCGCGGGTGCTAGACCCGCTCGTTAAGCCAGCAATAGACGGGTGTCCACCTGCAAGAAGCTCGCTAGAGATCTCACTGGTAGACTGGTACTCGCCTGTTAGGGCAAGTACCGCCCTGCTGCCTGCTACTAGCTTAGACGTTAAGTCAGTGCTTTCGCTGGCTGCTAGGCCTTCGGGCTCGCTAGCAGTCCCCGGAGGGTCCGCCTGCTTGCCCGGGACCGGAGCCCCAGAGGTTACCTTAGCGTGGCCCTTGCCGGCCTCGCTAGTACCTACCATATCAATCTTACCTGTAGGCTTCTGTTTCTTAGTCTTCGCCTTCTGTCTGTGTCAAGACCTAAATCGAGCGCTACTTTCTAAATCCTCGAAGTGGATGTCCGATAAGCCTATGCAAAAGGAAGCACACTTATTTGATTTAGAGCAATCCCTGTGGGAGTAGCAGAGTGGATGCGGGTCCCACTCTGGCACAAGGGAAGGGCATGATTGACAAGGCCTAGACATTGTAGTAATCGGGAGCGTATAGCACTACCCCCGAACACAAGCTCAAGCCCAATAAACAGACCCACACGCACAGTGGCTGACGCTGATGTAGTGGTATGATATAAAAATATATATACAAAGGGATGAAAAACTGAAAACCTTTTGGGAAGATTTGTCAGGCTGGTCCTTCGAAACCCACCGAACTCTTAGCAGTAACTCGTCATCAGACGCGTACTGAAAGATATATAACGATAGAGCACACCATAAACATAGCGATAATCACTCACCATACATGTATACACAGTACTGTACAAACATCTATTGTAACTTACTAGTCTGTTATAGTTGTTTTACGTGAGAACAAAAATAAAATGGCGTCCTAAGGGCGGCCATTTTTGAAAACGTGTGTCCCGTATATGAACGGAAACACACATACAAGCTAAGTTTTTGGATCGTTTTTGTCACTTTTCTAGCCGAAAAATGTCGTCAAAACTATCTCCTAGCGACTATACTGGTTGGTTTTACCTCAGTGTAACAAACAAACTGTATATCTCGGTCCTTTGGTTCGTAATGATACTTAGCGTTGGTAAAGAAAAATCCACACGCCTATCTCATCTAGAAACCAAGGAGGATAAGGATGATTATCGTGTGTGGCGTCACCGAATGGGTGAGTCCACTCGGGGGATCGGGGGTTTTTGTTATTTATTCATTTATGTGGGACAAAATGACTATTGGTTTTTTTTCCGCATCTCGGGATCGATGCAAGAAGTATCTTAATCAACATCGGAACGGTAAGATCGACCGTGTACTGAGTCTATATATAATGTAAATTCAAGAAAATAAAAAGGTTTCTCAGAAATCCACATACATAACTATGCGAAATCAGATTTGTGGCATAGAGCTAAGTGATTGACCCATGATGGGATTTGTTTTATAAAGTTGTCAAAATAAATGGAAAACAATTTGGCTGCTATGAAGCTGAAAGAAAGAACACAACTGTCTCACATAGCATTTTGGCAAATATTTCTGAGAACACTTTTTTTGCCTGATGTAAGTACTTGTTTATTTATCTACATGTATGTAGACACAACTTTAACCTGCTTGAATCAGATTGGGTCACATATGGAAATATATTAACATATTAGAAGAACTATGATATTGAGAGTAAAACTTGCATCAAGCACTGAAAAATAAATTAAAACAGAATTTAACCATACATTCTTCAGTCACTAGTTTATCAACAATAGTCTTTCAATTTAAGAATGATTCTCTGTTATAGGTTTGTAATTATGATGTGGTTGACAGTGGAATTCTACAACATGATTGGTTAGGGTTTTGAGTGTAATACCAGCCTCATTTATTAATGATGTTATGCAACTCATTCATAGATTCTAGCTTGATTGGTGAACATGACCATCTATCATATCGACTGTCCAGTGCCAGAAGTGAGTGGGTACGTGCAATAGCTGCCATGTGTAGATGAGTACAATATACTGTGTGTATATTGCCCAATGCCAAATGTTCACAGGGCAGCTATTGCACTTACCAACATCTAGCATTGAGCAGTCGGTATGTGCGTAGCAGTTTTTGCCTCTTTCACATGGCAGTAATGGGCGTATATCACTTCTTGCATTGGAACTCTTTATTTGTTTTCAGGCACTTTAATTAATTTTTTATGAATGATAGCTCTCTAAAATCATTTTTAATTATTCAAATACATAAAAACTGCTTACATTTGCGAGAGAGTAAGCAAATATATTAAATTCAATATCACTTGCAAGTCATTAATATTTTGGAAACTACCATATGATTCTATTATACATGTCAGATGCAGATTAAATAATTGGGGCCAAAATAGCGATCCTGTTTCAAAAAGCTCAAAACAATAACAATTGGGCTATTCCAGTTGAAATACATACAAGACATGACCTTAATCTTCCACACAGGGAGTGTGAATTTCAAATGGGGTAATCTGAATGGGTGATTCCATTTGAAATCTACACAGGAAGATTAAGGTCACATCTTTCATAGGGATAGCCCACTGAGCTCTTATAAAGCATAAGTGTTTCAAAGGTTGGTGCACTATGTTATCAGTTCAACTTCATGATACACAAATTCAAGCAAAAACATGCACTACAAAATTTCAGTTTGCTGTTTGCATGGTAAAACACTCTGACAGTACACAATTCTCCCTACATGAGTAGTAACACAGCCCATCTTAACAGTCAAACCTTATTGCACTTTATTCATGCTATGTCACTGACCCTTTCAAGAATAAATCTTTACCAATCTCCAAAACCAAAAATTACTTTTTATTAAATTATCTGGCGTTGACATCTTTCTTAATCCTCCTGCGTCTTCTTTCGTCCATGCTTCTTCTTTCCGAACATTTTGTTCCATGTGAGGGCGTCCATTCTGTCTGCTTTGGTGACCCGACTGAAATCTAGTGTCCTTATGCCGGATAATTTAGCCAGCACATATTGGCGGTAACCCTTTTGAGTGTCTATGGGATTGCCATGTAATGTCAATGTGATAAGGTTTGGAAGACCAGATAACTTGTCAATCTCAGGAAGATTCATGATGCCGTTACCATGGAGATATAACATCTTGAGGCTGGAGAATTGTAAGATTTCCTGCAAAAATAAACAAATAAATAAAAGAAACAAATACAATTAATGGGTGCAATTTAAAAAAATAAAAACAGAATTCAAAATAATACTAATAGTGATTATCCTGACAACCTTTCGATATTGTGTTAATGGGTAACATCAGCGTTGTCTGCTTCAGCATATCTTAGTCATGGTTTCCGAATTCGACAGCATCACAAGCACAAGAATAAAAGTACAAGCACATTTATCTTAATTCACTTCATTAAACATGTCCGACTTTGCATTGCATTTGTTTTCATATTTCCCATCTGCACAGTCCGTCAGCATTAATACTAGTTAAAAAATGTGAAAATCAGCACTTTGAATTGATGAAGTTTAGGGCATTCTATAAATTCAGTTAACCCCATGAGAACTACTTGCCGATCTAACATCGCCTCTGATTGGTCAATTACATGGTATCTTCACTTTAATCACCAATCAGAATGGAGCTTTGCATTTCATGTACATGTCCTTAAAACTTTTGAATCCATGCTTTCTTCAAATGTTTTCAGCTTTGACAGCCAGTTGCCATTGCAATTGCCATGAGCATGAAAGTTAGTCTTAAGGTTAGCCGAGAGTTTTTCATGCGCTTGATTTCAGAGGGGCGTAAGTTCATAACAGAAACAGCCATGCAGAAAATGAACAAGCGTATCGGGACGTAGGCCTACTTACAATAGAATATCGATCCACGGTCAAGACATGAAAAGGCTATGAAACTTGGCTTAGCTCGTGCCCGGAGCTCGGATGCCAGGGGGGGTGGCACAAGCCGTTTTCGGCAATTTTCACAAGGATTTTATAAATTTTAAAATTGATTGGGGGCACTTCATCAAGCTACACCTTGGAAAATGTGTTGATTTTGAATTTATAGCCTTGATATCTTTGATGAAATCAATGCTGCTATTCCCTGACAATGTAAGGGTAGGCAACAACAACAATATCAAAAAGCAATTATTTGTAAATCGAATTTGGGATGAAAATCAACAAGACAGACTTAGCAGGCCTACAAATTTCTGAATTATATAAAGTGAAAAACAATCAATCACGATTCACTGCACTCAGCGAATCAATCAAATAAAACTAAAAAGAAAGGAGCAAGAAAGAATAAAGAAATAGTGAAAAAGAGAAAGAGAGAGAAAGAAAATGAACGAAAAAGAAAGAAAGAAATGAAAAAAAAAAAAAAAGGAAGGGAGAAAGAAAAGAGGAAAGAAAGGAAATAAAAATGAGAAAAGAAAAAAAAAGAAGAAAATTCAGCCACACGGAGACTCGAACCCACAAAAATAGTTCATTATAGATTCCCAGTCCAATGCTCTATCCACTCGGCCATAGATAAGCTTACGCAATTGACTGTTCTCAAAGCGGATGATAACTATAATTGGATGCAATAATTTACATGATTACAATCGCGTCCGCATTATGGCTCTTAGAGTAAACACGCATGTCGGCGCTGAAATTTTGAACGAACTGATGGAGGAAAACCTCGTTTTTTGCAAAACTAGCTTCAATTTGGAGTGAAAATCAAATGGAATAGCAATTGGCAGAATGTTGGGAAATAATGTAGGTATTCAGATGTCTAAATTAACGCCTCAGTAATCAAGATATCGATAATTTCACAAACCAGCTTTTTCTCAAGCAAATTCTCCAAAATTTTCCCCAAAACGGGCTTTTAAAATTTAATCGGTACTGTATTTGGTTCTTCCCCATGGCAACATTATTTCTTTGATCGATTTGTAATACAATACGAAAAAGAAGAAAACAATCGCCGGTGTGGATTTATACGGAGCGCACATTTGAAAAAAACCTCATGGAACGTGTTTTTGATCTTGTGAACATGGTGGGTAAAAATGCTTTAAACGAAGGATTTTCACATTTATTCTAATAATTTGTATATAACACACACAAAAATGTTAAGCTACTTCCAATGCACCAACATTTCACTCGCTGCGATATTTGATTACTGAGAAAACTCTGTTTTAGAGAACAACTTTATACGCCTTTTATAATGCTTTTTATCGCTCTTTGTGTAACCTTAAAAACACAGTGGTCAATCTCCCCTGCCCAGCTGACCTCCAGAGCACCAGGAATGTGTTGACATGCAAAAGGTCAAACATCAGCAGGTGTCGAAGTATATGAGATCAAATTATGAAATCCAATATCAGAAAATGAAACCAGTGAAACAAAATTTATTACCCTCGCTTTTCTCTAATCGAGGGTAATTTTGCTAAAGTTCTTTAAGGACCCGTCGACGAAATGGCAAATAATTCATCCCAATTTTTTTGATTGGTGAAATTATTCTAACAAAATTGCTGATTGGGCCAATTGATAATGAAAACTTCTTTTTGGCCACTCGGCAGGTAGTTCTCATGGGGTTAACCCCTGATTGATCCTGCAAGTGCCATGGTGCATACTTACATTATCTAATTTAGTGATGTCATTCATGGAGAGATCCAACCAGGAGAGTTCCATGGGGTTCACCAGTAAAAATTTGACAACTTTCTCAAGTCCAATAATCTCTGTCAGTGTGTTGTTGTTAAATTTTATGGCAAGGCTCTCGTATTTACCATCGTCTGTCTTACTCAGTTTATGAGCAGACTTGCGGGGCTCCTCGTCCTCAACATCTGTAATGCAATATCATTTGAGACTATGGTTATTTTTAAAAAATAAACAAATATACACATTAAAATACAGGGAAGTGCTCTTTATTCATAAATGGTATTAATTTTCATGAGGCAATGGACCAATGACAGATGACCTTGGATTCCTTGGATAAGTGTTTCATGCATTGATTTTTGTTAATGCACATGCCGCATAATTATTTCTGCTATGTAACGGCTGATTTGATTTCACTACAGGTAGGGGAGGGTTTAAATGTCATATTTTTAGCTTTCTAAAAGGAAATGTATATTTTATGATGTGTATGAATGAGGCTAATGCTTATGTTTTACAATTCAAATGACAAATATCACTGCACTTGCAGTTAAATTTGTGTCCATCTCAATACACTCCACTCCCTCTTCCTACAACATATTTGCATTTATTCATTTAAAACCTCTAACTTATACTGCAATTTGCAATTCTACTCTTTGCCCCAAATTAGGATATTCAGTAAAGTAAGGCTACATGAAAAACCTCAAATTAAATAGGATTATTAATTATTGAAAATTAATGAAAATATTTGAAATTGCTACCAATTTTTGACAGGTCTGTTCTCACTTCAACAGATGTTTTAAAAGTGTGAAACCACAAAAAAAATCAATTGGGGACCTGGGTATTGTGAAACTGATAACAAACCTTGTAGTTCTAAACCTACTATTTACAGTATAAATATGTTTTGCTAACCAATATAAGCGTTTGAAATAACAATACAATAGATGTATGTTTATGAATGTTTTGATAATTTATCATCTGTAAAAAAGGTATGAAAAGGCTCAAGTTAAAAATGTCACTCAATGTTACTTGTGGTGATTAGCAAAGTGTGCAATTTCACATTTCAGTCTCCTTATTTATATCGTGATTATTACTATCATTTCAATACAACTATATTTTATTTACAAAAATGGCTAACTATAAGATAATAATCATGATATAATGATGATATTATCCTGTTCTCAAGTGAAACCTTTAAAATACTCAATGCCCTTATTATCTTTATTTCAACTTATAAAAATGCAATTTAATTAATTAAACAGATTCTTTTACCTACACTCTCTAGGCTAAGCTACGTACCAGTTTGACAGCTTGAAAAATTGTATGTCAAAAGAAGCATTACAAAAGTCACAGAATCATTCTTTAATACACCATTACAGAAAAACCGAATCTTGGATCCCACTAAATAAACTTATCTTATACAGTTAGATGCTTTGCCTAATATATACACACCGTCAAATCCTGTCAAGCTTTTGAATGAATAATCCACCGGACTGCCCACATCATTTTTGGAATCTATAGCTGCTTGGGTAGGCCGAGCTGCCATAATAGAGGTAGACATCATGAAGTACAACTATCAGAATTCTGAAAACAAAATTAACACACAAAAAAAAACCCAGTTACAATAAAGAAACAAGGTTGACTATTTATTTAAGAAATAAAAGGTAATGCATTATCCTTTACGAAAATAATGTGTCGAGGCAGTAAAACGTAATAATGGGTGAGCGCAGCCTCACCCATTATTTAAACGCTTTTACTGCCGAGGACACATTATTTTTGTGTAAAGGATAATGCTGCACCCTTTATTTCTATTCTATTACCACAAAATGGTGCGATTTAAAGAGAAAATATCACATTTTTTGCCTAAATATTTCAAGTTCTTTAACTCAAGGTGGAGCGCCTACGCGTAGCCAAAGCGTAAGTGATAGCGAGTATTGCAGACCGCGTAACCAAGCGTGATGCTTCGCGTAGAATGCGTAACGACGCTAATATACTGCATCGCGCTTTGCAGTGCGCTGTGATGCGAGAAGGACATAAAGTTCGTTGCCCTTGACACTTTATCGCTAATTAATGGTCTGTCACGTGACGCGTTTCAACAAATCACAGTGCGTGATTTTGAATAATGGCTCGTGGGGGTAATAGAATTATGAATAGTGGTCATTTATAATATTCAATATTTCTAAACAAAGCCCAAAAGATATTGTTGAACAGCGTGACTTGTGTCATTCAAGAATCATGTTTTTATCACCATTTGACACTAAATGAACTGGATGCAAAACTAGTGATGCAATTCGGTCTATTCATAATATGATGCACCTCCAGCGTTTGTTGGGGGGAGAGGTCAAAAAACAGTGCACAATGGCAAAATGTTGACATCCCAAGCCAGTGAGATACGAATACAACACGGGAATATAATGTCATTGTGTGTTTATCTATATAAATAAAAGGAAGTCGCTAAATCTTGTCCAGAAGCAGGCTCCGAGATGATTTGACTTTCAGCTCTGATTTATTCGTACATTGATCAGGTACATATTGCCATTAAACCATCTGACGTTCTTTTTTGCAAAACTATTCAATCACTATGGAAATAACAAAAAAAATGGTCAGTTGCTAGGCCGTTGAGGTCAATAACCTTATGGGTCAGGTCATGACAGCAAACGCATCAAGTGGCGAGTCACGCACCTCGGCGTCACGGCACCATGGTTTCACGCGCTTTACCGCGCAGGGTATGGACGCACTTAAGGTTGGCTTACCGCTCATATGCCTACGTATGTACGTGACTGACTTCATCTGTGAGACAGTGGCGGATCCAGAAATTTGGGAAAAGGGGTGGGGGCACACTCAAGAAGTTTTTGCCATCACCTTCTTGAATGGCCACGAAGCCCCATTGTGAAGCGCGCTGTGCGGGGGGATGTGTCCCCTCAGAATTGGAAACATGGTCAAAGTAAAGGCCTTGAAGCCATTTCGGGGGGATCATTGGGTGTAAGCTGATGAAAAAGGGGGTCATTGGGTGACAGATTTGAAAAAAAGTCCACTTTTCAGAGGGAATGTTAAAATGTAGCCAACAGGGACCGAATTAGTCGTTAACTGTTCAGTATTAGCTCGAAAAGGTTAAATGTTAGGGGTAGGTGAAAAGTCCACAAATACGGAAATGTTTTGTCATAACTTTTACACATGTTTCTTACATGTTTTATACTATTATAACCCGAATTGAAACGCTTTTCTAGCAACCTCTTCTAACCTTAATGTTTTATGTTTGTTGGGATAAAGTTAAAATCAATCATTCTGTCACGAGCTGTTTCAAAAGTAATCTGAGGGATTGAGTGAGTAGGCCTAACAACATTATCACAGGTCTGGATAATTATGTTTATCAAGCTAACATGATCATTTCTATACTGGATGAATAATCTATACCAAGACAACATGATTATCATCACCGTTTACCATGTTTACTAACCACTCCCGTTTACTAACCGCTCCCGTTTACTCAACTAGCGGGAGACCCGCTAGATATATATTAATAACGATGTTACACGCGAATGCGTAGTATAAAATAGTAATTTACCATTATAGTAGATCCATTTTCTATCTATTAATCACACAGAATCCTTTGTGGAGCTGTTTTCAACATTAATATTATTATTACACTCGCATGAAAATCCAGAATGGCTTTGTTGACCCTGAAGGTAAAAAATTGGACTGGAAAGAGCAACCGCTGGTGGCGCATCGTATTGTGAATAACCAGAATTATGTAAGCTCCAAAGCTTTCATGTAGCACGAGTGCTTGATATACGCTTTTGACTGTGTGGCACAATTCTGCATTTATTCAAGATGACAAATTTTTCAATAAAAATGATGTTTTTTGAATAAAGTTCCCTCAGTTTTCACTCATCTGATCATCTTTTCATGTTTCTTGCTTTTCCAATTATTTTTTAATGGCTTTTTGAGACAAAAACCTACTAGAAAAATAGCTGTTTCAGGAAGTTGTTTTAACCTTGTTTTTATCCCATAATTTCCCACATTTTTCAAAGCCCTGTTGCTTTCCAATACTGGTACCGTATATAAAAACCGTAACTTTAAAGTTCAAAGTGTTTAGCATTTGTTTTTACAACCTTGATGCAGAAGGTTGACGGCAAGGTCCTCTGGAACGATAGAGGAAATGATTATATCAGAACTGGCAAAGGACTAATGGTCTTCTTCTCTTTTCCAATAGCTATGACATAACATGGTTGACTCTGTACACGGTAGGGCACTGTTGGTAACCCACGCTTTAGAAAGGGTGGGTTAGAAGGGTCCACAAAATGCTTAAAAGGGTGGGTTTGAAAAATTTCTGGTTAAAATGTGTGTCCAAAATAAAGCGTGGTCACTGATAAAAAGGGTGGGTTTAGAAATCAACAATTGCAATCTCAAAGCTTACTGTAATTTCCAATTAAATGAGACTAAATGAAACACAAAAAAATATTGAAATCCTGTTCTGTTTGGTCATCTAAACTTATGTAATTCTCTTTGAATGCAAATCTGCACCTCCTGGACCACCATAACCACTTCAGATCAGTATCCACGCTTAGAAAGGATGGGTTTCGGAGTTTTGGTATAAAGGGTATTTAAATAAAAAGGGTGGGTTTGACAGCTCTCTTTTTTTTTAAGTTATTTATTTTTTTACGGTTTTGTAGTATCCCTGGACCTAGACCTAGGATCATTCATGGTTGACCTAAAAAAAAATATTAAAAAAATTGCATGATGTTATGTGTTTTTAATATGAAAATTGATCATTTGTATTCATGTCATAATCAAAATGCATTGAATTTGAATGTATTTAATTAAAATTAAATACAATTGTAGAATTTATTCTCACCCACATTTAGCTATAAGGTTAAAATTGCTAATTTATCAAATTAAACTTTCTCAGCAAGGTTAAACTTGTTTTCGACAGTACAAACAATTACATGTACCTTTTATTCCGTCGGACATAAGCTTTATTTTGTTCCAAAATTCATGTTTTTATAGCCATTTTTGACATAAAAAAAGCTGCAATGCAAAACCGGTGCTTTCGTATAGCACTCGCGCATGATGTACGCACGTTTTGACAGTAATTTACGCCAGCGAATCATGCATTTTCAAGAGCGTTTGACATCTTTTTACTGCGTGACACAATTCTGCATTTATTCAAGATGGTGAAAATTCCCATATTTCTGACATTTTCTGCAACTTTTCACTCATCTGATCATCTTTTCATGTGATGGAAGTGATGCTTATTTTATAAAGGTACGTTTCTTGCGTTATGATTATTTTAAAATGATTTTTCGAGACAAAAACTCCTCAGAAAAAATGGTAATTTTCACTTGTTTTCAAAAAGTTGTGTTGACTTTGGTTTTTACCCCAAAAATTCCCTCATTGGCGATCTTTTCCTTTAGACCACCCTCACTATCAGACATAGACCTCAAGGTACTAATTTCGAGGAGCATAACAAACACCTTTGACATGCATGCATTCTTTTGTCGAGAGTTGACATGGTCTTTCAATTTGTGCCGAGTGTCCTTGGCAGACTTGACTATGCTTCAGTGGTCATGAAAGGATTCAATAGATAACCTCTGCCCCACTTGTCTGAAATCGCTCCTCGGAAGATATATCATAACAACTCAGTCCTCAAATGATAGTCATATAACGACCAAAAGATAAATGACTGACTATCATTGAGGACTGAGTTCCGCAGTCTACCTCACTATATAGGACTAAATTATTACGTTTACATCAAGGTTTATTTTTGCATCAAGCTTAAACAGTTGCCAAACACTTTGAAGTCAAGGTTTAATGTAGTGGAAGAAGGGCAGGGCTTCGATAAATGAGGGAAATTAAGGGGGAAAAAACAAGGTTAAAACAACTTTTTGAAAACAAGTGAAAACGACCATTTTGCTAGGAAAGTTTTGCCTCAAAAAACAATTTATTAAATTATCGGAAAAGCAAGAAACATACCTTCATAAAATCAGCATCATTTCCGTCACATAAAAAGATGATCAGATCAGTGGAAAGTGGCAAAGAATTTGTGAAATGAAGTAATTTTGTAAATAAAAATACATTGTGTTTTTCGAGAAACTCGCCATCTTGAATAAATGCAGAATTGCATCACACAGTAAAAAAACTGTCAAACGCGCTTGAAAACGCTTGAAATGCGAGCGTAAATCACCGTCAAAACGAGCGTTCATCAAGCGCCTGTGCTACGCGAAAGTATTGGAGTTTACATCACCGGTTTTGCATTCAGCTCTAGTTTTACGTCAAAAATTGCAATAAAAACATGGATTTTGGAACAAAATAAAGCTTGTTCGACGAAATAAAACTTTAAAGACCATGTTTGTATAGCTAAGAACATGTTTAACCTTGATGCGAAAGTTTAATTTGATAAATTCGTAATTTTAACCTTATATAGCTCGGGTGGTCTAAAAGAAAAGATTGCCCCCTCATTTATCGAAGCCATGCCCTCCTTCCAAATCTAATACAATAAAAGTTAAACTGATGTAGATGTAGTCATGATGCTAAACATTGACTCCAACATGTCCAAAGTGTTTGGCAACTTTTTTAAACCATGATGCAAAACCAGGCGATCCTGACTTTTAGACCACCCGCGCTATATAGGGCTCAAATATCCTTTTTAAATTTGGTCAAAACTAAGTTTAAAACTGAATATAAAATTGCAGAAAAAAATGGTAAATTGGGAAAACACTTTAAAAATTTTCATATGACATCTCAGGAGAGTGAATATCTATTTAGTATTATTCATTTTGCTTTTTTACTTTTGTTTTTCCTGATTTTACTACTCCCATTTATTTTTCATGCTACACATATTCATGTAATCAGCCAACCTGCATAATGTTGACTGTATTATTCACCATGTTCCATGTTTATGTGCCCATTTTTGCCCATTTATACAGCTAGTACATGTAATACAAGTAATCATGAATACCATCATGCATGTTGTCTTTGTCCTCTGTCTTTGTCTCTTTTGTCTCTCTCTGTACCTGTTGCTTTTATAAGTATGGATTATAGCCTAATATTAAGGGTATAGAAATTAATGTGATTGTAAATTTATATAAATGTAATTGTTCATGATAGTTGGGAACTGGTGGTTCTTTGTGTATGTTTTTTCTCCCTCAAACAGTTAAAAGCACAGGGAATAAAAAAATAAAAAATAAAAAAATAAAAAAATATAGGGCTCAAATATTACTATTTCATCAAGGTTTAATATTCTAACAAGCTTAAACTAAAAGTTTCATCTTAGGAGTCAAGCTTTAAACTATTAAGCAAAAATATCCAACAAGCTAAAAACGATTTTTTACCCGTTTTTTAACAAGCTAAAACCAATTTTTGAAAAGAAGCTTAAGTTAAAACATCAATTTTTTTCATCGTAAAAATCGTCTAAAAAATCTTAAAAAATACAGTGACCTACCTAATATTACTATGTTTCCGATGATATCCAAGAAGCTAAAATATTGTGAAAGAGGGCAGGATTTTGAGTAATGAGGGAAATTACGGGGTAAAATAGGCCTACATCACGTTTTTCGAGAAATTCGCCATCTTGAATGAATGCAGAATTGCGTCACGCAGTAAAACGATGTCAAACGTGCTTGAAAGTGCATGATACGCTAGCGTAAATTGCCGTCAAAACAAGCGTACATCAAGCGCTTGTGCTACGCGAAAACTTTGGAGCTGGCATCACTGGTTTTGTTACCAGCTCTTTTACGTCAAAAATAGCTATAAAAACGTGAATTTTGGAACAAAATAAAGCTTGTTCGATGGAATAAAAGGTATGTTTGTTCAGTTGAAATCATGTTTAACCTTGTTGCGAAAGTTTAATATGATAAATTTGCAATTTGTACCTTATATAGCGTGGGTGGTCTAAAAGTCAGGATCGCCGAAAACCAAACCTTGAAATGATGCAAAAGTAAAAATTTAGTCCTTATATAGCGCCTTTTACTTCAGCCCACAAAACAAATGCCTCCAGTTTAAACTTCTTCAAGGAGATTTTTGGAGGTTACCAATACCAAGCAAGTACCAAGTACCATGCCTATCACTTCCTGCAAATCCTGCTGCTGTGACAGGGCAGACAAGCTGCTGAATTTTGAACCACCTGCAAAGTCGGCCTTCGCTTTTACGCAAACTGTACAATTTTCAATAATTTTGAGCACAACCCAACATGAAATATTGCAAAAGTACCTAATACTTTACATACATTATGTAATTAATTTACCTATTATTGCTTCAAAACTCTTATCTTGGTTCTAAACTATCACAAATTCGCGAAGTAATGTCATCTCCTCCGTTTACGATTGTTGTTGTGGACAACGAATCATGAATAATTCATGACGTTTAATGAATATTCAACAAACTCTTGTAAATTCTCAATTATGATTGGCTGAATTGCGTATTGATTTATCACGTGGTTATCGTTTTTTTGAGTCCGGGAATTTTGATCAACTGATTGACCGGTTGAAAGATTGATTGATTGAATTTATGAACAGGTTGATGTTGTTGTTTTACGGGCGAGGAAGTTCATGAGTTCACCTGTCGAAAGTAGCCGTTACAACCAGTATCAGTAAATAATCTGGATTCATGGATCAGTGATTTTAAGTAAGTAAAACGTACAGATCGCTGTACATTTAAGCATGTAAACTGTAAAGATAAAACCCAATATTTTTTGAATTATGATTTTTAAGCTTACCTACCGGCTAGGTCCAGGCTACCGGCCTCTGCATGTTTCTGTCATTTTTTGCCTGCTTCACATGCAGTATTATTACATGTTACACTTTACACAATGTACAGTAAGTTGCTGTAATTTAACGAGACTGTACTGCCTCGATGTTTATATAACAAGGGCAAGGTGCTAAGTGTTGTATTTTTTGTCAATAATGTCAATTGCATCGCCGCCATGGCCGCACGCGCCGTCCCACCGCATTTAACCGCCATCGCGGAATTACACTTTCGTCTACAGGTTCGTCAGGTTTACCATTCTCTCTGCCGGTCTGAGTTGTACACTTAGTTGTACACTTACCCATTTCTCAAACATGCAAATCTCTACAATAAAATTAAGTATTTCTTGGCCAAAATGGAACACTAAATGCGATAAACACACACGCCTTACATTGCGTGGTACATCGCGCTGTAGTTTCTACATGGACACAACGTGCATGTTCCAGTTTGGCCAAGAAATACTTAATTTTACTGATACATAGTCTGATAGTATTCCAGGGCTGTCAACTCGCACGCATTGGCCGTGAGTCGGTCACTCTATTTTCTCTTTCGCGCATGCTCAGCCGAAAATAAATGATTTTCTATTTAACTCATCGCTCCTTTTGCGCACATATATACAACATAACACACCGACCTTATGGTCCTTAGGGGAACACCGGACTGCACGATTTAATTCAGTAGTTGGCTCGCTTGATGAGGGCGTGTATGATGCTCATGGTTCCAGTGAACACCAGCACATACATGACCCGATGGTATACTTACTTATTCCAAAGTTAAGCCCTTTCCACTCACCACCTCCCACCTCTTCATTTTCCAAAAATCCTACGCATATGGGCCTACAGCTCCTTCTTCATTCTTAAGTTTTCTTGTTGCGATCCTCCAATTCCACTGAAACTGAAAAGAACAACTCCGCAAAAACTTGTAAGTGATAAGTTTTTGTAATAACAATAAATTCAACGGCGTAGCCAGCGACTGAAGTCTGTGATGTGCAAACGGTCAATGACTGCTACCTACCATTCTTGCCACTCCCACCCCTCCGATCTCAATAGAATTTCCTGCCATACATTTGCATATATGCAAAATACAACTTTCGACCAATAGAAAATTAGCATTATTTTCTCTTTCGCGCATGCTCAGCCGAAAATAAATGATTTTCTATTTAATTCATCGCTCCTTTTGCGCACATACATGTATATACAACATAACACACCAACCTTATGGTCCTTAGGGGAACACCGGACTGCACGACGAATTCAGTAGTCTCCCCTTAGTCAATACTAAAGAACGGGCAAAGGAAGCAATAATATAGACTTTCATATTTAATATACATCATTTTACGTTAGATCTCATACCGGGATCTCATATTTACAAATTAATTGAATAAAGGCCTACAATTTTCACATCCTTAAGTATAATAGGCAAAACATTATTCCTGACATATTATAACGCTGCATTTTATATACCGTACCTAAATTCATAGATACCAGGAGTTTGTTGGACATAGTCTCCTTCACGTACCTGTCCTTAGAAGAATCGGACTTCCAACGTCCATGACGTTTAAACAACCTGTCAGGTACTCCGAAGGCTGCAGCTGCCGATGCACCCCGCACGCAAACTATGCACTCCGAACTTGCTAGCATCTAAACCAATCTCGCTCAATGCCTCCTTGAGTATCTCTCTACACCTTGAGTAAGATAATTTTCTAGAACGTACAACATATTTGTTTTGAGATTTGAGCATAGTAATTGATGTGAATAGATATTGAGATATATCTAAATCGATAAAACCTGCGCTCTCCATATATCTCTTAAGCATAGCAACTGGGCATGTACTCTTACCTGTCGCACCAATTATAACCCATGCTCCCTCTCTCAGTTGATCCGTCTTACTCTTTTCTATAAAGATTTTTACATGTGAATCACACAACTCTATGTCGCAAACCTTGATTTTCGACAATTCATCATACCGCAGAAAACCTGCGTATGCTACAAGCATCATGGTACACAATCTCAAATCCTTTACATTATCTTGATTAAACTTATCAATAATAGAACGTAAATTGTCTGCTGTGATAGGCTCCTTTCTATTATCAGCTGGCTTTGCTAACAAACGTTTCAGACCATCCATTAACAGCTGTAAAAACTGCGTTTCACATGGATTATTCATACATGTTTTTGGACAACAATTAAAATGCCACTTAATTGCGAAAAATGCCGTTTCTATCCTGCTATAAGGAGCATTGTCGTTGAACATATATGAATAAAATACCTTGCAATATCCTCGTGTACAGCTTCTTTAGAGTTAACTTTATTCAGTCTACACCAGACTTCCCAAGTTGCAATGGCATGCTTATACTTCTTGACTGTGCTTTCAGCCCTCGAAGCATCCATAACGTGAGCTATTGTATTTCGGAATGCATTCTCTCTGCAATAAAAAATAGCAAAACACACGTCCGTCAATCCATCCAATATTTATCTTATTACTGGTATATCCATTACCAAATTCATTTCTTGCATATATTCATATTTTATTAAACTAGGCCTATGCCTACAAAATTCCAGTGAATATTGATTACATCTGACATCAGTTCCAGTGAACTATAATGCATTAAACAAAAAATGCTCGTATATACATATAAAAGCCCCTTGATCTTGGGCCATTAAAGCTGCAGTGAATAATATAACAGGCCTACTCATTCCAGTGAATTTAAATTCTGATAAATTAAACATCAGATTCTGCTCCAGTGAGCTATAGAGGAATCCAAATACACGCATCCCTACACCTGACTAGCAGCCTTTAGTTGGGTCCCCGCCGGCTACAATGCATCCAAAATGTGAAATGATTCGGCCTTGGTGGAAATTTTAAACTGCATTCCATCACCCGTTTTACACCTTCCGCGAAAACACAGGTAGACAAAAGATTGATTTAAGTTTACAACACAATACAGTTCCCACAGTTGTGCAAATAAAAACCGCCTTACACCTAGATAAGGTCGAGGAGGGTTAATAGAATAATACTATAGAGATAATTCCGCAGGTAATCCCGTCGCATGTATTCATAGATGTACAAATGGATGAACAAAAGGACTATATGTATGAATAGATGCGACAGGATTACCTCTATTGTATATATTATTATATAATGAACCCTCCTCGTCTTTGCATCTTCTCCAGGTGTTAGGCGGCTTTTATTTGCACAATCGGAGCTCAATACCCCAGGTTGGTGCTAGCGGGAAACCAAAGATGGCCGACCAAATCCTGACCATGACTTGGCTCGTTGGATTCGTCTATACATTAAACAAAAACGCTCATATATAAATTTACATAAAAGCTCCCGTGAGCTATATAATATCTAGCTCCAGTGAGCTATTTCTTAGCTCCAGTGAGCTATATCCAAGCTCCAATGAGCTATATAATTATATCTTAGCTCCAGTGAGCATAATATCCCATAAACTTCAGAATTACCTTCTTCCGTCCAATCTTACACAAATTACTTCACTAGTGAATTCTGCTGAGCCAAATATAGATTTCTTATTTCTACCTTGAACAAATATAAAGGCGGGGTCAGAAAACCTGATCACTTTTACAGCTATTTTGGCAAACTCACTATCCTTAGAGAACAGGACAGGCCAGAACGGTGCCGATGGCCAGTGGGGAATAACAAGCGATGCTTGTGCTTTACAAACTTTCACATGTTTAACGGCTTGACCAACAAGAGATATGGGTGGGACCAACCAATTGTTCTCCCCTGCCCATGAAATAGCAAAAGCGTCTACCTGGCTAGTATTGTGACACCAGAATTTAGAATTAAACGATCTTAACTTCGCATTCTGATTATCTGCAAAACGGTCAACAGAATGTGGACCCCACAAAGAATCCATAAAATTAAAGAAACTCTGGGAAACTCCCCAATCATCAAAATCTATCTCCCTGCTTAGAGAATCTGCTAGGGTGTTCTCTTCTCTCCGAACCCATTGAACATGGAGATCTATATTCTCCTCTCTGCAAAAAGATGCTATATCGATACTTAATGTATGTAGATCCAATTTCATGCTTCCTTTCTTGATCACAGCTGCAACACCCATATTATCAGAGAAAACTTTCACACACTTGCCTTGTAATCTAGGAACAAACGCTCTCAGCGCTAAATCCACACCTTTCAATTCCCTCCATGTGGAGCTCTTACCGATTTCTTGTTCCGACCAACTCTGATTAAACATGATTATACTATCATCCTGTCCCTTGTCCATGCTCCGCAGCCACTATGGCTGGCATCTGAATACAGTAATACCTGTGGTAACGAATATTCAAACACATATCTGTTATTCATATTTCTTAGGTTCGTTCTCCAGAAAAACAATTCTTCAATAATAGGGCTATCCCCTGGAACCTTGAATATCTTATCCCAGTGTATCTGATGATCACAAATCGTCATGATCGAAAATCTAGTTCTTAGCTGTGCAACGTGTCCACATACTGGTATCAGAGATATAATTCTCCCTACAAACTCAGCTAACTGGCGAGCTGTAATATAAGGTAGCTTACCCTTCAGACCATCAATACATGTGATGATGTTATTCACTCTTCTCTCTATTACTTTCAACAAACCTTTCTCTGTATCCCAGGTAAGTCCCAGCCAATCAATCCTCTGTGATGGCGTCCAGACGGACTTCTCTGAATTAGGAACCAATCCAGCTTTCAAAAGATCCTGTTTGACAGAACTAGCAATCATTTCACATGCACTATATGATGGTGCAGTGCACCAACCGTCATCTAAATACACTACAATAAAGTATCCCTTGTCTCTCCAATGCTTAACCAAAGGTCGAATAACTTTGGTGAAGACCCTTGGAGCAGAAGTCAAACCGAAGGGTAAGACTCTAAACTCAAAGTACCTTAAACCTGTCCCAAAATCCCACGCAAAACTGAGATATTTACATTGATCTGGATAAATGTCTATGTGGTGATACCCAGATTTCAAATCAAATGAAAACATATAATTGTTCTTCTTAAAGTAAAGTAACGCATCAGACCAATCTTGAAATGAATTTTCGTTTTCCAAACGTGATTGTTGATGTAACGAAGATCTAAAATTAGCCTCTTCTTTGAATAGAAACTGAAAGAGGGTTTATAATGTCAGGCGGTAAAAATAATTCAACAACTAAATTCTTCGATAATAGATCATTAACGGCTTCCTAAACAAAATCAGAATTGTCACGGGCTGATTTATTGTTCCTGAAAACTGCTGGCTCAGGAGTATTGTAAAACGGGATCACATAACCAAATTCAATAACTCGGAGAATGTCATCAGGCGCTCCAATCTCCTTCCAGAATGCGATGTTCGCCTTCATTCTTCCTCGAACTATAGGTTCAGCATTGCCTTGCTCGTATTCGTAAAAATTGTTCAAAAAGAAATCAAAATCGTACCTAAAATCAGTGTCCCCAGCCGAAAGAACATGTTGTAACTTCACCAATCCTCTGTTTGGCCCGGCCGAAAAAATATCTGAAGTTGAATGACCCGCTTCTTGACCTGCACTAAGTCCGGGTGAAAAAATACCTGCTGTATTTGAAGTCATAGACCCATATAAAATGTATAAAAATAAACTTATATAACAAATGCCCGGAACAAACGGTACTTTCGTTAACTTGTATTACAACACATCCATATTAGAATTACATAAAAATCATTGATTTCTCTCCATCCAGAAAACAATCATTTAACCACGTCGGTTATTCACCTAACCAACCAACTTTAACACAAAAACTCCAAACTCGGGTTTATAGATCGGTTACATAATTATTATTCATTCAACAAAACTAGTCATACGACGTATAAATCACAAACTGCTTAAACCCGCTTACACGGACCCGTGCATACACAATAAAGAAACAAAAATTCCTATAAAACGATCGTCACTCACGCGTTCAACTATGACAAAACCGATTGTGCATTTCATTATTATATTATCACGCGTTTCACTCGCTCGATTCTTTAATTCACAAACACAAACATAAAACAACTACCAATTTTATTAAATATGTGCCTACCTGCACATTTATCAGCTTTACTGGCCTTGTTTGAAGTCTGGCTTGAATTGTCTAATTGCTTGACAATTATACTGCCAGTGCCCCTTTTCTCCACACCTGAAGCATTGGTCAGTGGGTTTGGGAACTCCCCTCCTTGAAGTATTAAAGGTGACGCCGCTTCCTGAATACGGGTATCTATTCTGTTGCATATAGCCACGAAAATTACTATGAGGATTGGGATAAGTCTCATGACGACGGCTCTGAGGGTATGGGGCATTCCTTCGAATTGACCTTTCTTAGTCTTTTCTTTCTTTTGTTGACACGGCTCTAATAGCCGCCTTGATTCTCTTTTCATCATCTGAATTATCTGCTAACTCCTCCGCCTTATTTTCATCTACCACCTTCCAACTTTCGTTCTTGTCTGCCAATTTTATATGCTTATTTCTGGTTTTGATTTCTTCTAGACCAGCCCTTAGCTCTGCCTTTGCAAAGGGAATATCACCTTTCTCTAACTTTTCTAACGCCCTGTCTATTCTCTCTTTTTACCTGTACGTTGAATTCGAACTGAAGCTTGTTGCCTCTGAACTTGAACTGAGCCTTGGCAGACTCTCTCGCTGATTCAAGCACTTGATTCTTAGTTGAACTTAATGCGTCGTCAATATACTCTCTGACGCCACCTACTTCAGCTTTAATAATATCTGAAATACTCTGTAAAGTTAAAACTTGAATAGGTTGTACTTCACCTTCTTCTTGTTGAACTTGACCTGCTATTCCTGCAGCTTGTCCCTCTCTGTTCGACATAATCAAACTCGAAAAATCCAAACAAATCACAAAGTTCTTGAAGAACACTATATCAAAATTGAAACGGAACGGCGTAGCCAGCGACTGAAGTCTGTGATGTGCAAACGGTCAATGACTGCTACCTACCATTCTTGCCACTCCCACCCCTCCGATCTCAATAGAATTTCCCGCCATACATTTGCATATGCAAAATACAACTTTCGACCAATAGAAAATTAGCATTCTCACGGTCTCACGCCAAGGTAGTATATCACTCCTAGGTAGTAAATCTCACGAAAAATGCTGGAAAATGAGTAAAATCTCACGCATCGTCAAAATAATTTGCTGCCACATAAGATACCGTACCGGTACCGTATCATACTTGTTGAAGTTGTTGGCATGTCTACTTCAACTTATGAATAATGAACATTCAAAGTTGGTATTGTTCTTCACATAATTATGAGACAATATTTTTATGTATTCTTTCGGATGTTACAAAACTGTTAACGGAAAGTAATGCGTCAACATAATTTGAAAACATTTATAACCGATACCAAATGTGCACATGCAATTATTTATATTGCCTTAAGGCATACATTGAAAGTATTTGTGCATGTTTTACTTGATAAAACAATCACTTAAGACCATGTAAAAAATAGAGCAAGATTGTTAACGGAAAATGTAACATTCTGAAACATAATTTTCAAGTGTTAGAAATTATTTCAAGGTAAATCTTGGATTTCTTGGATCTTGAACTAACATGTGTTCATAGAATAGAATTTATACTCTAGAGCTGATAGCTGGTTTTATTCTGCAAACAAAACAAATTAGTCACTTTGTTAGGTTGACAAATTTCTGTTAACAATTGGACATTTGTCTGAAGAAAAGAAAGAAAACTGGGACAAATTTTGTTAAGCTATGGGAGATTAGCCTAGGTCTACACTACATAAAAATATAAAAAGTTATCCTGAAATATGTCATGTGTTTCTGCTGGAGTCTCCCAAAGTGTCATTTAGCCTTTTGCAACATGTTAAAAAACTTCAGAGATTTTGACTAGAATTTGAATGCAACATTTTGGCCTCTAAAAGATTGATGATGTCAAATTGCCAATTTTTGCCAAATAAGTGTACCGGAATGGATCCACACTAAACCTCTCTAGATAGTTTAAAATTCTTGGGGCCTAAAAAAGCATCACATGGAATGCATGCACAAGCACTCAACTTACTCAAGCAATGGTTTTAATAAGTTTGTAAGCTTTAGTGAGCTCTGGTTCGGTTAGGGTTAACTGTCTGCTTTATCATGAGTGTGATATATATTGTTTTAATAATATGATTTATTCATTTTTTCCCACCAGATATGGACAAGGGTAAGCTAAACAGCCTCTTGACTTGGGTAAGAAACATTTAATTATAATACAATTATAAATGACATTAATTAATTTTCAAAAAAGATATGGACTAATGTACGGTATTTAAACATATTTTGTGTACAAATTGACTCTTTCAGATCAATTCAACAGGAGCCGGGCCATGTTTGGAAAGCTTGGAAGAACTCCAAGATGGCTCCCACTTTATTGAGCTTATCCGGAGACTGTAAGTGATGATAAAATACTTTAAAACAGTTAAACCTTTCACCATGCATGTACAGAACATTGATATTGTTACATAATTCTGCTTAATTATCATCTAGGATTTAGGCCTGGGACCTTCATTGGACTAGTTTTCTTCTCTAATGAGTGAAGAAGAGTATCTTGTGTGATCTTGAATCCGGGAATCTCTTTCTTCTTCTTTTTTAAAAATCATATTGTGTGGTAGATTTAGTGGGTAGTAATCATGAAATCTTTGTCATCAAATTAATACTCACATTTTTAAAGCCACTTTCCTATCAAGTCTTTTCTCTTGTAGTTTTTTTCTTTTTACTTTTATTAAACTGAGAGAAAATGAGACGTGTATGAATTTTTTAATTCTGCTGTACAATACCCTCTTCCTTAATAGAAAGCAGGTCTGTATGTTTGTAAAGTTTACAACATTTTTCACATTTTTCTTTCTGCTTTTTATTAACCATGTAGGAATGGAGATGAGAATGGCACTGCTTACTGTGAAACACCGCTGTTACGATACAGACATATTGAATCATTTGTCATTGGTAAGTTCAATATTTGTTTCAGATGATATGTGACATGATCTGGTCCATGGAGGCAGGCCACGACAAATTTTATTTTTAGCTTGCCTGATCAGGCAGGCAATAGTCAAATATTGGTTGCCCCAAATTACTCCTATTCCCGACAACAATTGTTGATGAAGTCACATACTAATCATGGTAAGTATGTCGAACGTGGCAGTTTTATTCTTACGGAAATCAGATACTTTTCTCAGTTACAGGCTGGGGTATGGACGTTTGCACAGTATTCGTGTGGGACATGAGAGCACATCAGACATCAAATTACATTATGAATACGAAGAATGTCCTTCTGATATCAAAGAATTTTGGTCTCATCTTGGATACTAACAATATTTTTACTGTCCAACTTTTTTTGGTTTGTACAGGGTCAGAAATTCAGCGAGAATCCATTCTCGTAAAGATTCTCGTCAACAAAATTACAAGAATCTAAATGGATTCTCGTAATATTTCAATTTATCATATAAAGTTATATGGTGAGAATCCATGGATTCTTGCAACATTCCACTGGTAGAATCCAAAAGGATTCTCGCATTTGGTTGTGAATTTCTGAACCTGTTGTAGATAATATTTCAAAGGCCAACTGTATGTTTTCAGTAACCAGTCTTCAGTAACAGTCTTCAGTAACATTTGCTTCCATTTGGAACATTATCTTACTGCAACTCATGCTTATTTTTTTCAGATTTTTTTAACACCACACCCAATGCTCCATTCATCCATGATGAAATAATCAAGCGACGTAGCTTAGGTGAATTGGCCAAGTTAACAGCACTCCTGATGTGCGCTTGCTTGCTTGGGAAAAAGAATGAACAGTTTGTACGAGGAATCGAGAAACTTGATTGCAATGTTCAAGCGGACATGATGGACATTATACAGCAATTTGTGCTGAAGGATGATGGTGAAGCCATTTCACTCTCTGAAGATTATGTAGATGTCTTGTATAAAGCAGGTAGGCCTGTTTGTTTGTGTCTGTCTGTCTTTATTAAAGTCATCAGTATTATGTGGAACACAGACAAGGTACTACTTCAAGCATGTTGAAGAGTCTAATAAAAGTCAGTGCAGGTTCTTCTAGATCCATATCACATGTGCAAGATAAAACAAAATTATAAAAGTTTAAAGTCAGTGCAAGTTCTTTTAGATCCATTACACATATTATTTAAGATTTAAAAACAAAATTAATTATTTCATTCAGAGCTCTTTTGATGTTGAAAATTTAATGTGTTAGCATTTTTTTTCCAGAATTTGATTTAAGTTATTGGTATTTTGATTCAATTCAATTCAATTCAAATCGATCCGGATGTAAAATGCTAAATTTGGCCTTCTGAAAATTGTGCTGTGTTTATTTTTTATCAGAACTGTAATTTTTATTCTTCCAGCTATATTAAACATGCCAAAATTGCGAGCTCAAACTGATAGCATGAGTCAAATGAGACTCAGATTCCTAACCGAAGGAGAGGTTTTCAGAGGTATACTTACTACACATGTACTCTCATTGTGTCACATTCATCCATGGCAATTATGTTATATCAGACAAATATATTTTCCAGGCCTGGAAAAAATGATTATTTCCTGGGAAGCAAACAAACTTTCCCACTATTTTTATGTGTTTCTTTATTTGGAAAAGTAAAAACTCCCTCCAGATACCAAAATTTCCTGGGAAAGAGCTTCCTGAATTCCCTTGTTTTTCCAGGTATGGTATTTTCATCCTTACTAACTATTAGTACTTTTAGTACTACATGTCTAATAAAATGGCTTGCAATCTCAAAAGATTCTAAAAGAAAATTTTGCTTTATTTGAATGTTTCTTGTACAATATAATTCTTAGTTTACATACTGTCATTTTCACAGCACATTATGTATTTTGCACGGCTTTGCATGGGATATAGCAGTTCTTGGAATTAAAAAAAAATCAATATTATTACTTCCTTGCACCTATCCATGCAGTTAACTGGGTACAAGTTCATTGTACCATGCACATTTACAGTATTTCACTGACTTTGTCCCAATGGGCCAATTAAACCTGGGTAATTATTATGGTTTGATCCTGTTTCATTTATGTACATTAGGCACAGGGTAGTACACTCTTGTGTTAAGAATGCACATGATGGTAAGTTCAGAACAAAAGTGTACTTAAAATTAAAGTAAATATAATTTTCCATTGGCACAAATATTAAAAAGCAGGTTTTAACTCGGTATACTTTTTGCCAGTATCGTGGCTGTTCCCCATGAGAGCAGGCTGTACTGATTGGATGTTATGAAACTATAACTATCAAATGACAAACATGAAGAAAAATTTTGTGAGCCAAGTTTGTAAAAAGTATTTCAAAATAAGTATATTTATTTGTGTGTGTTTGCAATCGATGGCAGCAAAATTGGTACAGCTCAAATCATGTTTGCAACAATCACAGACAATATAACATAATCTCATTCCTCACCCAGTAACTGCACCCAACAAGTGAGGACAGGATACCTTCATCTTACAAATATTTATAAAGCATGAACCTAACAAAGGTTTGCACATAAAATGCTTAGCGCATGTAATCTGCATTATCACAAACATGCATACAATGTAATTTACGGCCCATTGATTAAAATTATAAATAATGAGCATCCCAGCAAACACAAAATGTTTTACAGATAACGTTTAAACAGCCCTCGAATTAAGGATCTGAAGGGGCACTGCAACTTTTTTAGGGCAAGTTGATAATTGCCTTGGATTTTCACTGAAAAGGCAAGGCAGCACAGCAGTTTGTAATATTTCAAGAGGGCATCATGGCAACTGTTGAAAATTTGAGAAGGGCACCAAGGCAATTTCTCAAACATGAAGAAAACACACACAAACATAGATAGATTATTTTATAATGAAGGAGCAGGTCTGGGGCACCGATGGCAACTTCATTAGAGGGCACGGCAAGTGACTGCCTTGGGTAAAGGACATATTTTGAGGGCATTACGGCAGTGGGGTAGGGCACCCACGGCAAAATGCCATGGGTGCCGTGGGTTAATTCGAGGGCTGCGTTTAAATGGAACGTTATAAATAGGGCTATATAGGTGTAAAACATATACAAAAACATTTTTGAGAACTTGCAGCAAAACATTCTAACATTTAAGCTTAATAAGTTACCTTTTCAGAGTCTGAGTTGAGCAAAGACGTAGCTTGCGACGCCATCACGGCGTTTTCATTCAGCGTAGTGATTACACTCCTCCGGTCACCTGCTGCCACTTGACCACCCACCGGGTGGTCAGGTGACCGGAGGCGTGTAATCACTACGCTGAATGAAGACGCCGTGATGGCATCGCAAGCTACGGCTTTGCTCAACTCAGACTCTGAAAAGGTAACTTTTTAAGCTTATGTCAATATGACAGAGTCCAATATCAGTCTACATGCTGCTATTCTAACATTTGTTATTTAAGTGTCTCACAAAATATTTTGCAAAAATGTTTTGACAACATTTCTAAAATCATAGTGGAATTTTCATAATAACATTTTAAAACATGTTTTTGATGACCTTTATGTAACTTGACATTTAAAGGTCCGTAACTTGATCGACAGCATCATCCCCGATTTTTTCATTGTTGATGAGGTTTTGGTATCACATAATAGATACTATTTTTCTCATTACTATCCTGAAATTTGACGCTCCAAGTCGATGTATTTCGAGAAATCATGAAACACAGCGGCTTTTACAGGTAGACCAGTTTGTAAACAATGGTAAATACTTTGATTGCTGGGCCGGGAATTATGAACGAAATAGCTCGTAATATCAGTCGCCTCAACAGCTACTTTGGTTTCACATACACATTCTGTGAAAAAAGCGAACCACACTAACTGCTGAGGAGACGCGTCTAGACGGTGTGCCGATTTAATTATAAAATTTCCACGATGGAGGCAGCGGGCCGATTAGCTCAGTCGGTTAGCGCTTCATGTTTCTACCTAAGAGGTAACCGGTTCAAAATCCGTGTCGGAATGTTTTTTTTTTCCTCTCCATTTTTAACCCAAACTTTTTTATATTCATTTGAAATGTACATATTGCAAGGGAAATATATTTTGTTTCCTTTTTTTCTGAAACGATACGAAAAAAACAAATATTTTTCGTTCAATACGGGCCGGGCATTGCGTGTACAGCATGTCAGCATTAATTTCGTCATACGAACGGAAATTGTTGTTGTTGCTTGCCTACCCAGAATGCAATTCACGATACCAAGGTATTGGATTGCAAATTTGGCTATTTATTCACATTTACGCCGAAAATGCTCTCGTTTTTTCACAAAGCAGCATAAAGGGGGCGATATTTGATATTATTATGTAATTTTAAAGACAATCCGTATCCAAAACCAATAGGGTTACCCCCCTTTAAGGTTAAAACACATTTGGACTATAAACCAAAATGTGTTAAAATAACAAATAACAGTTTTAAAACATTTTTGTATTTGCTGGGATATGGAATATAAATACTCATAACTAACAGAGCTTTTCGTAAACAATACATGTGATTAATTTTGCTCACAACTTCAGTCAGCACTCTATATTGCATAATATATTGTATAACCATTACCTGCTTTGTTATTGTACATACATGTATGACATGATCAAGAGGAATGAGTCTAATGTCAACAATTTCTAATTGTGACATGATATGGTCCATGGAGGAAAAAGGAGACATTATTACCATACAAACATTAGGCTATCATACTGAAAACCCCAAAGGTCTAGCATACTTGGTTCTAAAGCTAGAACGTTTTCTGATGTCTATTTTCTTATGTATTTCATTGTTTTTACTCCATATTTTTTTTGCCTTTATCTCAATTTCAAATTTGCTGCCTTTGGCTTCCACGGTCCAGATCATGTCACAATTAAAATATTTATTCTTGAATTCAATTCATACGTATACTTTGAATTTATGCTAAAGTATGGTCCAAACCCAGGTACTTTTATTACAAAGTTGGAAGTGATTCTCTAACTTTAAAAACAAAATACAACAAGGATGTGGTACGTACCTGCTTTTATCAATTATTAAAGATCAATATTAGACTCATAATGATCATGTCGCATATTGTGAACATATTATGAAAATCACTTTTGGTTATATTAAAGTACCGTATTCATTCCAATAAGCGCCCAGGGCGCTTCACAAAGTCATTTTGGGTGGGCGCTTACTTTTTACCTGGTTTACCTAATATTTTGTGAGGGGCGTTTATTAGAGATGAATTAATGTACGTTATAAAAGGGTCCTGAGACGTTCTAGTAGCTTTTCTGATGTAGAAAATGTATTGCAAATTTACACAGGATGTGTAGTCCTGCAGCTATTTCACTATATCAACATCTATCTGTCACTTCAACATTAATGGTACCCTTTAGCAAATTGAATATACCCTGGGTGGGCGCTTATTGGGGCATGGGCGCTTATTGGAATGAATACGGTAATAATGTAAATTTATTTTGTGGACTAACTAATTCTTAATGAAGAAAGTTAAACATTTACTCAAAGCTAAATTTTGCTCACCTGAGAGCTTTCGGTATGTAACACTTTTATTATTTTTGGTTAAAATGTTTTGATTAATACACTGAGGTTTAATTATCATTATCCCTCAAATTACTGCATATTTGATTGGTTAATTATTCACTCATTGACCAACCAAAATACAGCTTTTAAATATTATAAGCTAGGTCCTCTTCAGCTGTAAAATTGATTCTTACTATGCTACTGATTGGCTCAATAAAGCCTTTTTGTAACCAATCCTGTAGTATATTTCATCATTTATTTATACGATAGTCAGGTGAATTACAGACTGTATCTGGATGATGTGAATCGGTAGCATGGTAAGAATCAATTTTACAGCTGAATATATTTATTTAAAAGCTGTATTTTGGTTGGTCAATGAGTGAATAATTAACGAATCAAATGTGCAGTAATTCTTAGGGATAATGATAATTAAACCTCAGTGTATTAATCAAAAAATTTAACCAAAAATAAGAAAAGTGTTACATTCCAAAAGCTCTCAGGGGTGCAAAATTTAGCTTTGAGTAAATGTTTAACTTTCTTCATGACATCTATAGTGGGAATTCCAATTGAATGAACACAGCTTTCAATTATTATTATTATTTCAATTTCAGTAATTTGAAATACGCGATATACGATCGCGGTTGGATCAAGTACAGCTGCTGAAAGCTGCGTTCATTCAATTGGAGTTCCTACTGTAGATGATGTGAATACATGTTTACCATCATTTTCAATTCTTCTCTCCTTGCTGTAGGATCACAGTTGTCAGTATCAGATAATGCACAGACCCCATCTGGATCGGTGTTTAGTTCCATCTCTTCAATATCGTCAGTTTTCACACCAGGGACACCTAAAAATATGCCGATGTCTCCGCTGAGAGCGTTTATTAGTTCTCCTCAAGTTAAACAAAAGGTGAGTGAGTTTATAAAAGATTTATTATTGTGACTTTTGTTATCACATTTTGGGAAAAGCGGCCACTGGCAAAATAGGTTACTTTGCAAATGGTGATGTCACCTTTCCTGATCCAAAGACATTATTCATGTAGATCAAACAAATAAATAGTTACCTTAGAGGCTTATAACCCCCCTATTATTTTTAAAGATGAGTACAGAAGTGAGTACTTGTACTCACTTCAAGATGAGTATTCCCATCTTTGAGTTGAGTATCCCATTTTCAAGGCAGTGCTTCTTTTAAAAATAGACTATCTGACATACCTGACAAAGTCTTTAGATATGTGTGACTTGAGGATGAAAATGTTTTTGTCTAGTTTGTTCTGTCTACAAAGAGAACTTCTCCAGCAATCACACTCTAGCAGAGTCCATTCTGCTGTAAACTATATTCACTTCTAACAAATGCAAATGTTTCAGTTGATTTTGCCAAATTCTTCTATTGCTTTTTGTATATATGAAATAAAATCACTAAAAAAAGCACAGAATTCTGAAATTAACACTGAAAAGAATATCACTGTAATAAGTACTGAAATAAGTACTGAAACACCACTGAAAATTTATCATTTCAGTGGGATTAGTGAGTTTCAGTGTGATTAGTGTCCAAGGTCATTCCAATAATCACACTGAAATTACCAAATTTTCAGTGGTGGTTCAGTGATTATTTCAGTGGTTATTACAGTGATATTTTTTCAATGTTCATTTCCGATTTCAGTGCTCTTTTCAGTAATTTTAAAGTAAGTCCATCAAGGAAAATATTTTACAGTGTTTGCATAAATGGACCACCTGGGCACGCTTCTGTTCAGTACTCGAACATAATTAAGCTCCAATTCCAGTCAAAAATCTTGTTCACTCTTACATTCTTATTGTTAAAAGGTACAGAAAAACTTAAGTTCATCCTTTATTTATAAATAGAACTCCCTGGTACATTCAAAACACCATTTTGCCTAAAGTTTATTATATACTTTACCTTATAACCTGCCACTTTTTAATAGTTGAGTTGTGATGTCCTTTGATGATTTAAGCAGAAAAGAGTGCCTAAAATTTTAGAATTGTAACACTTTGAGAAAAATATGCACAAAGCACAGCATCAAATCAATCAGGTGTGGCTTTGTGCATGAAAACACTTGTTATTTATTCAGTCAGATTGGTTGGACCTGATTAAGTGGTGTGATCTCTTCCAAGATTATTATTTTGAATATGCAAATTGTCTTGTTCTAACATCATCATCATCATCTTCAGTTGGTAAGCTTCCTCCAACTTGTGGATCTTGGCCTACCATGTTTTTGTTTTTTGCAGCATCCCTTCAATATGTTCCAGGAGGGATATACATACTGCAAGAAACATTGTATGCATGCAATCATCCCTGTTTCCTCTTTCCATGTGGTGGAACATATCTATAGGGCATATTGTTTCTGAGGCTTGTCATTTGCCAGATTAGCCATTGGCCTAAAATTTGAGTTGATGAGTCTTGACTCTGGCAACCAGTGAGATGTTGGTCAGATTTTAGATGGTTTCATTTGGAATCCTATCCATACACTTAATGTTAAAACATGAAGCAAGATGTTGTTTTCCATGTCTTTGGTGATATACATATCCCGCACCTGTATTGAAGGACGGTTACACAGGTGTTTCACAGCTTAATGTTTGTATTGATTGGCAGGGATGGGCTTCTTGTAGGCATTCTAGCTTCAAGAAAGCTGCCCAGTCTAGTGTTTTTCTTCCATTTAGGTCTCCAACACTTGAACCCATTATGGAACCCAAGTACGGTACTTGACGTCTGTAAAATTGTCAATGGTACTACCATAGATGGGTTATAACAGTGTAACCAACGATCTGGTAAAATGAGATGGGCATAACTTTTAGCCAGTATTTTAATTAGTATCTATTATTCCTTTGACAGATTATGGCAAGAAAGAAACATGAGCACTTCCGAAAGCTGGAATCCGAGCTGATACAAGAAAGAGCTCTCCGACAAGACAGAGAAGCTGAAATCATGGAAAAAGAAGAAGTAGTCAAACAAAGAGAAATTCAGCTGCAAACACTCCAACAAGAGGTAACTGAGAAATAGATCTGATAAGGCTGAAAAGAAATAATTGTGTGAAGCACTCCAGTGGAATATGGTTAGGTTGATTCAAGAACAAAATTCACAATTTGTATTTCATTTTCCACTTCGGGTTGCACGCAGTCGCAGGGTCACTCTAAGTCGTAAATTATAGGCTTGTTATCGACAGAGCTACTGTCGCCAATATTGTCGACAATGAATTTTTTTGAGATTTTTCCGACAGTCGATAAGAGGCTATCACTGTCGACAAAATAGTAATCAATAATAAATCATGCACGGCTAGTAATTAGTAGTAAAAATATAAAACCAAGAGCGTCATAATCCAGACAAAATGACCCTACAAAAAACAAAGGGAAGCCAATTAATATATGTAGCTAGTTTACACTTATATGGGTATAGGCCTACCATGATAACGCCAATAGAATTGCCATGATCCGACAGGGGTGGAATTTCGGCGGGAGTCCGAGAGTCGACTCTCGCAGAGACTCCCGTAAAAGTCCTATTGCGAGAGTCCATGTGGACTCGCTGGAAATGATCGGCTCAGCGAACTTACGTTTAAGTTCAACACGCCTTAAAACTCAAAGCCTGCAAAATATAAAGGAAAAGTCGCCAAAGATGCAATATATGGAAGTGAGAGTATGATGACACATATATTAAAAACTTAACTTTGTTAGTTTATTTGTTAGTTTGTTTGTTTGAATGCATTTTACGTAGGCCTACTTATAATACCTTTTGGACTCCCGCAAGATTGTACAACGAGAATCCATTTACGGGAATCCATGGACTCTCGCAAAACTCTCTTGCGAGAATCCACTTGGACTCCTGTGGCACTTTACGAAATTCCACCCATGATCCGAGTTAAAATGCCGTCCAAACCTCCAAGCTAAAAACTTTTTACCAATAGCTAGCGTTGGCTCTCATTCAGCCCTCAGCCAACTAGCAAATAACTTTCCATATTACTGGTAAACTGCTCCGTATTTTGTAGTAAATCACTGTACAACAAGAACAATTCACATTTTGTTTTCAAATAACTCCAAGAATGAATTGGCCATTAAATATCCAGGAAAGGTTGAATTGCTGGTACCACACATCGGGTACTTTCCCCGGGTGCTTTCCCTCATTACGGTAATTATTCATACACAACCGCGGGAACCTGGTTCTGCCCATGCGCACGTTGAAAGTAGACATTTTTGGTAAACAACTTTACGAGCGACCTTGTACTTCCCGGGGTAGTCCCTCATTAAATATTCATAACTTCATTCATACCGACCGTGGGAAAGTATCAATTACGCCATATTTAGAAGCATGTTTACCTGGGCATTTGCTTCCTGGGTCCTTGGGGCCGGGGTGATGATCTCACCAGGCCACATGTATTATTCATGTTGGTTCTGATTTTATTCTCTGAATATGGGTTTTGTTTCATACAATTATTTTTAAAGCAAGTTTATTTTTATAAAATTTGAACGAATTAAGGTTTTGTAATTTTTTTTTTTTAAACTTTAACGTAAAAGGTTTAAACATGCAATTGGCGATTCGATCAAATTGATAAACAATGTGACGTGAAGGGAATCCCTGTGATGACGATCGACGCTTGAGATACGCTTTGATGGGGTTTCCGACTTGCTCATCAGGGCTAGCACATGGCGGTCCACCCCAACGCCCCGATCGGAAGAGCGTCGAGCAGGGGACGAGGCGTGTGTGATGGAGTATTTCAGCTCAGGCCTGTTCAGCTCGAGAGCGAAACCCACGTGTATGTGTGTGAGCTATTAATAGCGAACTCGTCATGTCGTAACTCATGGGTCAGTCCATTATTACCGTGTAGGCACTGGGAGGGCAAGCTGATGTTTTAATACTGCTTGTAAAGATGTAATTATATTTCGTGGCCCACCTATGGATTATTATTTAGCTGTTTTATTTAAATATAAATTAAAAAGTGAGATGATACGGCAATGAGTTGATTGGGTTCATGATAACATACAATGTAGTCATATTGAAGCGAAGTCCTTCCCCCAAACCACTTTTGAACTACTTTTTGGGGAGTCCCCTGCACACGTCATTACATCATCGCTGCATGCTTTCACTGTTGAATTAATTTGACCTTGTAAATCATCGTAATAAATCCTCATAATAAAGGAGAAAAGGCAAATAAATGAAGCCATCCAACAAGAATAATGTTTGGAAGAAGTCAAATCATTCAAGGGAAATATGGTAGGATAAAGTTTGGCACCGCTTGTACAGGTAACAAGTGCTATTTTAGGGTCACTGATAGAATTCGCCATCGTCGGCCGTCATGGATGCACAAATAACGCATTGAGTGCTAAATTCGGAAGCTTTATAAAGACTATATTTTTCACTTGTTTGTCGACAAAGATTCGACGTCGGATTCAGAGTTTTGGCGACATGTCGCCAAAGAAAAATGAAACGATAACAAGCCTAGTAAATTATGAACATTTTTTGTACTTTGTATTGTATCTCTTAAAGTAATGAAGATAAATACATAAGAGTATGCATTTTCAAAAAGGAAATGATGCAAGGAATCCAGCTAGCACAGTAGATTTCCAAAAAGTCTAGCAGTTTTTGAGAAAGCACCAAATTTGATTTTCCATGCTAATTTTTTCCCGTCCACCACAGGAACTTAAATTTCCAAATCCATAAAAACTGCATATATTTATATTCTAGAGACACAAAACTAATGGTTTTCTCAAATTTAAAAATATATCTTCGTTTAAAAAATATGAGTAAAAAAGGATCAAAATTGGACTTTTTTCAATTTTAACCAAAAATATTGTTCAGTGTAAGTGCATTTTCCAACTTTTCCTTTAAAAAAAAAGATGCTTTCCTGTTTCCCGGTTCTATGATTTTATTTTTGTTGGCCAATGGTCGTTCAGTGATGAGGACAACACCACAGTTTTTATTTTGCCAGTATGTTAGTGACATAGGCGCATATTTCACTGGATACATTATTGAATCATGCATGCTAACCTAATACCTGCAGACTAACCCATACAAGAGCAGATTGTCAGCACGCTTATGGCGCATCCACATCAAAGCACTGATGTCACTACCAAGCTGAAACTACCTCTTCTTCAGTCTGAAACTATCCCACATCAGTCTTAAGCCTAAACTTGTTTCACAAGATCAAAATTTGGCTTCTTCACTTAAGGGATCTGGAATGAGCGTTTTGAGCGTTTCGACGGTATTTTTTGTGGGACATGAAAGCACATCAGACATATCGAATTGCATTCTGAATACGAAGAATGTCTTTCTGATATCAAATAATTTTAATTTTTGAAATTCACGATATAATACAAATTTTATGACAAATTATTAAAATTTTATATTTTCACATTTTGATAACAGTCCTCGAAAAAGTAAATTTTATAAATCTAATGATATATTCTTAAAGTGTATGTAGCTGGGAGGAAAAGCTGACGATCAATTGAAAATTTTGACCTTTCAAATTGAAGATTTGGATTTTTTTCCCAAAAAGACCTAATTTTGTTTGGTGTTTTGGAAAAAATCCATATCTTCAATACGAAAGGTCAAAATTTTCAATTGATCGTCGGCTTTTCATCCCACCTACATACACTTTAAGTATAAATCATTAGATTTATAAAGTTTACTTCGAGTACTGTTAAATATCAAAAATATCAATTTTTAATGATTTGCCATAAAATGTGTATTACATTGCTAATTTCAAAAATCAAAATTATTTGATATCAGAAGGACATTCTTCGTATTCAGAATGCAATTCGATATGTCTAATGTGCTCTAATGTCCCACAATAAATACTGTCCAAACGTTCATACCCCACCCCTTAATTGCTGCAAACATTCAAAGGATTATCAGTGATTTGGTATCTTATTTCATTCATTTCATTGTTGATAACAAGCAGGAACAGTCAAAGTTACCATGTTTGTTTTAATTTAAAAATAAATTTTCAGGTACACAAACTGAAGCAGCAACAAGGACGGGTGCAGTCCATAAGTGATATTGAAGGAGAGCTGAATAATCAGATGGAAATAAACCAAAACCTAGAGAGGCGATTGAATGAGATGGACAGATATAAAAAGGAGAATGGTAGATTACAAGAAGTCATAGACAGGATGAAGGAGGAGATGACTGTGTTACAAACTCAGGTAGACAACTTAATTTATGTTCTAACAATGTGCAATTCCAGTTGAAAGCCATACACTCTCTATGCAAGACATGACCTTTATCTTCCACAGAGAGAGTGAGAGTGACTCCATTTGAAATCTGCACCCCCCACATAATCTGCATGAGTTGATTTTACTAATGCACACAAGAGCTTTGAGTCAAAGTATTTAATTAAAATGGCCTCATGAGTTAAAGCGTGTTCAATCTTACCCTCTATTGACCCATTACATCCCTTGAAATATGAATTTGTAAAAGCCCATAGGGTGTATCCTTGGTTTAAGATATTCATGAGTTAGACTAGTGAAAAGACTCCATTGTGGAATTTAGCAGCTTACGGAATAAAGCTGTATAATCCTTCAATAGAAGATGATTAAAAGAATGGTTTGAAAAATCTAGGGAACTGAGCCAAAAAAACAGTAATTATAGGTGCTGACCTATTTGGTACTACTGGCTAAATTATTGGTATCTAAGAACTAGTTTGATTGGTTACAAAGAGGGCTATATCATGTATTGAGCCAATCAGAGAAATGGTAAGTATTATAGTCTAGGGCTGAAGGGGATTGAGCGCTATCTAAAAACTCATTATTCGGATGATTATATCATGTAATTAATAACAAATCAGGCAGGGGCTGTGTAGTGTAAGAAGGCATTAGTGTCATGGGGTTATTCAAAACTGTACTGTTGCTGCACAGGAAATGCATTAACATGCAGACCAAATGCATTGCAGTATATAATTATATTTAAAGTATTTAGTAAGTAATTGGATCACTTAAGCAAAAGTTGAATAGATTGTGGCTACAGCTTTGCAAAATGGATTTTGAGAAATAAACAAGCTTTCAGGTGTGCTGATTTGTTTTGGCCTAAAACATGGTAAATTTGCTGATTTGTGGACTTGTGGATAGTTAGTAATGGCATTAAGACATCCACAGTTCACCAAACAATATACAGTAACTATTATGGTAAAAAAAACCTCTACTCCCCCCCCGCAAATTGTTATGTTTTTGTAGTGTTATAACTTAATATGACAAGTTTCCTTCCTACATCTTCTACAGATGAGTGAGTACCAGTATCTCAAAACAAGCAATAGGAATATGGAGAACCGTCTGAGAGGAAGTGAAGAAGAATTCATGAGACTCAACACTGAACTACAACGCAGGAAAGAGGCCATCACAGCCAGAGAAGAGGAGAATAACTTGTTGAAATTTCGCTATGAAGAATTGGAATCTTTTATAAGGAATTGCGGGAGCGTACCGCAAATCAAAGTAAGTACACTACAAGATTCCTATTGGGGCAGCCTGCACAAGTACACCGTCGACCAAGGTACTTGGCTGGTACTGTGCAGTATCAGGGTTGTGCCAGTGTAGTACCAGTGTAGTACCTCTGCTGGTGAGTCCTGTGCAATAGCAGTATTGGTACTATGTATGTACTTTGTGTACACCAGTCAGGTACCTTGTCAACGGTGTACCTGTACAGGTGACCCCAATAAGAATCTTGTAGTGTAAATTTTGTTTTATACATATTGTTAAATGGTAATGCAGAGATCATTCATTTGTTATCCATCATTTCTTGTCTTGCCTCAAAATAAATAAAAATATTCAGGGTTCAGGGTAGGTAGTATATTTAGAGTAGGCCGGGTTACGCCAATCAAACAAATTTTTAGTCCTTAAAACGCAATTTCAAGAGAACAAACAGGGACTGCATTGGGGCTAGAACTTGTATCGCCATGCAGTAGTGCAGCAGATACTTATGCCTTACTGATTAACACTAACTTGACTGCTACCAAGATTACTAATGTAGAATCTTAAACCCTACAACGAATAAGTAGGAAACTGCATTTTTGTGTCGGGGAGACAAACACTATCTGCAGTTGTAATTGTTAATTTGACACATTTATACTTCGGCAACAATAAACACTCTTGTTCTGCAGGCCTGATTGGCCCAGATTTTGCATTTTGGGGTATTTTAATTAAATTTGTATGTATGCATGTAAAATCGGCAGTTGTTTAGCAAAAATGGTGATTTGCGTAAAAAAAATGTCTGAGTAACTCTATTTGAGAGGTCCGTCCAACCATAGAACAGGTTGAGTTTTTTATGGCCTTATTGGTCAATTCATATGGTAGCAGGTAGTTTGTACAAACCCATTAGTGGTGATCCGTAGCTGATAACACTGAAATGTGTGTGGTGTAACAGTTGATTGTATTGTTTTGCAGGTGGTGATTTGAAGAGTCCAAACTTTGAGCAGAGTGGAGAGTCATTAGGAATAGTCAGTGAAATCAAAATGTTTGAATTACATGAGACAATCCACAGGTAAGTGGAAACCCTGATACTCTATCAGCATATTATCTTACTAGCAGTCCCGGCTTGTGATTCAAAAATCGCTAGTGATCAAACGCTGGTATTGTTTTTACAATCGCCAGCAGCTTGCAATTGCTGCAAGTGTGACTTGATGCTCGGGCATGCTAGCAACTTATCGATTAGCTATCACTAGTCACTCTGCTGATATAATATGCCCTTAAGCCACTGCAGTATTTCTGTCCAACAGATCAAAACTTTAATGTTTCCGGTAGTGAGAACATTGACAACTCGATGTTGAAAAAAACATTGACATCTTCTTGGTTTCTAAAAGTGACATCAATAAAATAAATGTTTTACATTGTCTTTTAAACACTGTTACTGGTCAATGTCAGCTAAGCAGTGTCAATGTCATTTTAACATTTTTTATCAGCCCTTTAAACTGATGTAAAATGTCAAAAATCCACAAAAAAGTGATGATACATTACATCTGTCGTTTATCGGAAAAGCAATTACCACATCACTACAGGCATGATTCACTGGCGATTTTTAATCACATACTCTGTTTGCTAGTATGATGTGGGCATTAAGAAGATTACCAATTAATATTCTGTTATCTTCCTGTCATCTTGTCTTCTGTACTGCTGTTATATTCCTGTCATCCAGTAATCCGCTGCAGACATGATGCAAAGTTTTATCAGTTTCTTGATTTGAAAGAAAAAGGAAAAGATCCAAGTAGCATGCCCAGATTATGTACCCAGTGGTGGCATCATGGGGCATGAGGGGGCAAATGCCCCACCCCAGTAAAAACTCTTGCTTCCCCTGTTGCCCCCCCAGTAAAAACCCAAAATTACGAAAAATTCACTTTGCCCCCTCAATGCCCCCCTGAAAAAAATTCCTGGCGCCGCCACTGCATGTACCTAGGCCAACTTCAGTAATACTCATTATTTTGTTACCTCCACTGTTCATTTTTAGGTCGTCCTTGAAGGAAAATACCTTATGGCATCACAAGTCGCGTGTCAACTTGTAAAATAGACTGAAATTGTCTCATATGAATATTTACTATGTGTGAAGGTCACTTCCCATATCTTCAGACAACCTATCTTGCACCGCTGTACCTATTTTTAAAAATTGCGCAGTCCAAACCTGACATGCGAGGGTACATTATATTGTAATAATGTGCCCTGATTGCACCTGAAATTCAGTAAAGCATGACACATTCTACACAGCATTACCCGTGGACATGATTACACATACAACTTGACCATGATACATGCTGTCACTTATGCTGATTTGCAAAAATTATATTTTTTCCCTTTCAGATTGCAAAGTGAATTGGCACAACAGCGAATGGATGGGGAAAAAATGAAGCAAGAGTTGCAGGGTGTTATTGAAAATAAGACTGCAGAAAATCATCAGATTATGACAGAGTACAAGAACACCACTCATCAACTGAAAGAAGATTTGCAAAGTTTGGCGCAACAATTAAACAATCAAGTGAAGGTTAACGAACAGATGAAACAGAGTCAACAAGAAACTACAGAAAGATTTGAAGCAGAGAAGACGGCTTATGTCCAACAGTTGCAGGAAAGGGAAGCAACTATCTCAGAAGTCAGAGCTGCAAATGAACAGATGAAAGTAGACATATCAAACATTAAGGAGGAATTTGAGAGGAAAATAGTTGAGAATCAACAGATACAAGAGAGAATGGATAGAGATCAGAAGGCTTTTGAAGAACAACTCCGACAGGTTGAAGAAAGTACAGCAGCCAACATTAGCAAGTTAATGTCAGATCATCAAGATGCTATCAATGAGATGGTAGCAAATCACCAACAGGAGATTGAAGGAATGGAACAAGAAGCAAGATGTGTGAAAGAAAAATTAGAACAACAGCGAATGGATGGGGAGAAGATGAAGCAAGAGTTGCAGGGTGTTATTGAAACGAAGATTACAGAAAACCTACAGATTATGACAGAATACAAAAACACGACTCATCAACTGAAAGAAGAGTTGCAAAGTTTGGGACAACAGTTACACAAGCAAGCAAAGGTTAATGAACAGATGAAGCAGAGTCAACAAGAAACTACAGAAAGATTTGAAGCAGAGAAGACGGCTTATGTTCAACAGTTGCAGGAAAAGGAAGCAACTATCTCAGAAGTCAGAGCTGCAAATGAACAGATGAAAGTAACAATATCAAGCACCAAGGAAGAGTTGCAAAGTTTGGGGCAACAATTACAAAATCAAATGAAGATTAATGAAGAGATGAAGCAGAGTCAACAAGAAACTACACAAAGGTTTGAAGCCGAGAAGGCTGCTTATGTTCAACAGTTGCAGGAAAGGGAAGCAACTATCTCGGAAGTCAGAGCTGCAAATGAACAGATGAAAGTAGACATATCAAACATTAAGGAGGAATTTGAGAGGAAAATAGTTGAGAATCAACAGATACAAGCGAAAATGGATAGAGATCAGAAGGCTTTTGAAGAACAACTCCGACAGGTTGAAGAAAGTACAGCAGCCAACATCAGCCAGTTAATGTCAGATCATCAAGATGCCATGGCCAGAATGGAGAGACAAGAAAACAGCATCAAGGAGGAATTAAGTACCCAGATAGCAAAGATGAAAACTGATATGGAACAGCTTAGAGAAACAAAGCAGGAAGAATTGGATAAGGTGATGGCTACTCACAGAGACATCTTGAATAAAATGGAGAGAGAAAAAGAAGGACTGAAACAGGAGTTGAAAGACAAAGTGGCTGAAATTGAACTGATTCAAGTTGAAAATATGAAAAGTGGGGAATCCAAATTAGCAGAAATGAGCAAAATCATGTCGGAGCAGAAAGAACGGCTTGAAGCGCGTATTGAAGATGGTGAAAAGACTATAGCAGATTTGATTGGACAGAAAAAGGAGAAGGAAGAAGAAATCAAGCAATTACAAGCTTGCCTCCAAGAAGTTCAAGATGAAAAAAACAGAATGGAGGCTGATATGATGCTAGTTAAAGATGACGTGGTAGAACAAGTGAGTAAACTTGATGAGTTGACGCAAAATATGCAAGAGTTGCAGCAGAAAGTACAAGAGATTGAGGAATCTAAGCAGGCAGAAATTGGTAGGCTTACATCTCGGCACCAAGAAATGTGTGAGCAGCTGAGGCAAGAAATGCAACAAGCTGTAGAAGCGAAGGTTGCAGAAATCAACGAACTAAATGCAAGGCATGAAAAAGTATATGAGGAAATGAAACAAGAACTGCAACACGTTAAGGAGGCTAAGATGGCTGAAACTGATAAGCTTACTACAAGTCACCAAGAGATGTATGAGCAGTTGAAGCAAGAAATGCACAGAGCTGAAGAAGCAAAGGTTGCAGAAATCAATGATCTAAACGTAAGACATGAACAGGTTTATGAGCAGATGAAACAAGAACTGCTGCAAGTGGCTGAGGATTCTAAGAGGGAAGAAATTGGTATGCTTACTTCAAATCATGAAGAGATGTACAAGCAGCTAAGACAAGAAATGCAACAAGCTGTAGAAGCAAAGGTTGCTGAAATCAACGAACTAAATGCAAGGCATGAAAAAGTGTATGAGGAAATGAAACAAGAACTGCAACAGGTTAAGGAGGCTAAGATGGCTGAAACTGGTAAGCTTACTTCAAGTCATCAAGAGATGTATGAGCAGTTGAAGCAAGAAATGCACAGAGCTGAAGAAGCAAAGGTTGCAGAAATCAATGATCTAAACGTAAGACATGAACAGGTTTATGAGCAGATGAAACAAGAACTGCTGCAAGTGGCTGAGGAGTCTGAGAGGGCAGAATTTGGTAAGCTTACTTCAAATCATGAAGAGATGTACAAGCAGCTAAGACAAGAAATGCAACAAGCTGTAGAAGCAAAGGTTGCTGAAATCAACGAACTAAATGCAAGGCATGAAAAAGTGTATGAGGAAATGAAACAAGAACTGCAACAGGTTAAGGAGGCTAAGATGGCTGAAACTGGTAAGCTTACTTCAAGTCACCAAGAGATGTATGAGCAGTTGAAGCAAGAAATGCACAGAGCTGAAGAAGCAAAGGTTGCAGAAATCAATGATCTAAACGTAAGACATGAACAGGTTTATGAGCAGATGAAACAAGAACTGCTGCAAGTGGCTGAGGAGTCTAAGAGGGAAGAAATTGGTAAGCTTACTTCAAATCATGAAGAGATGTACAAGCAGTTAAGACAAGAAATGCAGCAAGCTGTTGAATCAAAGGTAGCAGAAATTAATGCGCTAAACATAAGACATGAAAAGATGTATGAGGATTTGAAACAAGAACTGCAACAGGTTAAGGAGGCTAAGATGGCAGATATTGATAAGCTTACTTCAAGTCATGAAGAGATGTGTTCACAGCTGAAGCAAACAATGCAACAAGCTGAAGAGGCAAAGTTAGCAGAAATCAATGAGCTAAATGCAAGACATGGACAGGTTTGTGAGCAAATGAAGCAGGAGCTTCAGCAGGCAAAGGAGGCTAAGCAGGTAGAAATCACTATGCTGTCTTCAAATCATGAAGAGATGTATAAGCAGGTAAGACAAGAAATGCATCAAGCAAAGGCTGCAGAAATCAATGAGTTAAACTCAGGACATGAACAAACTTGTGAAAAAATAAAACAAGAAATCCAACAAGTCAAAGAATCAAAGCAAGAAGAAATCAACCAATTGGCAACAAGACATGAAGAGATGTGTGTTCAGCTAAAACAGCAACTACAACAACTAGAAGAAACAAAAGCAGTAGAAATAATGAAATTACAGGCATGCCATACAGAAGAGACAGCAAAGGTAGAAACTGAGAAGGTTGAGCTTCAAGAGGCACTACAAGCACAGTTGTCTATGGTTAACCAATTGACTGCTGAACGGGTGTCCAAGAATAAAGAGCATGAGGTAGAAAGATGTACTTTGTTGCAAGGTAAACAAACTGAAGTGATGCAAATGCAAGAGGAGGTGAAATTGATCCAGGAACAGAAGGTTGAACTTCAGAACCAGATGGCAACATGTGAAACCGAGATACCGCAGCTGAGGGGTGAACTTAATGATAAAACAGAACAGTTGAAATTGCAGAGTGACAATTTTGATATAGCATTGAAGAAAGCAAAAGATGAGAATCAGAGGCTGAGGGAAGAAATTGAGCAGAGAAATGGAGATGTTGAACAGAGGGAGAGTAGATGTTTGAGTCTGGAAAAAGATAATCAACAACTGACAGAACAGGTGGAGAGGAATGTGGTAGAAGTGGAGAAGTTACGAAAAGAAGCCAATAAATGGATCACAGAGAAGAACCAAGAGATAACGTCATGCGCTTTGAATACAGAAAAAATGATGGAGGCTGTGAAGGAACGCGAGTGTAGGATTCAGGAATTGGAACAGAAGGTACAGGGAACAGAGAGAGATATATTGAGTAGAACAGAAGAGATGGGGAAACTAGCAGGAGAGAAGATGGCGTTGGAAAGACAGTTGGAAGAACATACAAAAGCATTTAAGGAAGAAATGAAAGTGATCCAGGAGAAGCTGATGGCCATGACGCACAAAGAACAGAATGAAGTAGGTGGATTAGAAACCCGAGTGAAAAAGCTGACCAGAGACAAAGGTAAGGGTAAAGCTACAGGCAAGGCTTAAGCTGAATTTATACTCGATCGCCGAGCGATTGCGATGAAACGCTTTTGAAAAGCGATGGGCAATCGCCAAATTTTGCGATGCATCGCTCGTCGCTTTTGCATTTATACTTATCACGGCGATAAGCGATTGCAGACGACAATTAAAATATTCTAAATGCCACAAAATACATTTTTAAAACATCAGTTGCTGTCAATAATTATTGCTTTGAATTAATTCAGAAAGGTAAATTAATTAGCAAAATAATAGATCCAGATGGTTGTATATGATTGGTTGACGCATTCACATGTCAAGCGATATCGCAGGGAAGTTGAGATTTCTTCAACTTGCAAAAGCGACATCGTTTTTGCCTCAGCGATTTGAATGGATTGATCGGCTTGACGCTCTGGAAATGTAAGTAAACATTGAGCATGCGTGAAAATTGCTTTTCTGCAAAAGCGATCGAGTATAAATTCAGCTTTAGAATGTACGGGTGTAACCAGTTCGATGGCTGCCAGGCGAGAAATTTGGCAATAATCTTGTAAAGATTCTGAGTAGACTTAAAAGAATCCATGTAGATTCTTGTAACAAATAGCTACAAAAGTGCTACAGAAATGTAAATGGAGCAGAATCAATAGATTCTTGTTACAAAATGATTTTTTTGGGGTCAAATTTCTCCTCCAACAGGAATAAAATATCCTTGAGCAGGTTTGCTCCTCCTTGTCGCCACCAAGCTGGTTATACTTTTGCAAGAAAGTCAGCCTGCTTCCTTTCCATTAGAAGTCTTTGATATTTTGTTGCTCATCACAATTTGATCTTTCATTAGTGGAAAGCCTATAACAGAATGTGTATTTCTTGAGTAGAATTTGATTTTTATGTGAGCCACATCAATATATATCTTTAGCTTACTTATGTATTAAGCAACAAACCAAAAGAAACAGGGGAGAAAAAGCTGCCAACAAATCCATATTTACATGAATAAACATTAATACCAGGGCTGTCAACTCTCACGCATTGGCCGTGAGTCTCACGCATTGGGTCACTTTCTCACGCCAAGGTAGTATAATCTCACGCCTAGGTAGTAAATCTCACGCAAAAAGCTGGAAAATGAGGAAAATCTCACGCATCGTCATGAATAATTTGTTGCTCCTACCCGCTTTTCACATTCTCGAGCACCTTGGCTCAAATAATCATGGTACAAAATGAACATAGGAGTCGGCAAATCCCGGTACGCCTCTGTCTCACGCCAAGCAATTCCAAAAAGTTGACAGCCCTGATTAATACACTTCAGATTGACTGCAAGTGAATTAACCCATGGGCATTGCCGGCCGAATTACTGGCCTCTAAGAACCATTTCGATTGGTTACAAATAGGAATATATCATGTATTAAGCCAATCAGAGAAATGGTAAGAATAGTCAGTTTGGCTGAAGGGGATTAATAAGTTTTAAAATTAATTGCTAAGAGATCTAAAACCTCTATATTGATTAATTACTCTGATGATTATATCATGTAATTGACCAATCAGATGTACTGTATGAAAGTCATATCCAATTTAAGATTAAATTATTATTTTCCGTTTTTCATGTTAAAGGTGCATTGGAGGCCAGATTACAAAGGCAATTAACAAAGGCCAAAGAAGACCATAACAAAATGGAGAATATGGAAAGGGAACTGGAGTTGATGAACCAAGTCAAGGATGATGCTGTATCCAAGGCGGATGAAATAAGGAAAGAAAATGAGCAGATGAGGATTGAAATCAGATCACTGCAATCCAAAGTAAGGGGTCAAATACATGAATGGACACTGTTTTATCTGTCCATCTACTTATCATTGGATCCCTGCTGGGCTATTCCAGTTGAAATCCATACACCCCTTTGGAAGACACGACCTTAATCTTCCACACAAATGGTGTAGATTTCATGTGGAGTCACCCATTCAGGTAACCCCATTTGAAATTCACACTCCCTGTGTGGAAGATGAAGGTCATGTCTTCCATAGGGGTATATAGATTTCAACTGGAATAGCCTATTGAAGAAAAGGGTACAAGTGTATGAACATTTTGTTCTTTGTTTGTCTTGTATACTTTTGAGTGTAGAAGAAAATTGGAAGTCCTTTGTGGTTGGTTGAATACATTTTGGAATGAATGAATGGCACCACCCCAAGAGTTTATGAGAAGGAGTAGAATTATGGTTGGGGTGACCATCATTCTAAGGTTGCTCCTTGGTTTGTATAAGCAGAGGTGCCAGTTGTCTAAAATTGGGTCATAAAATAAAAATAAAATAAAAAGAGTTTGCATCTGATGTCGCCTGTCAATCAAGTTGTCGTTATGATTGAGTTTCTGAACTTGGTGGTAAAACGGTGTACCTCATGGTTATTTTGCACCTTCAAACTTACAAATCATCTCAAAGGTTATGTCTTTGTATTTGTAATAGAAAACTTTCTTTTCTGAAGACACCATGTGAACAGTGCCTAAATTTGTTTTCCTTGTAAAAGTACCGTAATTTGTCGCCATTTTCTGAGATTCCTTTTCTGTGATGAAGGCCCCAAATGAATCCTCTTACACGCTACTAATCAATCAAGGGTTGTGGGGAGATAGATTGACAGTGACGTCAGATGCAAATTAGTCTTTTCAATTCTGTCTCTGATTATAATAATCCTTGCCTTCATTTTTTATTCATCAGGTAACTTTCGAGCAGAAGAGGAAGTAAGAGAGGAGAAAGCAGCTCACTTTAAGAATTTCAGCGCAGTGGAATTTGTGCAATCAATGGATAGCATAGCCAATGACAGCTTAGAGGGAGACTTGAGTCCAGATGATTTGAATCTTTCCCAGGCATCAAATGCATCAAATGCAAGCAACAAGTCAGGTATGTACACAGTCTTCGAATTAATTGTTTTACCTTGGGGTACACTTTTGCACCTCATTTTGAAAGTTTGGTGCAATTTCATCTGATGCAGAGCAAATTATTTGAAGTGCAGTCTCAGACATCAACTCATAAAGTCTGTCGCAATTTTGCACCACACTTTTAAAGCTGTATCGCAACAGGCGAAATTTTATGGGGCAAATTGCACTGTGATAGGGCTTGTTTTGAATGGTGTATGTACAGGGTTACTTAGGACATATTGGGAATTAGCTAGTTAATTCAATTTCCTGAGCAAAACATGCTCAGTGAGGTTTATTAAACAAACTCTTTAGGCCACCGGCCCATGGAGAATAACAAAAATTATACAAAATGCAATATACAAGAATTTGGCTAAATTAACTGAGATTTTTACATTTGTGAAAAGCGAGTATAATTTATTGCGGTTTGGCCTTTGCCAGAAGTGTCCCATTTCCATATCTGTTGAAAGCTGTTTCTTTAGCTAGAAAGGCATGTTGGCATTTCAAAATGTCTATGATATTGGGGCTCACTGCTGATAGGGGTATTCCAGTTGAAATCCATACACCCCTATTGGAGACATGACGTACACAGGGGTGTAGATTTCAAATGGAGTCGCCCATTCAGGTAACGTTATTTGAAATTCACACTCCCTGTGTGGGAGATTAAGGACATATCTTCCGTAGGGTGTATGGATTTCAACTGGCATATAGGTCTCCATCCAAGTGTCCAAGCCACCTTTTTGTACTCTTTTAGAAATTTAAAGGATCTTAGATGTATTTACATTGTATTTATGACTGAACCAAATGTTTGAGCAAATGTTGATTGACACGAGGAAGGCAGAAGACCATTTCATAATTAACCCCATGTACACTACTGCCTTTCTTACAGAGCCCCTGATTGGTTAATTACATCATATAATCATCTGAGTAACCAATCAAAATAGAACATTTTGAAAATATGTTTTGTGTAAAATTGATGGTTGAGTTATTTGATTGCAGGATTCAGCATCGGCCTGCCTCTTGGTAAGAAGTTATCTGTGACTATAAGTAGGTCAGACAAGAAGAAATCCAGCAGCAGAAGAACAACACCAACAAATTCCACACCACCTGATTGCACTCCAAACCAATCAAGTCAACTAGACCAATGGATGGATTCATCATTTGCATCATTCCAACAGGTAAACCTGAATAACAAGTATTAGCATATGTGACGTGTCATGTCAAAAGCAGACACTTTTGGGCAGGATCGTAAATGGAGAAATAGCCAAAAATCTGCCCGCGGATGATTTTTTCACAATTTGGGTTTGTTGCAAATTTGTGATGTTATTAATGTCAAAAATTTTGTCTGATAGTTTCAGACCGGAATATAAGTGGCATCTTGTATTTTTTGAGACATTCAAGGTAATTCCTACTCTCAACATTGTCAATAATATATTTAAAGGCCGATATCTCAATTTCGAATTTTATAATACCATAAAGTACAAACTCAATATCTTCGCTTAGGAATGTCCGATTTCATTGGGGAAAACAGCGTTGTGGAGCAAAATATCTCTATATTTAAGATATGTAAAAACCTCAAAATTGATAACCTGCCCAAAAGTGTCTGCTTTTGACATGACACGTCACATATGTACTGCTCTATTTTTGCAGAGTGATGCCAATACGGTGACTAATTGAGATATTTGATGCCAACACGGTGACTAATTGAGATATTTGAAGATCACCTGCTGCACCTGCTTCCCTAAAATTGGTCTACTTTTGCAAATGTCACACGGCAGTAATTTTGATGTATTTTTCTTTTATAAAGGGATTTAAGTCTCTGAAGTTCCGATTTGCAATATCAATGGCCTTTGTGACCATTTATGGCATGATTCTCTTCTGCCCGGTTCTGTGAAGATGTTCTAAACTTGGGCAAACCTGTCCAAATATCCAGTATTGGGTATTAGTTAAAAATTGGGTAACTTGACGGTCATTCACTGCGGTCAATATGCCACACCTAGGCAAGGACAAGTTTTGGCAACACTACTGTTTATGTTGCATTGCATGTCTTTGTGAAAAGCAGCTTCCACTTATGAGTGAGATTTTGACCTTCACTGTTTAAAAAGAGCATTGTTATTGCTAAAGGAATGGACCAAAATATCAATGATGTCCTACTACAGTGCTACAAAATTTGCTGGGGGGAGGGGGTCATAAAGGTTTTTCAACATTTTATAATTTCATTATATCAGGGATGCAAATTTACATGCAATTAAATGATATCAGGCTTTCAGGTGGTGTTTCAGTCAATTTCGGCGACAGTAAAACAAGTTGGTCTGAATAATAAATATGCAGTGGTATATCAGGCATGAGAATTTCCAGTCAAAACTCTGGAACCAGTCTTTTTTTATGTCAAAATTTCTGCAGTTTTATTTAATTTCAGCCCATTTTCAGATGTTTTTGTCCAATTTTATGCGCTTTTCCAGACTTTTTCATGAATGCGTATTCCCATGCCTGTGTATGGGTATCAGTGGAATCAATTTATGGAGTCATGAGTAATTTAGAAGTGGATTCTGGAGGATACTGAGGCATGGGAGGGGTAGCCCTAATATGGTAAAAGGGTGTATTTTTGAGTTTCATCACTAACAATTCACTTACATTTGTCATTGTTAAGATAAATTTTTCCATTTGACTCTCACAGAAAACAGGTTGTAACATACAAAGAGATTTAAACAATGTTACTGTCTTTTGCCATAGGTTGGTTAAGGGGGTACTACACCCCTCGATAAATTTGTGTCTATTTTTTCATTTTTCTCAAAACCTAATAACACAGTGGTAACAAAAGTTACGTATATTATAGGGGCAAGGAATCCAATTACTACACTGGAATTTCAGTGACCCAGGACAAGCGGTTCATTATTTATGATAACAAAAGAGGTACCACTAGAATGTACCTCATTTCCTATCATATATATTGAACCGCTTGTCTTGAGTCACTGAAATTTCAGTGTAGTAATTGGATTCCTTGCCCCAATAATATACATAACTTTTGTTACCAGTGTGTTATTATTTTTGAGAAAAATGCAAAAATAGTCACAAATTACCACAGGGGTGTAGTACCCCTTAACTGTATATCACATACTTTGGCAAAAGAAAGTATCTTCCTTTTATCATCTTTAAAAGTTACATCCTTTTACCATGTGAGGGTGATTGAAAAAAAGTTGACTGAATCTGTGACTAAAGAAAGTAGCATGTTAGTGAAGGCGTTATAAGATACTCTCTTCTACCATATATAGACTGTCCCACAGTCTGGGTTCCATCTGTGGGTAAATAATTAGAGCTAAAACCACCTTCTCCTTCACTCCAAAGATTAAAACAACACACCACTAAGCCCTAATTATAAATGACAACAAAGTTATAATGCTCCTAGGGTACTGTGTGTCGACGAAAACTCAATTAATCTACAGACCAACTTGTTTATTTTTTTATAATAGCTCTCCTAAACCCAGACTGTTCCGCTTTGATAGTAAACTGACTTCCAAATAATTATCAAGCTATGTAATGTGACTGTGGCGTCAATTATGATAGCCCCGCCTCATTGTCAATTCAAATATGGTAGGCACATAACATGCATGACTCAGTTCTATTGTCATTTTGCGCGCGCGTTGGTTATGATCAATAGACTATCAATGAAAACCTATTTCAAATATCGCCTTGCTTGCTGAGATCTACATTGATTGGTCAGGCTAAGTAGCCGCTTACACAAACGCCCACACAAATGGCAAGAGAGTGAGACCACGGACGTGATATATAGAAAACTCGTCTGGAAGGCAATTTGCCTACACATTGGAAGGGTCCATGTATCGGGTTTATTTAATGTTGTATAATCTACATTACCAGTCGTTCTCCATGGACCCGAGGGAGGGTCTAACCATATAGGGCTACAGAGCATGAAATGGTATTACAAATCAAAATCTCATAAATGTATTTGGGTAAAATACAGGAAAAATTGTATTGAGGAAAAACAAAACAAAAAGCAACATGAATAAAATTCAGTATCTTTTTTACCAACAGCCCTCTTTCTCAAGTACACATAGCCGAAGGGCATCACTGCGTTCAGCAAGTCGCAGTGAGCGTCGGGAATCGATCTTGCCACCTAGGGTAGATGATACCATTGACCAATTGGCTCAGAGTCAACCAAGCTTTTTGAGGAACTCTGCACTTCAGCAAAGTTTGAGGAGCAGCCGACACACTACTGGTATGTATGGTCTCATTTGCAGGCCTCTGGTATAACTACGTCCCTGATTTTAGGTCAATATTGGTTTAAAATGGATAAATGGAGCTACAAATCTGTCAAAAAATGTTTCTAATCCCAATTTTAAAAAGAACCATAATTTTTGTGTCATTTTATATTTGCAATATTGATATATTTAAAAGCCTATAGCAAAAAGAAATATTTGCGAGCATAAAAATTTCACAATCTGTGTCACTTGCAAAATTAAATGCGCAAAAGGCTGTCCTATCCTTATGTGTATCTAAGTCAGTGCACAGTCCTTGGTACATTTAGCATTGACAACATTTCTTTATTTAACACATTAACATGACCGTTTTGTTTTTGTTCTAGGTCGTTCTGGGTTTGTTGTAATGGGTGACTGTGATGAGGAACCAGACCTAGAGTTTGATTGGAATAGATTATCCGAGTTGCAGCGGCGTAATACCCTGTGTCTACCGCACCAAAGGTCTTCATACCCAGTAGAGGTAAATATTATCGTAACAAAAAGTTTTGTAGGTCACAGCCGCAATTTTTTCAAATGACATAATTTGAGATTTGGCATTGAGATTTAGATCTGCCTTGTTCAGTCAATGTAGATTAAACTTTTTGTTAAAATGATTATGATTTTGAAGAAGCAAAGCAGTGTTGTCACTAGAGTGATATTAGTGCCAGTTGTTTTCTTCGATAATGTTCATATTTTAAGTACAAATTTAAGGGTTCTAGATCAATATATTCAATATGTTCAGCCAAATTTACAGGTAAATTAAGTAATTCTTGGCCAATCTCTAACATTATGAACGCTAGTGGCGCTGCGATAAACATGCGCAGATAACGTGGTACAGAAGAAAGCAAACATGTGCCTTACATTGCCTACACGCTTAGTACGCTACATGTACGCAACGCGAATGCTCCGGCTTGGCCAAGAATAACTTAATTTACTTGTAGTGCCAGTTAAGAATGCTTCAATAAGGGCTAAGTGCTGGTTGTAAGCACTATGTGCTGGCTGTGGACAACCAGCATAGTGACATCCTAAAGTTAATGGCAATAAATAATAAATATCTATTGTATTTTTTCAAAGTGTGATTTTTTTGTTTCATTAATAAATGCTTTTTTTTTCTTCCTCTCTTTTCTTTTTTCCTTTTCTTTCTCCCTACCTTTTCTTTCTTTCATTCTTTCTTTCATTCTTTCTTTCTTTCTTTTTCCCCACCTTTTATTCCATTTTCTTTGTTTGTCTTCTTGTCTTTCTTTCTTTCCCTACCTTTCTTTCTTTTTTCCCCAACCTTTTCTTCCTTCCTTTTTTTTCTTGCACCCTTTCTCAGGTGCAGACGAGATTACCTACAGAGTTGTCAGAGAATGACATTCAGATTGGAAACGCAGTATCAACACCAGGAGCCATTACTAGAGCCAAGAAACGCAGAAGTATAGAGCAGGATGGACCCACACCCAGCAAAGTAAGTTCTTTGGTTTGGGGTTACTTTTTAAATTGAGTTACAAACTCAGCAAATATAGGTCTATAGAAGTTATCTATGTTACTCATGTGTGACTTCTAACAAAAGGCGCTGATTCCCGTAGTATTCCTCATTCAAACCAATTAAATGCACAACCTCAGAGTTACCTGCATGACTTTGGCGGGCTATTTTCAAACAGTCATGGTTGCACATGTTGGTACTTCTTTTGAAAGTCCTTAACAAGGTATAGCTGTCGTTGATAGGATATGCAGCTTATAGAACATGGAAAACCTCTATTCCAGACCAGGATAGATAAATTACTGGCTTGGTACTAAATATAGATAGCAAATATAGGTCTATTCCAGGCCAGGATAATATGGCAATTTATTTGCCTAATGGGTATGCCAAGGTCGGGCAGGTACCGGGGGCACCTGGGTTTTTCTCACCGCTTTTGGTGTTACGTAGTAGCAACAAAATGACAGCATAGATAATATTTATGTATGCTCAATGTATGTTTAATTACCAAATATATGTAATCTTTTATTCCTTTATGACAGCTTCGAATCGGCAACAAGAGGGAGACATTTGCTGTACCAAACCCTATCATGCCACCACCACCTGCACGTATGCACATCCCTAAACGGAAACCAACACAGGCTGCTGCTCATACATTTACACCACAAGCCGACACATTTATGCCAAGTACAAACTTTGCACCGATTCCAACACCAGATGATGATCAGGTAGGTAGTAATTGCAGTAGTGAATCTAATTTCAAAGATAAGACGAACTTGGTGGCAATTTCATTTTGGGGAGCAATTTTACTGCATTTGTTTTTATTTTCTTTATTTTGTGAAATGCAGACAAATGACTTTTTCAAGCATGACAACAAATTGTTTTAAAGATGTTGTTCTCATATATTTTGTTTAAGGGATCTGGAATGAGCGTTTTGAGCGTTTCGACAGTATTTTTTGTGGGACATGAGAGCACACCAGACATATTGAATTGCATTCTGAATACGAAGAATGTCTTTCTAAAATCAAATAATTTTCATTTTTTGAAATTCACAACATAATACAAATTTTATGACAAATTATTAAAATTTGATATTTTCACATTTTGATATATAACAGTCCTCAAGTAAATTTTATAAATCTAATGATATATTCTTAAAGTGTATGTACTTCAGCTGGGAGGAAAAGCCGATGATCAATTGAAAATTTTGACCTTTCATATTGAAGATATGGATTTTTTTTCCCAAAAAGATCTTTTTTTGTGTGTGTGTTTTTGGGAAAAAAATCCATATCTTCAATATGAAAGGTCAAAATTTTCAATTGATCGTCGGCTTTTCATCCCACCTACTTACACTTTAAGTAATGATATCAGATTTATAAAGTTTACTTTGAGTACTGTTAAGGGCTGAAATATGAGCGTTTGGACAGTATTTATTGTGGGACATTAGAGCACATCAGACATATCGAATTGCATTCTGAATACGAAGAATGTCATTCTGATATCAAATAATTTTGATTTTTGAAATTAGCAATTTAATACACATTTTATGGCAAATCATTAAAATTGATATTTTTGATATTTAACAGTACTTGAAGTAAACTTTATAAATCTGATGATTTATGCTTAAAGTGTATGTAGGTGGGATGAAAAGCCGACAATCAATTGAAAATTTTGACATTTTTAATTAAAGATATGGATTTTTACACAAAACACCAAAAAAAAATTAGGTCTTTTTGGGAAAAAATCCATATCTTCAATATGAAAGGTCAAAATTTTCAATTGACCGTCGGCTTTTCCTCCCTGCTACACACACTTTAAGAATATGTCATTAGATTTATATAATTTACTTCGAGGACTGTTATATATAAAAAAAATTTGAAAAATATCAATTTTTATAATTTGTCATAAAATTTGTATTATATTGTGATTTTCAAAAAATGAAAATTATTTGATATCAGAAAGACATGCTTCAGATTCAGAATGCAATTCGATAGGTCTGAGGTGCTCTCATGTCCCACAAAAAATACTGTCAAACGTAATAAACGCTTCATTCTAGATCCCTTAAATATCAAAAATATCAATTTTTAATCATTTGCCATAAAATGTGTATTACATTGCGAATTTCAAAAATCAAAATTATTTGATATCAGAAGGACATTCTTCAGTATTCAGAATGCAATTCGATATGTCTGATGTGCTCTAATCTCCCATAATAAATACTGTCCAAACGTTCATACCCCACCCCTTAAAAGCAATATGAAATCACTAAATATCCTATGAAATTCAATCTCGAATTTTCCTAATCTATCAATGTTCACACCTAACCTAATCTGCACTGATTTGACAAGTAATTTGATGCATTATATGATACCATACATCCAGACTCCAAAAATAAAAAACGCATTTCACATGTAGGTTTTCGTGCCACCTGCAGGAAACAAACTTGTTTTTTAAGCCTTATCAGAAATCCTGGCACAAAAATAAAATCTTGTAGCTTGGTTTTTTGAGGACTTACAGGAAATAATGATGTTTTTGTTGTATATCTATAGGTCAACTTAGCTTACCTGTTGTTGAGGCTACTTGCTCACTTAGTCTGTCTTTTTCTTCTTTATAGAATGTCAACCGAAGGGAAAGTATAGCCTTTGCTGTAGGGTTTTCACCAAAACGACGCAAAGGAAGATCAAGGAAACCTTTGAGCTCCAAAAATACACCGGAGAAAAATAAATCTGCAAAATCAACTCCACAACAGAAGAAAAAAACACCAAAGAAAAAAGACACACCAAAACAGAAGAAAGAAAAGAAGAATGAAAAAACCCCAGGAAAACGAAGGGTAAGTACAAAACATCTTGCTGATTTAATTTATAAAAAATTTATAAAAGATTTTGTTTGTTTCAAGACAGTTTTGAGGGTTCATGATAAATTTTCAACAAAATAATAAGATTTTGTTGACCTACCGTACCTCAAATTAAGAAAGAAGTATGATAGTGGACCTGATGATCTACACATGTCTCTTTTCCAGCATTCCCTACCAGTAGTGTAGCCAGGGGGAGTGGGAAAGGATAGACCGGTCGAGTGCAGATCCGTCGGAACATGCTTTTCAATACGGAATAAATGCTAACCTCATCGTGACATCATCCAAGCATCAAAGTTCAATTCCCATTGAAAAAGTGTTATCTGACGGATCTGCAGTCGACCATTCTGCTATGCCACTGTTCCCTACCATGTCATTCACAAGTATTATGTGTATGTAGCATTCTCTTAAAGGAGGATTTTGTGATCCTAGCATCATCTTTTTATGACATTTTTTAGTAGATATCCACGAAAAAAGCTTATTCCCAAAATTCCAGTTGATTCCGATTTTGCGTTTGCGAGTTATGCATGATTATGTGTATTACTCTGCTCCATAGGCCACTGTTGTAATTTTGTTCTGGTATACCAGAACGAAATTAAAATTTGACAATATTTTTGCTAAACGAATTAATCTGCAAGAAATTTTTGGTACAAGAGGTATTATGTAGCAAGAGGTTTCCAGTGGTATGAAAATCTCAATGATTTTTGAAAAAAGTGGGGGGATGAGGCTGTGGATCACGAAATGCCCTTTTAAAAGACCCTATTGAAATAAGAGAAATATAATCAATATCTCTCTAATTCTTTCTTCTTTTGGTTTGTTCCATACCATGTACACTGTTCTGAAAGTCAAAGTGACAATTTGTGACTTGCTACAACAAATTGAGCATAAAATCGCAAGTTGGTTGTTTCGAGACATCCTAAACATTTCTTGCCCTTAAAATCAGGAATAGCCAGGGGATTATTAGGGGAGAATGCTAATTTAAGTTAACTCAGTCAAATTTGGTTACATTTATTTATATATCTTCTTTCTTGTTGTATTATAAAAGTATTACCATATTTATACTTTGTGTATTTCCTCTCCAGAAATCTTTCTTTTTTGGAAAATGAAAACATCTCTGAACTCAACACAGACAGGCAGAAGTAACAGTAGCATTTGACACAATGACATGTAGCAGTATTAGTGTCAGTATTCATGGTGAAATTATCGATGCCTCAAATTCTCAATTCACAAATATTTAATGTCAAATCAGTGCAGAATAGATTAGATATGAAAATGATAAGTTTTAGGAAAATTACAGAATGGTTTCATAGGGTGGCCAAAAATGTTGGAGCTCAGCTCTGTTTGGCCCCCACCATGATTTTGCTTTACGTATATGTGTACATCCATATCAAAACGATGCACTTGTCGGATGCTACATGTGTCTCATTTCACATAATAGCTAGGAATAAATACCAGACTCAAGTCACATGGTTAATGTGACTCGGGATGATTTGAAGTGACCGCCACTTCGGAGATGAGTCTGGTATTTATTCATAGCTGTGTGTGAAATGAGACGCATGTAGCAGCCGACAAGTGCATCGTTTTGATATGGATGTACACATATAGATGTAGAAGTTGTTTAATGGGGAAATAAACTAATAAATTGATGTGAAAATTTTGGTGTATATTATATACATATTTAGAATCAAAATAATCTGGCAAATTCAACTGTGACATCAGATCTGTAAGAATGCTGTTTTAGAGAAAATCATAAAAAATGATTCTGACCCAACATTTTTGGACAGCATAACGTCAGCCTGCTCTGCTAATTGTCTGTCATTTTTGTGTAATTTTGAGAACAAAGAACAAAATGTGGTTCAAGTATGCATCAGTTACATAATTAATCACCCTAATTATTTTCGGATTATTCCCTTTCATTTGTATCAATCATTATTTGTTCTTGTGCAAAGATTGGTGAATAAATGTGTATAAATGTTTATAAATGCATGCTTGAACATATTTTGTACTTTGTTCTCAGAAATGCAAAAATATGACCTAAGCAAAAAGCGTAGCAGGCTGACGATAACTTATTATTTAAAAAAAAATCAAATTTCTAAAATCAAAATGGCTTAGGTAAACGCCAGCCTTAAATCAGTCACTTTCAGGAGGCACTTGTTAAAATGGTGTAATTAAAGTTACAATTAGGAATTTAACACAGACATTTAAACTACATTGTGTCTGAGCAAGATCTGAAGTCAAAATAATCACAATCCTGGGCTGCAAGTTTAGATGGTAAATATTTTTGAGACATTTGACAGAATTTGGTTGTACAGACCTGTGGATTGAAAAGGCACTAAGACAGGTTTGTAATGTGTAATAATTATTATTGTAACTATGTATATAATTATGTTGGTATAAACTAACAGAAGTGTATGGCAGGAAATAAGAATTAAAGATGATGACAATCTTGTATGTAAATGGAAGTAATCATTGGTCACATAACATACTGATCTAAAGACTGCACAAAAAGTAACGCAGCTGTTATAAATACGCATACCTTCAGAACTAATAATTGTTTTCACAATATTTTGATATAGAAAGACGGACAATTTATTTATGCGCATTTTGATACCCAATTTGTCCATTTTTGTTCAATATTAACATCACAGCAATGTTTTTAAAGACAAATATCCAAATTAAAAAGTTGTAGCTATTTGTATTGATTTGAAGTCAGCGCGGAAGATAATGGTGGGTTTTGCGTAATAACCATTAATCGCTGTAAATTGCAACTTTTAAATTCTGGCAGTTTTCTTTAATAGTACTACGGTGTTGTTAATATTCAACGACAATGGACAAATGGGGTACCAAAATGCACGTAAATAAAGCATACTTCTTTCTATGTTGAAATTATCAGAATACATCACAAATTGTGAAAACAATTACTAGTTCTGCAGCCATAGGTATATTTAGAACAGCTGCGTTACTTTATGTGCAGACGTTATTTATTCAGAGCTGTAAGTTGAATACCATGTTAAATAATGCTATTTGAAAGATTGCTATATTACTTTTCCTTGTCAGAGTATTTTTTTATGGAGAAGGCACTTGAAAATTTTAATTTTGGTGAAATTTACATGTCAATCTTTCGAGTAACATGGTATTAAACTTGCAGCTCTATGTGAAACGATTTTGTTTAACATATAATTAAACATACAGCTGTAAATATGATGAGACTGACAAATGAATATGTATATTTTGTTAAAGGGCTAAATGATGTAAAAGAAAATTTGTAATTTCTGACATTTTTGTAAATCAATGTAGACTTTATTTCTTTGATGAATACTTAAACAATTACATGTATAAGTTTGAATACTTACTATTTATCTAAAATGTAAAATCAGTCTTGCCAAACTTGTAACCCGGGACTTGTAACATATTTTATAATCAAATATGAGTATGGCGACTCATACCGACTGATAACAATATTGATGTATATAAATTTCTTTTGTATACCGTATTTATCATTTGGTGGAAATATTGATTTGATGTTTATTTGGTAGGGTTTGGATGTGGTAAGGTAGGAATTCAAGAAGTAAGGCCTTTGTTAGTAAATGTTGGTATCCTAGCTATTTTACCTGATTTCGACCTGCTAGGATGTCAACTTTTACTCACCAATGTATATTTTGTATACAAGCACATATACCCTTTGTAAATGTATACTTTTTTCTAATTTTGCTATTGACCCATTGCACAGTGCCACTGTATTCAAGGAGAGCCTCAATCTGGCATACATGAATGGGAATTGAACCAGTCATACAACATCGTGTAAAGTCATGAATGTTTTGAGTCATCCAGAAGTATAAAATAGACAAAAATATGAATCAAATTCTGGACTCACCATCGAATTTTCTAGACTAACGTTGTGACCGTTCACGGGTCTTCATCGAACTACTGACGAGACTTGACTGAGGCCCCTTCGGCGATTGAAGATTAGTTTCAAGAACTCAATGAAGGGAGCCCAGGCATTTCCTGTTATAACATGCCTGGGACCCCACTGTGAAACTACTTCCTCGCCGATTACCATCATGTGACCAAACCATCAGTCAAGTCTCTGCACTGTCTGATGAAGACCCGGTGAACGGGTCGCAACGTTACTAGAAAATTTGTTGGTGAGTCCAGAATTTGATTCATATTTTTGTCTATTGTGTAAAGTCCTTTCCATGTTTACTGCCAGTTCAAGGCTCTCCTTGCATATGGTGGAACCATGCAATGGGTGAATAGTGGTTAAGGGCATTAATTATTGATACTTACAAAAAAGTTACATTTATTGTGACAATTTAACTTTGTAAAAAATCAATTGTGCAACAGATGGAATTGACTCCTATTTTTGATTTCCCCCCATTTTAGAAACAAATTTTTAGAAACTGTTTTATACTGTTCATAAATTTCTGACGATCAATCAGTCAAATGCAAAAATCATATTTCAAACCACACTTCACTCACAATAAATATTTACAGCAGTTAAATTAAATTCCATCTGTCACACTGATAATGCCAATTGTGTCTTTCTCCAAAATATTTGTATGTACATTAAAAACACCATTTCAAAAGAAACCTAAATTATATTGAATTATCTCATCATTTTTTTGAAATCATGATGGAATTTTAATTAATTAACCAAGTTCAATTTTAAAATTTCATGTTTTGGATTTGGCCCCTTTTCTCTCTCTAGTCTATTGTACTTATTCATTGAACATTTGAAATTGCAAATGCACAATATACTATATGAAGCATTGAAACTAGTCCACAGATGTGGCTTGTAAACTGATGGGAACAACACCATAGAACTGTATACAGCTCTTTAGTTCACATGTACTACAATTGTGCAAATCATGTTAAAGTTGTCATATTTGGTAGAATGCTGATTAATCTAGGTTATGGAGGCATTTCAAAAGTACCCCATTTAGTGGAAAAAAGGTCATTGAAATTTGCACAGAGGCTCAAGTTCAAAATTACTTAAATCTGTACAGAACCCATACCATTACTGAAGTTCTAGCAATAAGGATTTGGAAAGTATACTTTTTCCTATCTATGACCTTCGGTTATTGAGTAATGGATAAGAGTTTTCATTTGGACATTGTAGGTCTAATTTTTCCCCTGCAGGTGGTAAAAATGAAATTTGATGATTTTGATCCTAAATTATTTGTCTTGTTGCAATTAGAAAAATAATAGTTTTAAATATGTAGGGTGTTTTCTTATCCAGGTAACACAACATTGGTCAAGGTCAAATTGATTCAATGCGACTCAATGGTAATTGTCCAAGGTAACAAAACATACATAGCGCAAGCTATTATTTTTCTGATTTCTGCGTTGTCATGTTAAGACAAATAATTTGAGTTTCAACAAAATTCAGCATTTTTAATTTTTGCCCTCTATGGAGCCACAATTAAGAACCATAATGTCACAATGTTAACTTTTTATGCATAACTCCATAACCATATGTCATAGATAGGTCATACTATACTTTTTCTGATTCATTATGACATATTGGTTGAGTTTTTAACTAAGTCTGAGCAATTTTGAACTTGACACCCATTCAACATCTTTTTTGTGCTATTGAAATGTCTCCATAGCCTATAATGACTAGCTCTATAAGTATGGTTTCTTATTTAATTAATATAACTTGCACAATAGAATTTCAAATTGGGTTACCTGAATGGGTTAACAGCCCATTGTAAATATTGTACATAAAATGGAAGTTCTATGCATACTCATACTATAATCATGTGATATAAGCTATATATGTTAATAAATTGTTGCATCTATCAATTTATATATCTGAATATTGTAAGTTTCTTATTTACAGGTGTGCTTGCTTGTCTGAAATAATCTTGTACCTTGCAGCCCGACTTTTTCTTTTCTTTTTCCTTTCAATCTTGATCTAAATTTGCGGCACCCAGCTCCCTGCCGAGAACTGCAAAATCCTGAGTTGACTCGGGATTTGCGATTCATGGTAGGGAGCTGGAAGCCGCAAATTTAGATTGAGATTCAGAGAAAAATCAGGCAGGGATGCATTCTAGTGCAATATAAACAAAGACGAACTCAAACACAAAGAATAACTCAAACACTTAAAAGTAATGCACTTCTGACATTTTATTATAAAACTTGAACACTATTAACAATAGTATCCCATATGCATGGAATCACTGAGACTTGTAAGGTTAACACCAGATTTTTCAACAAACATGATTTTGATTTATACAGAAAGGTCATTCAAGTCATTTCAGCATGCCATTTGCCTCTATTAGTACAAAAAATACTTGTACCCACATAGCAAAACCTCATTTGGGTCTAAAATGATCCAAAATTGAAATATTTTGATGGCTTTGGGCATGCAAGAAAAGGCACAGTAAAATCAGAGCAAAATATGCTTGTCCCCCGACCCCAAAAATTTTTAATGCTTCCGCCACCACTACATTTCAGAAAACCTCTTGGTGGTGGACTGATTTCTCTGACCTCCCAATTCCCTATTGCTGAACTATGTACAGCCCAAACATACTTAGTTGCAAAATACAAGTTTTGGTAATAATAAATTTCCTAATGCAAGTTGTGTTTTGCTCCTTATCCAATAAGAATATACCCATAATACTTTAAATTACCCCATGTGTAACACTATGGTAAATTCACCATATTGATTTGTAGCTCTGGCAAGGATCTGAAATCAAACAATAATATACATCTTTAAAGGTCCGTAACCCGATCAACAACATCATCCCCCCGATTTTTTTCATTGTCAAAGAGTTTTTGGTATCACACAATAATATTTTTCTCATTACTATCCTGAAATTTGACACTCCAAGTCGATAAAAGTCGATTGCTTTGCTATTGAACTCTATTGCCATTATGCCATAATTTATACACAAAAATCTATCATGAACGATATACAGATGAACATGAAAAAACTGGTTGTAGGGGAAATGTCACCGTAGTATCGGAAAGTGTACCTAGTGGAGTGGAGCTTGGCTGCCAGTGCAACCACGCACACACAGGCACATGACGAACGGGATCGGAATTACGGCACATGTTGTTGCTTGCCTTCCTAGAATGCAATTCACACATACCAAGGTATTGGATTGCAAATTTTTGCTATCACATTTACGCAGAAAATGCTCTTGTTTTTTTCACAAAGCTGCATTTGGGACGATATTTGATATTATATGTAATTTTAAAGACAATCCATATCCAAAACCAATAGGGTTACCCCCCCTTTAAGCTTGAGTGTTAAAAGGGTCTGCGCACTCAAAAATAAACTTGTTCTACAAATATATTTGTAGGGTGTACATTTTGTAACAAATCTAGCAGTGATCACCAGGACAGTTTACATTTAAATCATTGTGACAACAATAACTCTGCACTATCTGTTTCAAGGCCTTTGCATGAAATCAGATGGGTATGCTTTACACGGCAAGGAAAATATGGAGGTCCAAAACAAAACCAAAGAAAATTACCATAAGAGTCTTATAAAACTATTTAGTGCGGAGACTCCCAAACCAACAGTTAATATTGTGGACCGCCAGGCACATGGTGAAGCCTGGATTGTAGCATTTGCGGCAGAGCATAATATTCCATTTTCAAAAGTGCCAGACCTTGTAGATTATGCAAAGGAGAGACAGAATTAGCATGGGATGTACTTCTGCCACGTACAAGATTACCCATGGACTTGCTTATGAGACAAAGAAAAGACTAGTTCACGACATGCAAGTGTATCCTTTTTCCTTGAATGTGGAGAAATGTTTCAGCAACAATAACAACAAAGTGTTCAGCATTATGGTTGCCTATTTTTCACATGAGAAAGGCGAAACAATTATACAGCACTATAACTCGCTCACTTTAACAATTGTCAATGCCAAGGTCCTAAAGGAAACCCTCATGTCATTACTTGAATCTGACAATATACCTCTTCATAATCTGATATCAATCCAATGTGACTCCACTAATTACATACAAGGAAAGCACGGTGGCTTTGAAACTCTAGTTCAAAATGAAGCTAACAATTGGAAAGGCTGAAGGTTTATCACGCAACAGAGCTAGCAGCATGAATCACTGCTAATCTCAACACCAATTCATAATTCACTACACCCAGCTATTCACACACAAGCAAATGCCTCATGATACCTCAGACCTTCACAGCAATTTCCTTAAGACTGTCTTAAGACTGTCATTTAAAAAATTTAAAAAATGCAAAACTTGGAAATAGAAAATAGAAAATGTGATGCTTAAGGGATCTGGAATGAGCGTTTTGAGCGTTTCGACAGTATTTTTGTGGGACATGAGAGCACATCAGACATATCGAATTGCATTCTGAATACGAAGAATGTCTTTCTGATATCAAATAATTTTCATTTTTGAAATTCACGATATAATACAAATTTTATGACAAATTATTAAAATTTGATCTTTTTCACATTTTTTATATATAACAGTCCTCGAAGTAAATTTTATAAAGCTAATGATATATTCTTAAAGTGTATGTAGCTGGGAGGAAAAGCCGACGATCAATTGAAAATTTTGACCTTTCATATTGAAGATATGGATTTTTTTTCCTAAAAAGACCTAATTTTTTTTGGTGTTTTGGGGGAAAATCCATATCTTCAATACAAAAGGTCAACATTTTCAATTGATCGTCGGCTTTTCATCCCACCTACATACACTTTATGTATAAATCATCAGATTTATAAAGTTTACTTCGAGTACTGTTAAATATAAAAAATATCATTTTTTAATCATTTGCCATAAAATGTGTATTACATTGCTAATTTCAAAAATCAAAATTATTTGATATCAGAAGGACATTCTTCGTATTAAGAATGCAATTCGATATGTCTGTGCTCTAATGTCCCAGAATAAATACTGTCCAAACGTTCATCTGATGATCATTCTAAATTGAATGAGATATTAATGGAGAAAGAAATCCAACTTGAATTTATGATGGCAAGAGTCGCCGAAGTTATTTGCTTGAATTTGAATCAGTGAGCAACTTGAAGTTGCTTGAGGCTACAGAACAGAGGCCAGGTTTGCCGGAGAAAGGAAACATTTTCTACAACAAATTCAGGACCTTACAAACAAAGACCAATCTACACCTTCATCTCCTGCCTGTACTTCCCTACCTACCTAAGCATGGTGGACTTTGAAACTTTAGAAATGAAGCTAGCCATTTACTTGATATTGATGGCGATACTTGTCATCAATGTCCACACATTGACATGTTTTTGAGTTATAGGCATTTAAAGATGACATTCCCCCAAACAAAAAAAAAAATCAAATTTTGGAATTCTTAATTTCATGGTATTTGACTGTGGGACACAGTGGACTTTTAAATCCTTGGAAGTTCTTATTAAAAAGAGGTTTATTTAATCAATAAATAATAGTTGCACTATGATAATCCCTATTTAAACCTGTGTAAGCCAGGAAACTAATTACTCAGAATAGCAAATTCAAGCAAAAATATCAAGGTATCATTTACAAAATTATCCATATCTTCAAAAGTATTTATGCTATTTATATAATTTTGGTGTCATGTTAAAGCTTATTGTCTAGTGCTTACAATTTGATTCAAATCATGAAATGTCAAAAATGCAACTTGTTCCTGGTTTTGTCAGAACGGGGCACATATGGGACCATGACAACCCCTCTCTGACTCGCACCTCGTTCCCCGCCGAGGAACTAGAACTAGTTCTAGGAAAGAACAAAGGAGTTGTATATATTAAAGAATTCTGTCGGTTGCACATGTGGGCTCTTTCGTGACCCTGAAGTCACAAAAGAGCATAGCAACATCGCTGGAGTGAAATCGACAAAAAAGTTTGCTGTCAAAGTGACGTAATAATCAGATTAACTACCATAGTAATAGGGTAAAACAATTTTTGAATGTATCACGCTGCACTACAAGCAGGTAGTACTCATCACCTGTGTATGTCTGCAATCAAAGATTGAATACAATACCGCTCCTTTCAAATATACTAATCTTACAGGTCCGAGTGATCAGCTTGATATAATTCAATGCAGAGGTACCACATAAACGTACTAGTGAAGTGCGATATATTCAAAAATTGTTTTGCCCTATTGCTATGGTATTTAATCCAATTATTACATCACTTCGACGGCAAATAGACGTCAGCTGTCTGTGACTGTGAGTTTAAAGGGCAGGCTGCCAGCATTTTAATTATTATTTTGTTCTGTATAGGGCCTATTTGTTAAAATAATCATACATGTCATAATGCCCGGATCTTGTGAAGTGCGGGTGCACAAATACTACTTTAAAGCCATCTCAGCCTTCATTTCATTGCTTTAATTCCTGTTCAAGAAGACCACCAAAAACGCTGGATGCAAGCCATGTCGACAGCTGGCTGTTTCACATCATGGTGGCCTGCCCCTACGAGTAGGATCTGTGGTGATCATTTTATCAGAGGTAAGTCAACCAACATCCCTGATAACATAGAACAATCTTTCAGTGTGGACTGTGCATTATGACGGCACCTAAGGTAGAACAATCTTTCAGTGTGGACTGTGCATTATGACGGCACCAAAGGTAGAACAATCTTTCAGTGTGGACTGTGCATTATGACGGCACCAAAGGTAGAACAATCTTTCAGTGTGGACTGTGCATTATGACGCCACCAAAGGTAGAACAATCTTTCAGTGTGGACTGTGCATTATGACGGCACCAAAGGTAGAACAATCTTTCAGTGTGGACTGTGCATTATGACGGCACCAAAGGTAGAACAATCTTTCAGTGTGGACTGTGCATTATGACGGCACCTAAGGTAGAACAATCTTTCAGTGTGGACTGTGCATTATGACGGCACCAAAGGTAGAACAATCTTTCAGTGTGGACTGTGCATTATGACGGCACCAACGGTAGAACAATCTTTCAGTATGGACTGTGCATTATGACGGCACCTAAGGTAGAACAATCTTTCAGTGTGATGAATGATCTAATTAATGCTAAACCAACAGGCTTGACATCAGTACATAATACGCCTACGCAAATGTTAAGATGGATCTCAAAACAAGGGGAAAGTCCATTCGAGTTATACAAAAGACAAGACGTACGTAAAAGCCCTGCAGATAATTTCAGATTATTTGACTGCTTCATATATGTGCAATAAATATACTACTATCATGGCTCCATCAACAATTATTTTACTACTACATGTAGTTTTATATGCAAGTTCCATACATTCCAGGATTAATGACTGGAACTCACTGCCACAAGAGATTATTTCTGCACCAAGTATTGCTACCTTTAGAGAGAAGTTGAGGGCTGTTCCGTCTGGAACTAGGAGTCTATCTACCAAGTAACCAAGTAAGTAAGTATTCCACCATAGCAGTTTATGTTATCATATGCAGACAGCTGCATCAAGACAGAAGAAGCCAGTCAAAGAATAAGCTGCAAGACAATCCCTTCATTGTTCTCAACTCAGGAAGAGACAGATACAAGAGTAATACTGTACTGTAAATATGCCCAAGACCAGGGATATGAATATGTGCGCATACACCCCAGATTGGGACATGTTCTTTATCCTACTTCACTTTGTACTCAGCTTTGATCACAACTACCATCAGCGCGGGTTCCAATTATGACGGTTGGCTCGTTTGTTGCCAACTTGCCATGTGGGTTGCTCAATCGATCAGGGATCAGGGACAAGTTGTGCTTAGGTGTGTCTTAGCCTACCTGAGGCCAATGAGTGAAGTGTGTCTTGTGGCTAGCTGTATACTGTTATCTGTGTTAACATGGGGCCTTGGCCGCAAAAATCTTTTTCTAGCAAATGGAAAGAGGGGTTTACTTGGTTGACGAGAAATGAGGAGGGTGAATGCTTTGTGAATTATACCTTGAGCTCAAACAAATGGAGAAATGTTGCTGGTCGACAGGTCCCATCGTATGTCATTCTTAATAAGCCCATTGGTGTAGTCCAAAGTTATAAATACCTTGGTGTTTTAATTTCCTCTAATATGAAATGGGGTGATCATGTCAAGTATGTTACTTCAAGAGCTTCAAGACTCTTTGGTTTTATTAGGCGGCTGGTCCGTTGTAACGATCCAGACATTCTGGTCAGATTATTTTCCACCTTATGTAGACCCATTTTGGAATACGGAATACCAGGGTGGCTCCCTTAAAACTCAAAAACTTCTGGCTCAGATTTGTGTTCCTGCTCCCGGGGAGCTTAGTTAATTTCAGATTAGAAATGCTTGGTTTATCTTCTATGCATAACAGATATATTTACCTTGCTTTGTCTTTTGTTTCAAAATGTTTGTATGGGAGGTATGATATCAATCCCTTTAAGTTTATCTCAGTGAATCCCCCCCACAACAAGAATTAAAAATTTAGTCACACCTATGCTCGCACAGATGGTTTTAAATTCACTGTTTTCAACAGATTTCCTGCTTTATTCGATCAACTTCCTCAAGATCTCCAAAATCAACTTCTTTTCAGTTTAAATGGGTTTTTAACAAATTCCAAAGAGCACTTCAAAAATCTCAGCTGGAATTGATTTTTTATAGAGTGTTTCTTATGTAATATGTTTTAGTTTATCTATTTACCTGACTCTAGTTCATGGGGAGAAATACTGTCTCCTTCGGTGTGATCTCGGTTTTGCTGTGTTGTTTTTGCAGAGTTTTTAGGTTTAGCCACTTTGAAAGTGACTTTTGTTACTCTTGGCTAGAGGCTCTGTGTCTTGTTCTCCTGTTTTTGCACACCGAACCGGGACACCGAAGGAGTCTTGGATTCCTCATCATGGACTGGAGTCTTGCCTTTATGAAAATAACTCATGTTAATTGCTGGTCAATTGAAAATGTTTTAATACTTTACTTTTAATACAATACTTTTACTTTAATACAATACTTTTACTTTACTTTTGACAATACTTTTAATATTGTGCAATCATTGTATGTGTTTTACTGTATGTTTAATGTTTTTTTATCTGGCAAATAAAATGAAATGAAATGAAATGATAAATTTGCAGGGGTGGGAATACAAATTTCCCCAAATGCACGCTTCAATGACATGAAACCAAACCCGACCACAAGTTTGCTAAAGCATCATCAAACAAGGAAAAGGCCACACTTCCGGCGGTATTCATTCAAGTTCAAAGACAACTGCGTTGGTGAACACAGCATTCCATGTAGTGTACCACCTGTCCATGAATGAACGACCGACATCTAATTACTCAAATGAAGTGAAGGCACATGTCACACATCTAAGCAAGTTGCAAAAATCCACTGACAAACAGGCCCTGCATGCAGTAATACAAGCCAGCACAAGCTCCCCTGTAACATCAAATCCGCCAAGCAACAGTTCTCCTGTCTCAGCTCAACCAAACGTAAGACACTCTAGAAAAAGGCCTTATCTTGCCCCTCGCAGAATCCTTGGACTAGCACCACGATCTCTGGGTGCCTCACGGAGAGCCTCAATCAGAGCAAAACGGCAAAGGGGAAAGAATATCATAATAGATACAAAGAAAATACGGAGAGGTCCAGCCTGAATACATGAAGTGATACATGAAGTCCATGATTTTTGGTTATCTCCGGATGTTTCGCGTCCAATGCCACTTAAAAAGAGGGTGAAACGCGGTGTTCCAACTTATCTCTTGGAATGTTCCTACACAGAAGCATACAAAAGGTTCAAAGCGGAGCACCCAAATATGAAGATTGGATATGTGAAATTCATTTAGCTAAAACCAAACAATGTCAGACATATCAAGGTAAACGTACTGTACTGGTTTCAGTGTAAGCAACTGAACAAGGGAAGATTATAATTGTAATGTCACAAGGTTGTAATACATTTTGTAGGTTGAGCAAGTTGACTGTAATATAATGTAAAATATGTTTGCTGTTTAAATTTAATCATAAAAGTTGATCAATTGCTGTGTGTTTTAAGATACTTTTAAGATGTTTGTTTATAAAAACATGCAAGAGTACAAAGTAAATTTTGCATACAGATGTAATTCAGATGTGTTAAGGACATAAATGTCTATTTTGTGTTGTTACTTAAGCACTGTACTGCTTTCAGTGTGATTTGCAAAGTGTTAAAATATGTCCTCTCCAGAACACTTGAAACTAAATTGTCTATTCCCAGCTCAAATTCCACAGACTTTGGGTAACATCATGACATTGTGATGCAAAACTTTTACAATTAAATGGAAATGATGTTATTAAACTGCATAGTTCAAGAATGTAATGTGGTCACAGTGAGATTTCCATGATTTGCCATCATGCATATGTTCAGCCAATATTTGATTTGTACTAGGCAACATATTTTTTAACATTTTTAAATGGCATTTTTGACTCATAAAATGTGCAGCAATGTCCAGTGACCACCACAGCCAGACAATAGACAAGTATGAACCTAAGTAAGGTAAAAAAACTTGGAAATAGAAAATGTGATGCTTAAAGACACAATACAAGAACTATCTGATGATCATTCTAAATTGAATGAGATATTAATGGAGAAAGAAATCCAACTTGAATTTATGATGGCAAGAGTCGCCGAAGTTGATTTGCTTGAATTTGAATCAGTGAGCAAGTTGCTTGAGGCTACAGAACAGAGGCCAGGTTTGCCGGAGAAAGGAAACATTTTCTACAACAAATTCAGGACCTTACAAACAAAGACCAAACAAAGACCAATCTACACCTTCATCTCCTGCCTGTACTTCCCTACCTAAGCATGGTGGAAACTCTAGAAATGAAGCTAGTCATTTACTTGATTTGATGGCAATACTTGTCATCAATGTCCACACATTGACATGTTTTTGAGTTATAGGCATTTAAAGATGACATTCCCCCCAAAAAATCTAATTCTGGAATTCTTAATTTCATGGTATTTGACTGTGGGACACAGTGGACTTTGAAATAAAAAGAAGTTTATTTAATCAATAAATAATAGTTGAACTATGATAATCCCTATTTAAACCTGTGTAAGGCAGGAAACTAATTGGCCCATTACTCAGAATAGCAATTTGACAAAAATATCAAGGTATCATTTACAAAATTATCCATATCTTCAAAAGTATTGATTTACATTTATTTATATAATTTTGGTGTCATGTTAAAGCTTATTGTCTAGTGCTTACAATTTTATTCAAATCATGAAATGTCAAAAATGCAACTTGTTCCTGGTTGTTTTGTCAGAACAGGTCACATATATGGGACCATGACAACCCCTCTATCCAACTCACACCTCGCTCCCTGCCGAGGAACTAGAACTAGTTCTAAGAAAGAACAAAGGAGTTGTATATATTAAAGAATTCTGTCGCTTGCACATGCAGGCTCTTTCGTGAATTTGAATCCAAATGGAAAGAGGGGTTTCCTTGGCTAACGAGAAATGAGGAGGGGGAATGCTTTGCGAATTATGCCTTAAACTCAAACAAAAGGGGCATCCCATGACCGCAAATGATAAATTTGCAGGGAGTGGGAATACAAATTTCCGCAAATGCACGCTGCAACAACATGAAAAAAAATCCGAGCATCAGTTTGCTAAAGGAGCATCAGTGAAGGAGAAAGCCAAGCTTCGGCGGTATTCATGCAAGTTCGAAGACAACAGGCTAGAGAATCGTCTGTGTTGGTGAACACAGCATTCCATGTGATGTACCACCTGTCCATGAATGAACGACCGTCGTCTAATTACTCAGATGAAGTGAGGTAATCCTATGTCTATGCTTTATGTCTAAGGGCTTGAACTACATGTATAGGGCACTGGAACAGGCAACAAGAAGCAACTTATCTATGTAACAGAACTGGTAGATGGTCTTACTCAGGAATACTGAACAGCACTGTTGGCCCTACATGCCTTCACACACTGTGATACAACCAGGGCCTTCAGAGGGATAGGGAAGAAAAAAACCTATCAAAGTGATGCAGAAACTTTCAAAGTTCCAACCCATCTTGTCAAAGTTCAGACTTGAGTGGGAGGTCTTTGAGGAATTGTTTGCTGGCCTGGAGGAATTCACATGTGCCATTTATGGTCGACCAAGGTTCAAGGACATTGACAAGACTCCGTACACCCTCATCAAGGAGAAGTGTTATGATGGTGATAGGTTGTGGCCAGGCCGCAATGTAGACCTTTCCACATTTCCACCATGTCATGGAGCACTGCAACAACACATTCGGAGAAAGGCAGAGAAGTTATGAAGTCTTAGAATTTACATTCTTTTTTCAGTTTTGTGGGCCGTAGTCCAGTTTGTTGACGATGATGAGGTGGCATGGACACAGATGGAGTCCCACTTCAGGACCAGGAGTGCCTTGCTCCCTGGTCAGATGGGCAGTTGTATGATGTCATCATTTTGAATAGTTGTGGTAAGTGAGCCGTGCCTCTTCTTTGTGTTGGAGCAAGCTTGTTCACCACAGATAGCAAAGTTTGATGTTTTTTGTATTTCAAGGAAGTTTCATAACATTACGCCTGACATGTATATGTTAGAAAAATAATTTCAAGCATGAATCACATGGTTTTATTTAAAACAAACTATCCTGAAAATCAGAAGTCAATCCGCCTATCCATTTCCGAGATAATCCGAAGATCGGAAGCACAGAATCGAAGGATGGATAGTGCAAAAACAGTATGCCGTGGAGGCATAACAAAGTGTTCAGCATTATGGTTACCTATTTTTCACCTGAGAAAGGGGAAACAATTATACTTTACTCAACTCACTAGCTTTAACAATTGTCAATGCCAATGTGACTCCACTAATCACATACAAGGAAAGCATGGTGGCTTTGAAACTCTAGTTCCAAATGAAACTAGCAACAATTCGAAAGGCTGAAGGTTTATCACGCAACAGAGCTAGCAGCATGAATCACTGCTAATCTCAACACCAATTCATAATTCACTACACCCAGCTATTCACACACAAGCAAATGCCTCATGATACCTCAGACCTTCACAGCACTTTCCTTAAGACTATCTTAAATGCCACTAAAGTGAAAGCAAAACTTGAAAAGGAAAATATGATGCTTAAAGACAGGATACAAGAACTATCTAATGATCATTCTAAACTGAATCAGAAATTGATGAAGAAATAAATCCAACTTAAATTTATGATGGCAAGAGTCACCAAAGCTGATATTGTCACTCATTAAGAAAATGATGAACACTGGCATAGAAGGACTCACTTGTTTGGGACAAACCTATCATCTCTTGTGTTTGCGTTGAAGAGAGCTTATGAAACCAGACGTGGACTGGAGATATGCCCACCTTTGTTCAAGTAACAATGAACACACTTCTTGGTTGTTTGGTGATAACTTGCAGGAAGAAGTGAGAAAGATTGGGGACACTAAAAGGTCGCCAAGACTGTGAGAGGCAACAGACAGTACTGCTTTGAATAAAGCTATTGTCTCGGTCGGGCTGATGACATACAATGGAAATAGCCTTGTAAAACCAGTATGCGCAAGTGTAGTTCCCTTCGTTGAGCTGGTTGCTATGCACGCATGTGTTTTTCTAATGCTTATTTCTTGTTTTAATGTATTTTAATAACTTTTATGTGTAATAATAGTAAATAATGTTGATGTTTTGAGATTGTAAAAGTAACACAATTTGGCTATTTGCCACAATGTTATTTGGAATAAATATGAAATGAAATGTAATGAAACAATGTCCACAGATCCGACCGAGTGACTTGTATGTAATGTATTTTCCCATTTTTAAAGAAGTCAAGTAGTAAAAGAATCTCGTAAGTCTACCAACTCATCAGTGAAGCAACTGGAGTCTCTTACCGCACTGTTGAGTGATTTCAATCAGAGAAGTTGCGTACGGGCACCGTAAAGGATCGAAAACGTCTGACAAAATATTCAATTCCCTGTACTAAATAAATTGATGAATTCACAAATTGTGCCATCGATTTAAATCGGGAGGCGGAATAACAACGAAGAGGACGGTGTTGTACCAAATTATGGGGCGCATGAGTATGACATCCTGACCAGGAATTTGTTGAAGCGAGGTATTGGAGAAATTGATTGTGTATATTTGATTATGTAAATACATATATAAGTTTCCAAAAAGATTAAGGTGAGCAATCTAAAAAAAAACACCATTGACACAAGACATTGCTGTGTCCCAGACTGTACAGATACTCAACATCCCCATGAAATACTAAAGAAGTAGGAAATATATCAGGATTTCAATCATATAAACAGCAAACTGATTGAAGTCATGCATGTATCTAAGCACAAGGGACCTACAAAGAGAAAGATAATGGCAATTGTCAAAGAAGGATGGAGGGATTTCCAGGCGGAAATTATATATCTTGATGGACAGCAATTTAGGGATTCAATCATGTTTCACCGTTGTTCATCACCGATTAACAACGATGCGTCCGTGTCGTCCGAGTGGTTTATTTCGCGAGGGCAGCTTTAGCTGCCCGAGCGAAGTAAACCACGCAGACGACGCCGGACGCGATCGTTGTTAAACGGTGATGAACAACGGTGAAACATGATTGAATCCCTTTCAACAACGAAAAGAAGCTAAAAATCGTATAATTCACGATTATTTTACGAGGAATATCAGCTCATCATTGCCACTCAGCCTTACAAAAACTTCGATGATTTCTCTTTTGATATCAGCAATAAAACTACAGAATAAAACGGCAATGTTTAGCCGCTTCCTGATAAATACTGAATTCAAGTTGTAAGCTGGCATACGCACAAAGGTTCCAGGCATGACGAATTTTACGCGCTCTCGCAGAACGCCGTAGTCTCGCTTCGCGTTCACAGATACGCTTACTGTAAAAGTGTTGGTTCATCACGGATTAACAACGGTTGGCTCCTGTACAAAGGTATAGGAAGAGTTGTTGAAAAGCCCAATCACATGAGGTATAAAAACAGCAAACTGATTGAACTCATGCATGTATGTAAGCACAAGGGATCTACAAAGAGAAAGATAATGGCAATTGTCAAAGAAGGATGGAGGGATTTCCAGGTGGAAATTATATATCTTGATGGACAGCAATAAGCCCAAATGCTGAATTGAGAAATCCCAGAAAACAAGACTTTATCATCAAAAGTGATGCTTAGAAACATTGAAAAAGACCTGAAAAGAGCATCTACCAGAAAATCAAGGATACCAGAGGCGTATTGAATATTGAAGTGGAACCGAAACAGAGACATGATTAATCCACAACCAGACCTTGATGATCCCTGTTTAATGTTTTCATACTTCAAATCATGTGATGTAAAAGACCGTAATTTTGGATACCTTAAGATACCAACCGTACCAATGATTGAATTTATCCTGAGACTAGTATACCTAAATATACTAGTCTCAGATTTTATCTCAAATTGTGAAGATATATTTTTGCACGTCAATTTCAATTATGTTACCATGCAAGAGGTCTTAAAGCAAAAATGTTAGATCAGATTAGTAAGAAAACAGCAAGCAATTCAGCATGGCAATCAATATGTAAGAAAACAATGAACGACATGTTGGATTTATTTGTGCGGATGAGGATTTTTTATGCATTGAAATTTTTTAATAGGAAACTTAGGAGCAGTAAAAGAAAAAATTGGAAATATCTTAAAGTCAGTCACCTGTAAATTATGTTTACTTTTGTAATGAAAATGGGATACACGTGTATCTGTATCTGAAACTTTTGTTGAAATATTCATGCCATATGTGTAGGTTTCATATAGAGCCTGTACGTCTCTTATTACAGCAACCAAATTTTTAATATAGTTAAATAATTACATGTTTTATACTGCATTTTATACTCATTTTTATAATTTGTAATTAAGAAATGCCAGAAAACAAGACTTTATCATTAGAAACATTAAAAAGTCCTGAAAAGAGCATCCACCAGAAAATCAAGGATACCAGAGGCATATTGAATGTTGAAGTGGAACCGAAACAGAGACATTTTTTTCTGATTAATCCACAACCAGACCTTGATGATCCCCGTTTAATGTTTTCGTACTTCAAATCATGTGATGTAAAAGACCGTAACTTTAGATACCTTAAGATACCAACCGTACCAATGATTGAATTTATTTCAAATTGTGAAGATATTTTTGCACATCAATTTCAATTATGTTACCATGCAAGAGGTCTTAAGCAAAAATTATAGATCAGATTAGTAAGAAAACAGCAAGCAATTCAGCATGGCAATCAATATGTAAGAAAACAATGAACGACATGTTGGATTTATTTGTGCGGATGAGGATTTTTTATGCACTGAAATTTTTTAATAGGAAACTTAGGAGCAGTAAAAGAAAAAATCGTAAATATCTTAAAGTCAGTCACCTGTAAATTATGTTTACTTTTGTAATGAAAATGGGATACACGTGTATCTGTATCTGAAACTTTTGTTGAAATATTCATGCCATATGTGTAGGTTTCATATAGAGCCTGTACGTCTCTTATTACAGCAACCAAATTTTTAATATAGTTAAATAATTACATGTTTTATACTGCATTTTATACTCATTTTTATAATGCCAGAAAACAAGACTTTATCATTAGAAACATTAAAAAGTCCTGAAAAGAGCATCCACCAGAAAATCAAGGATACCAGAGGCGTATTGAATGTTGAAGTGGAACCGAAACAGAGACATTTTTTTAAATTATTTATGATTAATCCACAACGTACCAGACCTTGATGATCCCTGTTTAATGTTTTCGTACTTCAAATCATGTGATGTAAAAGACCATAACTTTGGATACCTTAAGATACCAACCGTACCAATGATTGATTTTATTTCAAATTGTGAAGATATTTTTGCCCGTCAAGTTCAATTATGTTACCATGCAAGAGGTCTTAAAGCAAAAATTATAGATCAGATTAGTAAGAAAACAGCAAGCAATTCAGCATGGCAGTCGATATGTAAGAAAACAATGAATGACATGTTGGATATATTTGTGCGGATGAGGATTTTTTATGCATTGAATTAAGGTGAGCAATATCAAAAAAAAAAACACACACATTGACACAAGACATTGCTGTGTCCCAGACAGACTGTTCAGATACTCAACATCCCCATGAAATATAAGCATACTAAAGAAGTAGGAAATATATTAGGATTTCAATCACATGAGGTATAAAAACAGCAAACTGATTGAAGTCATGAAAAAACTGATTGAAGTCATGCATGTATGTAAGCACAAGGGACCTACAAAGAGAAAGATAATGGCAATTGTCAAAGAAGGATGGAGGGATTTCCAGGCGGAAATAACATATCTTGATGGACAGCAATAAGCCCAAATGCTGAATTGAGAAATCCCAGATAACAAGACTTTATCATTAGAAACATTGAAAAAGTCCTGAAAAGAGCATCTACCAGAAAATCAAGGATACCAGAGGCGTATTGAATGTTGAAGTGGAACCGAAACAGAGACATTTTTTTTTAATGATTAAACCACAACCAGACCTTGATGATCCCCGTTTAATGTTTTCATACTTCAAATCATGTGATGTAAAAGACCGTAACTTTAGATACCTTAAGATACCAACCGTACCAATGATTGAATTTATCTCAAATTGTGAAGATATTTTTGCACATCAATTTCAATTATGTTACCATGCAAGAGGTCTTAAAGCAAAATTTATAGATCAGATTAGTAAGAAAACAGCAAGCAATTCAGCATGGCAATCAATATGTAAGAAAACAATGAACAACATGTTGGATATATTTGTGCGGGTGAGGATTTTTTATGCATTGAAATTTTGTTTGTGCATTGAAACTTAGGATCGAAAACGTCCGACAAAATATTCAATTCCCAGTACTAAAAAAATTGAGGAATTCACAAAATGTGCCATCAGGAATAAGGTGCACACCAAGTTTTTTATGGGAAATAAGCCACCAACATTACAAGCGATGAGCACTCTAGTATTCATATTCTTGATATTGGTCAATGATACCAGGAAAATATCAACATGATGATCAGCTGGTAGAGTTGACTTTGAAAGTCGTGCTTCCAACAATGACACGTCACCTTTTAGTGATCATCTTCATAGCGGGAATTGGGAAGGAGTTTCCCCAGAAGTTAGGGAGGCAACTAATTAGGGCTTACCAAAACATAACATCAAGTTCAACTTCAAGAGACAGAGCTGACATTATAATTTTCAGCAATTCAATATGCAGTCGCATTAAAGAACAGATTTTACCGAGGTAAGAACACAAGAGTATACACAAAAAGTGGAGCAAGCATAGGTGATGTTCATAAACTTATCATTGACTCCACAGAACAATCTCTTGATGTTATAATTCTTTAGGCATGGACAAATAATACAACAAGACAAACTGCTGAGGAGTACACATGCCACAAACAAGCAGAAGCGCTAATAAATGGTACAATGAACAAGTACCCATCCGCTCATATTATTGTATCTGGAGTGTTACCATTTCTCAAGATAAGAGTATGGGATTGGAATATCTGGTGTAGAGAAGTAAGATACGTGGCAAGAAATGTTCTGATGACAGTTAATTTCTTTGGTGTTCCACTCTACATAGGAAACGATCTACTCATCATGAAATTATGTGAATTTGGGGTTAAGCAAACCTCACCATGAGTTAGGAAGACATATGATGATTAGAATAGCATAGAATGTGGCATCGACCACTGTAGGATTGAATTGGACATTTGGAGTTATCTCCCTGCTGTACGCAACAAGAATTCAGGGAGTTATATTAACATTTAGATAAAGCACAAGATGTACCTTCGAGATGTGCTTCTAGAGGATAGAGCAATACTTAAGTCAACTTTGCACTCCAGATACTCTCTTAGTTTGAGACAACATGGCTTGATGTATACAAATTGATTTATGATGTTGATTGGCTCAAAGAGCGTATTGTTGATTGCCTTAATTTACTTCAAGTATTATTTTGTCCACAATTTCTGACAGTATGGAACCATGGTGCATCAGGTTGGATGCGATCCTGAGTTGATCCTACACTGCTTGCTGTTTCAGTCACAGTCTAAGCCTGCAACAAGTGGTTCACAATCAGTGGATGGTATACTGGTTGTGGTATTAATTCTAATTCACAAGAATCAGATATGCACTTGGAAATGGCCAAGGTTGCAGATTTCTGAATAAGTTTGCTGTCAGGAATGTGGACAATTACAAGACCCAACCCAAGAATATTCCATCAAATTGCCATACCCCAATCACATACAACTGAACGAGACATTTTATTAAACGCAGGAAAGTCGGTTGCAAAGGAGAACAGCGAGGATTGCGACATGTTTTCCAGTCCAGGTGAAAGGTCACACAATTTATTAAATTTCGTACTCTCGCACATACGCAGTTTAACAGTTCAATTAGTACATGTACAATGTCACTGAAAATCAAGATGCCTGGAGCAGACCGGCTGAAAGGGCAGGCCGCTGCTTGCCTTTCTGTGGCTGCCGCTAAATGTAGGAAGATGGAATATCATTTTTCCGGTGAGTATGTAATAATTGTTTATATGCTGGATCTATATGGTAATCATAGTATTTTAATTTAAAGTCAACTTATCATTATATTGCATTTTATGATTTCATCGGCGACATCGATGCATTTCCTCCGCCCTATGAATTTCTTGTTTCATGCATCATGTTTACGATGTCGATGATGCAGCTAAGCAGCTTTCGTTCAACTTCAAAATAAAGAAATTATGTTTACTTTCAGTCGATCATTCAGTTCAGTCAGTGAAAATGAAACAAGGCCTCGAAAATCGGATGTTTATATTGTTTGTTTAATATGATCATCAAATCAATAATATCCCGTTCTCCCCAGCGTTTTCCTCATCGTGAGAAGAATGATGAACCGCCAATGATTGCATTGTTAAAAAGCCAAATCCGAGTTGAACACATACTATTTCATGAATCAGTGACATGACAGCAGCAGCGAGTCCGCGACTGGTCACTGGCACTGTTGATGGTCCAGAACTTGAGGAATTTGTCTCTGTAGTGCCAGTAGAAAGATGGTGGGTGGAGAAAACTAGTTGCCCTTAGGTCAACTATATGGTCCAATTAAGAAAGGATTCAAAGGAATGACAAACTGAGGTCCCAATTGTCATTCTAGACTGACACTGTCAAGGTCGCTAAGGAAGCAACCTACACTACATTCATACGACCAACAGTTGAGTACGCTTCTTCAGTATGGGACACTCACACCCAGTGGAACACTAAGAAAGTCAAACGTACAGGTGATTACAACAGGACAAGCAGTGTCACCGCCATGTTGCAGAAACTCAACTGGTCATCTCTTCAGGAGTGGGACGACAAACTTAAACAGCAGATGCTGGTTTATTTCCTACATGACAGAGCCAGGACATATTATTGGTCATTGGCAAAACCAGTCAAAAGTAACTATAGCCTGTCAGTGCAAGCACTGCGTAAAAGATACAGCTGTGAACAAAGAAGAGAGCAGTATCGAACAACATTGAATGAAAAAAGAAGAAAGAAAGGAGAGTCAGTATCTGATTTGGCTGATGAAATCCGCATGCTGACTGTCGAAGCATACCCAAATTTGACAGAATTGGGGAAACAGGAAATTGCTTATAAAATGCATTCAAACAAGCTGTAGACTCAGAACTTGGACAGAGGCTGTAGTAATATGGAAGAGGCAGCAATAGTGGCAGAACAGTACGAAGCCATCAGAGGTACGGCTAATATGTATTCCTATCCCCCTCCCAATAATAGGTATCCAGCACCGGTACCCCGCCCATTTGCAGGTTGCACATGTTTTTTCTTTATAAAATGAATGTATAAGTTCAATAATGCGAATCTGAGTTTTATATCATGGAAATCATCCTATAAATCCATATCGATAGATAGCGGGAGTTAATGGGGCATATGAAGGTTTGAGTACATTAACACGACTAGAAGCGTTCACACTATAATACTCTACAGGACTGCATGCATTTTACCGTTAGATTTCTCATGCAAGACACACTTAGGCAAAATGCCCAGAGCACAGGAATACATTATAAAAGCCCCAGCATTGATTGGGCCAGTTTACAGCTTTTTCCACAGGAGATGTTTTTTCTCCTACTTTTTCTCAAAATTAGACCGGGATTTAATAATTTTGTTTATTAAATTTTTGCAATGGCACAGATCTGGGTCTTCGGAATTACCGAGCGTATGTCGGGACGAATCATTCTATATCCCGTAGAAAAACGGGACGCAGATACGTTATTTCCAATTATAGAGCATCATGTACAGCCTAGAAGCCTTTTCAGATGGGTGTGCGGCATACCAGTCACTCATTGATCGGAGTGGGTGGAATGCACGAAGTGACCAGTGGAATTTATATGAGGGAATTTGGCAACACGGAAATCGTTGTTTCCCCTGAGGTGAAAAAAGTCAGATAATGCCGACGATGCTTACCATGAAAATTCTATAATATCACAGGCCCGGATGCTTTCAGAAGGAGGCAATGTTTATGGAGATGAACAAGATATACATACAATGAGGGAGACCATAGTCAGTAAGATGCGGAAGTCAAGTGAAAACTTAAGATGTCGAAGAAAATGATATGCTAATACTTCACTTTGGTAGTGTTCTCCTGAGCAAAACAGGAAAAGCGCGAAGATACTGCATGAGCAAAAAAAAATGTGTCAACTGGCATGTCTTCTTTTTAAAGTTCGCCAGCTTCAAGGGCACTCAAATATAACCCTCCAGGAATGTCTCTCTCCAACAAATTTTTACCAAAGAGTTGTGCCAACCTTGGGAAGAAACAACCATAATGGAGTTAGCACAACAAAAGGTGCATCATTAGGGCTACACCTGGGCCATAGCTTAATCAAATGCTGCTTTCTGAAACGATGAAGAGATATTTGTCTTGTTGATGACGTGATGAAAGACGAGGCTGACAACTTCAATGAGCTTTTCCAAACTGAATGCACTGACAAAATTTCTAGCCAGTCGCTTCAAACATTACAAGAGAGGAAATACACCAAGTAGAGAAAAGTTAACAAAAACAGAAGACCTGTAGCTTTTGAAGGCACACAAAGAAAAGAGTTTAAATGCATATGCTGAAACGATACCCATCTGCAGCAGCTTGGAGAGCTTTGTCCAAGTCTATGACATGTACTAATCACAGTTTTCAACTAGTGGCGGGGTGGCGAATTGGCAAATATGCGACTGAACTGTCTCTTTGACAGAGACAGTGGTGGAGGTGGTCAGTTTCTAGAACTGAATCGCGACGGTGGGTGATCAACGGGGCACCGCTTGACAAGATTTTTTGTTTAAAAACAAAAGTTCTCGCACTGTCCCTGTCCTTTTTTGCCGCCAAATTAATTCACTAACCTTCCGTGCTAAGGTTTGCTTTTGGGCTTGTGAGTAGTGTTTGGTGGGGTCAGACAAGGCAATTTTTTCCATCTTTTGATATTGTAAATTTGTATATTTCAATATTTAAAACTTTATTTATTTATTTATTTATTTATTTATTGCCTTCTTTGTTACTTTTATGCATATCCCAGTTGAGGAGAATATTATTGTGTTTTCTTGAACTTTAAAGTAGGTTAAAGCAAGTGACCAAAAATAGTTAATACATATCAATATCATCAATTTGTCTTATATATCTTTTTAATGCAATTACCTGATTACTTATCATACTTTCTGTTTCACCTTAATCATTTCAGAGCCGTGAATATTGGAATGCGAGCCATCGGCAGAGGGAATTCAGCAGCCACAACGGTTACGGTTCGCTATCTCTAAGGTTCGCTATCTCTAAGGTTCGCTATCTCTAAGGTTCGTTATCACTAATTACGAAAGAGGTCCGCTATACCTAAGGTTCGATATCACTAATTTTGAAAAAGGTTCGGTATTTCTAAGGTTCGATATCACTAATTTTAAATAAGGTTCGCTATCTCTAATTTTAAATAAGGTCCGCTATCACTAATTTATTGAAGGTTCAAGCTATCTCTAAGGTTCGCTATCACTAATTTAAAATAAGGTCCGCTATCTCTAATTTTAACAATCCGGTATCCCTAAGGTTCGCTATCTCTAATTTTAAATAAGGTCCGCTATCTCTAAGGTTCGCTATCTCTAAGGTTCGCTATCTCTAAGGTTCGCTATCACTAATTTCAAATAAGGTTCGTTATCTCTAATTTTAAATAAGGTTCGCTATCTCTAATTTTAAATAGGTTATATCTCTAATTTCAAATAAGGTTCGCTATAGCGGTCCTTATTTAAAATTAGAGATAGCGGACCTTATTTGAAATTAGAGATAGCGGACCTTATTTAAAATTAGAGATAGTGGACCTTATTTAAGATTAGTGATAACCTTATTTGGAATTAGTGATAGCTAACCTTAGAGATAGCGAACCTTAATTAATTAGGGATAGCGAACCTTAAACAAAATTAGTGATATCGAACATTAGGTATAGCGGACCTTTATTGGAATTAGTGATAACGAACCTTAGAGATAGCAAACCTTCAATAAATTAGTGATAGCGGACCTTATTCAAAATTAGTGATACCGAACCTTATTTGAAATTAGTGATAGCGAACCTTATTTTAAATTAGTGATATCGAACCTTAGAACTAGCGAACCTTATTTTAAATTAGTGATATCGAACCTTAGAAGTAGCGGACCTTTTTTTAGGTATAGCGAACCCTTTTCTCTATTAGAGATAGCGGGATTCTGATCTCCATAGACTTTACACGTTAGTGATAGCGAACCTTAGAGATAGCGAACCTTAGAGATAGCGGACCTTAGAGATAGCGGGATGTCACCGCCACAACATTGGCTGCTTTTCTACAACTTCCTCCAGCCTCCCATAGGTCGAAAGCCATGGTGCAATCATACCAAATCTATTATGTCTCATGTAAGTAGTAGGTGTAAGATTCTTAATATATAATGGTAAATGTAACAATTACTGTACTTCCAATGTTATTTAAAGGAGAATTTCGTGATCCTAGCATCCTCTTTTTATGACATTTTTCAGTAGATATCCATGAAAAAAGCTTATTTCCAAAATTTCAGTTGATTCCGATTTTGCGTTTTGCGAGTTATGCATGATAATGTGTATTACACTGCTCATAGACAATGTGTTGTAATTTCGTTCTGGTGCACCAGAACGAAATTCAAATTTGGCGATATTTTTGCTAAAAGAATTAATCTGCAAGAAATATTTGGTACATAAACATTATGTAGCCAGAGGTATCCAGTGGTGTAAAAATCTCAACTTTTTTTGGGAAAAGTGGGGGATGAGGCTGTGGATCATGAAATGCCCCTTTAAATGATAAAAAACACTTTAAAGAAACCATATGACAAAATTTGGGATGATTTATTAATACTTCAATTTGAAGTCACTAAATTCAAACAAAATCGGGAGGAAAATCAGTAGCTCAATAATTAATACTATATTGGCGATGGTAAAGGCTCTAAAATCTAGACAGCCATTTTGTTATACAACATAATTACGAGACATCAGGAAGATGAGGGAGTGGGTTATCCTCTTTTTTGAAGTTAGTACACTGAAGATCATAACACTGTTATTCCAAGCTTTTACACACAAGCTATGCATGTAGTACCACATCATCTTGTGGGAGCCTCCTGTAGATGGATAAGTCTATATTGGCACACCTGTTAGCTTATGCATTCGTGGTAAACATATCTGGTACCCCCACAGAGAAATGCGGAGTATAATGAAAACAATGACATAATGACCAGCAAATGTAGAAAAGCATCCGAATGATATGATTGCTATTTGAACCAATCAAAATATAAAGTTTTCTTTAAAGTTTTGAGAAATATTCAATTCTTTTTCTGCGTGGTGGTAGATATTGATGAGAAAGTAAAATCCTGAAAATTTGAGCTTCATACAATATTTCGCTTTCCCGTGGCATCAATTTGAAATTTAGGGGATCAGCGTAAAATGTGTCGCAACGCCGAAAGACGATGTTTGGAGGTCCATAAATGTATAAAGGGAACCCCCTACAACTTTGAAAAGTATGTATCCTGTGGTACTTAATTGACAATAATATTACTCACTATTTCTTATTATTACTATTAAGAATACATGTCATTATATAAATTTAATACTAATTGGTAGGCCTAGGCCTATCCAATTTTTTCTTCACAAAAATTTGGAATGAATTAAATAATTAAATATTTAATTCATGCAAATTGAAATGACCGGGCTCACGCCCTTAAGGGCCCCCCTGGCCAAATTTTCATTTTCTTAAAATACTTATAAAATATTCATAAGACCCCAGGCACAAGGAAAGACATTTATTCAAAGTGGTTTTTTTTGTGTGTGTCATTTCAGATCATTGGTATGCTGATCCAAAGCCAACATTTGCACTGATTGAAGCCATTAGAGATGCCATTGACATTTCCGAGAACTTAACCTACAGAAAAGACTTCCTACCAATCCTGAAAACCATGGGCTTGAAAGAACCCAAAATAGCTTTAGCGACGTTGTTGTCAAAGATCAAGCGTAAAGCAGCGAAAGCTGAAAAGACTGGCAACTGGATGGAATTGTGCACTGAAATGAGTGATCTCACAACACAAAGAGACTTGATAGGACCGTCATGTGAGTTTGCATCTATAACACCGCAGTTGCTGCAGGAAGGAGATGCAATTTCTGACACTGAGATCACTAATCGCATCATAGCTGAATTATACCAGTACCGCAGAACAAGATCGATAAAATGGAAAACAGTTTTGGAAGTGTGGTGGCCAAAACTTTTTCCTGTGCAGCTAGACACTCCACCCATGGGAACAGTTATCAATAGTTGGGAGAGTGTTGTAAAGAGAAAGACACTCCTTATTAGAGATTCATCCAAGATAATGCAGGACAATTTTCTTAATGCTGTATATGTTCATCCTTCACCAAAGCCAGTAAAGTATTCCATTGACATTGTTTTAAAAAAGAAGATTGTTTTAAAAAAGAAGTTTCACTTTTTAAAGACTATTTGCATATCTTGAACCTATTTGATCTCCGACAGCTAATCACCACAGCCACTCGTCTTACTGATACAACATCAACTTGTATTGATCATATTCTCACTAACAATCCTGAGAAGATGTGTCAATCTGGTACGATCAGTATTGGTCTCAGCGATCATCTCCTAATATTTTGTACTCGAAAAGCTGTCAGAGGTCAGGTAGGTCAGCATAGAGTTATGCTGATCTTTACAAACAGTACTGTAAAGTTAGAAACAAAATTCAAAGGGATATTAAAAGAGCAAAAGCTGAGTATTTTAGTAGTAAAATTGATGAGCATAAAAATAACCCCCAAAAACTTTGGCAGCAGTTGAAAGCCCTTGGCTACAGTACTAAAACTAAAGAGCAGTGCAAAGTTGTTTTGGAAATTGATGGTGAAACTTGTTTTGATTCTACTAAAGTTGCTGATCACATCAACACTTTTTATACCACTGCTGCTAGTAACCTTGTCAAAAAGCTTCCTCTCACTAAAAATGAATTCAGCACTGACTCAAAAAATTCCAGAAGTTTTATTCTGATAAAGGTATCACTGAATGTAGTTTTAAACTCTCTCCTGTTACCACTGATTTTGTCTTTTCTGAATTGTGCAAATTACATCCTAATAAAAGTACTGGATTGGACAACATTCCTGCTAAATTTCTAAGGGATGGGGCTTTTGTCCTGAAAGATCCTATTACTTCTATTATTAATTTGTCTATTTTAACCAATTCAGTTCCTGTTGAATTGAAGTGTGCACGTGTCACCCCACTATTTAAAAAAGGTAGTAGATCAATGGTTGGTAACTATAGGCCCATCAGCATACTAAGTGTAATCCCAAAGATTCTTGAGAAGTCTGTGCACAATCAACTTTACCAGTATTTAACTGACCATCATCTTCTTTATTCCCATCAATCTGGTTTTAGAGGTACTTACTCTACCGACACTTGCCTTATTCACCTCACTGATCACGTGCGTACACAGATTTCTCAAGGCAATTACACTGGTATGGTGATGTTGGACCTACAGAAAGCCTTTGACACGGTCAACCACGATATTTTGTGCAATAAGCTCCGTGCAATGGGGATTGAATCAGTAGATTGGTTTAGGTCTTACCTAAGTGAGAGACAGTAGATAGATAGTCTGTGTTAATAAATCCAACTCCAAACCTATGGCAATTACATGCGGTGTGCCCCAAGGCAGTGTCCTGGGGCCACTTTTATTTCTCTGCTACGTCAACGACATGCTGATTAGTGTTGACTGTAAGCTTTTACTTTATGCAGACGATAGTGCATTGCTTAAAGAAATACACACATCGAGGGTTGACAAACAGAAGGCCTTAACTCACTTTTAGCCATTTTGAGATTTTGGTACCAAAATAATCTGTAATACCCACAGATTCTTAAAATCATAAGCCTTAACTCAATTCAACTTCCTATTGCATCTATAGCACAATAATACTTGGTCACATCTCAATGCAAAATATTATTTTTACTCATTTTTCTCAAAAAGGCACTTTTTGAGTTAAGGCCTTCTGTTTGTCAACCCTCGACATATGAAAATGGTGCCTACACCAGTGACATACGAGTTGTTGCTGTATCAGGTATATGGCTTTTGAACAGGTGCTTCTTTCAAAATATGTTGCAAAAGAAGCTATTAAACAAAGCCAAACACCTGTCACACTTCTGACTGATGGTACCAGCAAAAAGCATCAGTCCTATGTGACTATGCTCGACACGGGAACTTATGGCATAGGCCTTAGTGATGTTCAAACAGAGACTGGAGAGACACTTCTGGAAGAGGCCATCTTGGCATTGACTGAACTGCTTAGTTTAGATGAGCTTGACAAAGCTGAAACTCAACACCAGGCAACACAACTCTTATTGAAGGTGAAGAACACAATGACAGACCGTTGTGTTGTCAATAAGAAATTTGTGAGGTTGCTGGAGGACTGGCGCGAAAAAAACACTTTCAGTGACAACTGTTTGGAATGGTCTCAGTGATGAGGCTAAGGATGCAATGACAACAATAAATGATTTGTACTCTGGTGCAGCTTTAAAGGAGTGGGAAAAAGTTGAGTCACCTACAGGCAAACTTGGCCGCGAAAAACACATCACTTGGCATCGAAAGGAATCGGCAACATTCCTCGCCATACGAACAGTATGTGAAGCGCATGGTCCTGATGCAAGTGAACTAGCAGGTACCCCAAAGGAATTTACAGGACATTTAGCAGAGTTGGGGGAACACAGTCATCTTAAAGCATACAGAGGAAATCGCTTTAACATACCTTTCGAAAATGGTGCTGCGGTGTATTATCACCACCATCATGATCACATCACAGGTACACATTCATCTCTACCGATACATAAGCAAAATAACCAACTGTCATGCTCTGTCAAATATGACTTACAAGATCCAATTATAATTGGAGGCATTAGATGTATGGGAATCATCAATTCCCATATCACTAAACCCATCATGCGTATGCTCAATAACAAGAACATTAATGTCATGCAAACTAGTGGGTTCTACACTCGCCTTCAGGAATGTGTGAAAGTATGGATGCAAGATCCTCAACCACTTCTAGATGACAGTGCACTGATGTTCGACGATTTCATCCCAATCAAAGACAATGTGAATAATGCGCTGTATGACACGGTGGATGAGGAGATAGAGTTTAACACTCGACAAGCTCTCTCTATAGTTCTCCACAACATGTATGTGTGTATAACTAGACAGCTGGAAGATCACTTGCCTGGTGGGAAATTCCATAATCCAGCTAGCTCTCTGCACCAGGAGACACAGTCTTGTCCAAAGGATAATGTAGCGTCAGAAAGAATGTTTGCTGGACTGGACTATTTCAAAAGAAAGAGTCCCAACATGTCAACATTTGCCATGCAGGGTATTCTTTTCTGGACCCAAAATAAAGTGAAACAATTTCTCGATAACTGTACAGATGATAAGCAGGACATGTTAATCAAGAAAGCGTCAAGACAGCAGAAGGACATGAAGAGGGAATATCAGGACAAAGTAAAGCAGATCAAAAGAAAAAGGCACGAGGAAGCTGATACAAGAAAGAGATAGCAGGAAGCAAAGGCAAAGAAACTTGTCGCCTTAACTGTAAGCAATACAGCCAATGTAATGGAAGTATGTGGCAGAATTTGTAAAACTGTGCAAGATGTGGATGAGTTGGTCACTGAGAAACTTCAAACTGGAGAACCTGCAGTCAGAGAAGCTCTCCTGAACCAGATTCGGTATTATAAGCCAGTCAATCGGGGTCTCTGGTAAAAGGCTCGCTCTTTTTTGTTTCGTCAAAAGGACAACCTCTAACCTCAGAAGATCTTGCCAGTAGACTGAAACAAATACTCACACAAATTGAGTGCCCAGTAAATAACATATCTAATCCTGATGAAGGACTCTCAGAACTGGTCAGACAACAACAACGTGAAGAACTGCGACAGAAATTATTGTCAAAGCTGAAGGACACATCCGCACATGGCACTTCAAGAAAGAGAAAATGCCCCTTCCCGGACAAAGACATTGTCAATAAGCGTGTAAGGCATCTCTGTTTAGATCCTAGCGGAGAACAATTAATGACATACAAGGGAAGAATTGTGAGAGAAAGCACAAATAGTGACATAGAGGAGCTCATGGATGAGATGTATAGACAATACTTGGATAAGAGATACCGGTTTTACACCCTCATTTATGATCCGCCATATGATCAATTATTCTGTTACCCTCTAAAAAAAGAATGGGACGATGGCCTACTTTCAATAATTTGATGCCAATTGATAATTCACTGGCTTGAAGTTTACTATGGTATATTTTGTGGTCCAGCAAATTAAATTACATGCACATACACACACACATTCAAACTATCAAATCAGTATGATCCACATTGTACAATGTACATGCTTGGAATTGAACTTAAAATTAACAATTTTTAATTAATTAGAAACAACCAGGCATTGTTGTAATGTACAACATTTGTGGTTTGCATTTGTGTGTTTATGTGCATTTAAGATGCTTCTCCTTGCTTGAAGTTATAATATACATCATACAGGGGTATATTTTTGGCAGAATTCCATACATTTAGTGTGGGGAAAAAAGTCATCAATTTCTGAAATTTGGGGAAGAAATTCATTGTAACCTGCAGAAACTTTGTCAGACAAAATGGAGAAGAAATTAAACAAGATTGTGGGGAAGAAATTCCACTTTTTGTCAAAATATATACCCCTGTATAATACAAAGAGTTAAGGACTACTTTATTTTTCAAACTTTGTATAAATTTCAGTCACAGTTGTTAACCATTATGTGACAATGTCATGCAAATACATGTATTACAAAGCCTATGCCATATTATTATTGTGTGTGAAAAATATTTTTCGCATATTTAATGAAGCAAGTTTTGGGGTTCATCTTTATTAAATTGGTGTGCATATACAAATATCTTTAGATATATTTTATTTTGAAAACACATAGTATGAACTTCAGTCATGATTGTCAAAAATTATGAGAAGATATGTCATTCCGTTACTGATTTATTGCATTACAAAGTTTTTGCATATTTAATTAGGTGATCAGTTGCATTTAATATTTGGAGCATCAAAAGTGACTTTTCCTTCCCATATTGACTTTGTTTTTTATATTTCTTCTTGTGTTTTTCACCCAAGTGTGAGAATTAATGATGTAGATGTATTCTGGATTGCATACAAGTTCAAAAAATGCAACGAATGCGTACCTAATTTGCGTATGCGGAATTTGAATACGTAATTAGCTAATTTGCATATTTAATTGGGTAATGAATATTTTTTTACATTTTCAGATACATCTCGTCACAGGTAACCTACATACCAAAGCTCATGTTTGTATGACTTACAGAACTTGAGATATTCACTTTACGCATATTAATTAGCTGCACTTAGTCGTTTTTCGACAATTTCCTGAGTTGGGATTATGAATTTGGCATGAAATTGCATATTCCAGTGTCAGCTGTATGAAATTGAAATAAATATTTTGTCTGATTTTAATATAAATTCATAAACCAATGATAGATATCTTGCTTCAGTGTTTTGTAGTCACTGTATATACATAGTTTGTAAATTGGAGGGGTGCAAAGTTGCTAAAAAGTCATATTTGGCCAAAAATGGCCTTTTGTGGCATGGCAGGTTTGGGGCCGTATTTTTAAAACTTGATTTGTCAATATCTTGAGAACCGTATATCCGATTCAAATGATTTTTTCACCAAATTTTTTCTTTTGCAAAGATCTAAACAGCTAAACCAGTTCTGTTTAATTCTAGTGCATTTGAAATTTTGGTTTGCTATGCCTACTGATAGATGCCAACAGGCGAAATGGCAAACTACTCGTCCTATAATGACAGGTTTGAGAGAAATAAGACTAATCATCAGCATAACCGTATATATTGGAGAAGCTGTATTTCAACATGCAGAATAGGGTGGGGCGAAAAGCACCTTTTTTCTCAGATCGACTTGGAACACTCTGAGAATTTTACTAGGGTACATACTACTATTGTGCTAAAATATCAGTAAGATCGGATCAAGTTTCGCCCAGGCAGTAGATTTTCACAACATCCCTACTTATTTGATATTTCTTACTGTATTTATACAGAGAAATCAGTAGAAACAACCTCAGAAAAGTAGGCATTGAGATGACATCATAGCCAATATTAAACAACTTACGTAGTTTGTTTAGACCCTCCAGAACATCAACAAATAGCAAGCAGTCTCCAATTGGTTACCATTATTTTTTTCTAAAGACATGTATTTAGTTAAATAATTTAACTAAATACATGTTAAATAATTTAACTAAATATATTATTGATGATATTTGAGTTGCTAGCATTATGGAGCATTCCCGCTAGTTCTACTGAGTCAAATTTCACAATCTTGGTCTTGTTGGGTAGATATGAACTGCAAAAGTATAAACAATAGATGATATATGATTTTAGAGCAGCTCTGACTTGACCAGGCGTTAAAGGGTCATGTGATGCCTGATTTGTAGTGTGAAAAATATTTTTCGCATATTTAATGAAGCATGTTTTGGGGTTCATCTTTATTAAATTGGTGTGCATATACAAATATCTTTAGATATATTTTATTTTGAAAACACATAGTATGAACTTCAGTCATGATTGTCAAAAAATTATGAGAAGATATGTCATTCCGTTACTGATTTATTGCATTACAAAGTTTTTGCATATTTAATTAGGTGATCAGTTGCATTTAATATTTGGAGCATCAAAAGTGACTTTTCCTTCCCATATTGACTTTGTTTTTTATATTTCTTCTTGTGTTTTTCACCCAAGTGTGAGAATTAATGATGTAGATGTATTCTGGATTGCATACAAGTTCAAAAAATGCAACGAATGCGTACCTAATTTGCGTATGCGGAATTTGAATACGTAATTAGCTTATTTGCATATTTAATTGGGTAATGAATATTTTTTTACATTTTCAGATACATCTCGTCACAGGTAACCTACATACCAAAGCTCATGTTTGTATGACTTACATAACTTGAGATATTCACTTTACGCATATTAATTAGCTGCACTTAGTCGTTTTTCGACAATTTCCTGAGTTGGGATTATGAATTTTGCATGAAATTGCATATTCCAGTGTCAGCTGTATGAAATTGAAATAAATATTTTGTCTGATTTTAATATAAATTCATAAACCAATGATAGATATCTTGCTTCAGTGTTTTGTAGTCACTGTATATACATAGTTTGTAAATTGGAGGGGTGCAAAGTTGCTAAAAAGTCATATTTGGCCAAAATGGCCTTTTGTGGCATGGCAGGTTTAAATGTATTTTTAAACTTGATTTGTCAATATCTTGAGAACCGTATATCCGATTCAAATGATTTTTTCACCAAATTTTTTCTTTTGCAAAGATCTAAACAGCTAAACCAGTTCTGTTTAATTCTAGTGCATTTGAAATTTTGGTTTGCTATGCCTACTGATAGATGCCAACAGGCGAAATGGCAAACTACTCGTCCTATAATGACAGGTTTGAGAGAAATAAGACTAATCATCATCGTAACCGTATATATTGGAGAAGCTGTATTTCAACATGCAGAATAGGGTGGGGCGAAAAGCACCTTTTTTTCTCAGATCGACTTGGAACACTCTGAGAATTTTACTAGGGTACATACTACTATTGTGCTAAAATATCAGTAAGATCGGATCAAGTTTCGCCCAGGCAGTAGATTTTCACAAAATCCCTACTTATTTGATATTTCTTACTGTATAACTCTATACAGAGAAATCAGTAGAAACAACCTCAGAAAAGTAGGCATTGAGATGACATCATAGCCAATATTAAACAACTTACGTAGTTTGTTTAGACCCTCCAGAACATCAACAAATAGCAAGCAGTCTCCAATTGGTTACCATTATTTTTTGCTAAAGACATGTATTTAGTTAAATAATTTAACTAAATACATGTTAAATAATTTAACTAAATATATTATTGATGATATTTGAGTTGCTAGCATTATGGAGCATTCCCCCAGTTCTACTGAGTCAAATTTCACAATCTTGGTCTTGTTGGGTAGATATGAACTGCAAAAGTATAAACAATAGATGATATATGATTTTAGAGCAGCTCTGACTTGACCAGGCGTTAAAGGGTCATGTGATGCCTGATTTGTAGTAATTTTCAAGGCTGTGTGATCTTTTGACCTCTGGTCAAAACATGGATAGCCGAAAATCATATATCATTTATTTTTGGCAATGCTGCAGTTCATATCTATGCAACAATACCACATTTGGGCAATTTGAATGAGTAGAACTGGGGAAATGCTCCATAATGCTACCCCTACCCCTTAATATAGCTACTCAAATATCATTAATATTTCACTTACATACGTGTCTTTAGCAAAAATAATGGTAACCAATTGGAGACTGCTTGCTATTTGGTGATGTTCTAGAGGGTCCAAACAAACTACCCAAAGTGTTTAATATTGGTTAGGATGGCATCTGAATGCCTACTTTTCCAAGATTGTTTCTACTGATTTCTCAATATAGATTTATACAGTAAGAAATAGCAAAAAAGTAGGGATTTTGTGAAAATCTACTGCCTGGGTGAAACATCCTTGGATCTTACTGATATTTCAGCACAACACTAGCATGTACCCCAGTAAAATTCTCCGAGAGTTCCAAGTTGATCTGTGAAAAAAAGATCCACCACAAGTAATTGTAATTTTACGCGGCATGCCTGTACATTCCCATCCACCCCAGGATGAAGCCATAAGTAGGCAGTATTTCATCAACAATGTGCTGCAAGAGATAATGAGGGAGGGACCCATCACAGCCAATTAAAAGGGCTTATGACAGTGTTGTGCAAGGATGGCCAAATCAAGTCATTCCACCCTTCACAATGATCGCAGCTGCACCGATTCAGAGCAGCACAATGCTCGCCGATCCCAAGAAGGATTGCCGATGTACAGAATCTCGAAATTGCAATTACAATGGGTTTTGTGAGCATTTATTGATCGGTCTTTAACATTCTTTTTTTATGTTGATTAATTTGGAGGCTTCAATACAGAAAAGAAACTGAATTATCCAAGTATATATGGAAGTTGAAGGATAATGAGGTTGATTATACATTGGGACATTGTAAGAAAATCAAATACTTTCAAGAGGAAATCAGGTATTTGTAATTTGCCTCCGAATGCAGTTTACCACTAGATTCTGTGTGCTGATCAAGATTTAACATAGCCTACAATCTACATAGACTGTATAACTGAACATCATAGACGAACTATGGATTGATGTTGCAGGCAAAGTGGTCGTCAAGGCTAAGGGTAAGCCAGCACTATTAATGGCAGCTTCTACTTGCTTCGTGTATACCCAGACTAGTGAATGATGCCTTGGCAGATTCTGTGTGCTGATCAAGATTTAACATAGCCTACAATCTACATAGACTGTATAACTGAACATCATAGACGAACTATGGATTGATGTTGCAGGCAAGGTGGTCGTCAAGGCTAAGGGTAAGCCAGCACTATTAATGGCAGCTTCTACTTGCTTCGTGTATACCCAGACTAGTGAATGATGCATTGGCAGATTCTGTGTGCTGATCAAGATTTAACATAGCCTACAATCTACATAGACTGTATAACTGAACATCATAGACAAACTATGGATTGATGTTGCAGGCAAGGTGGTCGTCAAGGCTAAGGGTAAGCCAGCACTATTAATGGCAGCTTCTACTTGCTTCGTGTTTACCCAGACTAGTGAATGATGCATTGGCAGATTCTGTGTGCTGATCAAGATTTAACATAGCCTACAATCTACATAGACTGTATAACTGAACATCATAGACGAACTATGGATTGATGTTGCAGGCAAGGTGGTCGCCAAGGCTAAGGGTAAGCCAGCACTATTAATGGCAGCTTCTACTTGCTTCGTGTATACCCAGACTAGTGAATGATGCATTGGCAGATTCTGTGTGCTGATCAAGATTTAACATAGCCTACAATCTACATAGACTGTATAACTGAACATCATAGACGAACTATGGATTGATGTTGCAGGCAAGGTGGCCGTCAAGGCTAAGGGTAAGCCAGCACTATTAATGGCAGCTTCTACTTGCTTCGTGTATACCCAGACTAGTGAATGATGCATTGGCAGATTCTGTGTGCTGATCAAGATTTAACATAGCCTACAATCTACATAGACTGTATAACTGAACATCATAGACGACCTATGGATTGATGTTGCAGGCAAGGTGGTCGTCAAGGCTAAGGGTAAGCCAGCACTATTAATGGCAGCTTCTACTTGCTTCGTGTTTACCCAGACTAGTGAATGATGCCTTGGCAGATTCTGTGTGCTGATCAAGATTTAACATAGCCTACAATCTACATAGACTGTATAACTGAACATCATAGACGAACTATGGATTGATGTTGCAGGCAAGGTGGTCGTCAAGGCTAAGGGTAAGCCAGCACTATTAATGGCAGCTTCTACTTGCTTCGTGTATACCCAGACTAGTGAATGATGCATTGGCAGATTCTGTGTGCTGATCAAGATTTAACATAGCCTACAATCTACATAGACTGTATAACTGAACATCATAGACAAACTATGGATTGATGTTGCAGGCAAGGTGGTCGTCAAGGCTAAGGGTAAGCCAGCACTATTAATGGCAGCTTCTACTTGCTTCGTGTATACCCAGACTAGTGAACGATGCATTGGCAGATTCTGTGTGCTGATCAAGATTTAACATAGCCTACAATCTACACAGACTGTATAACTGAACATCATAGACGAACTATGGATTGATGTTGCAGGCAAGGTGGTCGTCAAGGCTAAGGGTAAGCCAGCACTATTAATGGCAGCTTCTACTTGCTTCGTGTATACCCAGACTAGTGAATGATGCATTGGCCGATTCTGTGTGCTGATCAAGATTTAACATAGCCTACAATCTACACAGACTGTATAACTGAACATCATAGACGAACTATGGATTGATGTTGCAGGCAAGGTGGTCGTCAAGGCTAAGGGTAAGCCAGCACTATTAATGGCAGCTTCTACTTGCTTCGTGTATACCCAGACTAGTGAATGATGCATTGGCAGATTCTGTGTGCTGATCAAGATTTAACATAGCCTACAATCTACACAGACTGTATAACTGAACATCATAGACGAACTATGGATTGATGTTGCAGGCAAGGTGGTCGTCAAGGCTAAGGGTAAGCCAGCACTATTAATGGCAGCTTCTACTTGCTTCGTGTATATCCAGACTAGTGAATAAGGCATTGGCAGATTGTCTTCCTGCCGCTTCTTTTCTTGTCTACCTGTGTAAACCAGGTGGTTGTGCCATCAACCCTTAGAGTGAAGACTACAACAAAATATGTAGGAATGAAAGTATTTGCTGTAGAAAGAAGTTGATATGCTGCAGGATTTTGCCGGTACTACCAGTAGCAGTGAACCACCTCATACCTACATGTTGTTGTGATGTGTGCGATAAACAAGAGCCGTTGTGGGTAGAGTTAGCCATTAAAGATGGTGCAGCTGGTAGAACAGGGACAATGGCACAGAATGGAAAGAACGACTTTATGCTATGTACCATAGTTCAACTGATGACAGCGTAGAGGAGCATATTCACAACTCCTTCAGTCAAGAAGACGGAACTGTTCAAGTATTATTTTTGACTGTGGCTTGCCAGAAGGTACAGACGACTATTTGCAAGAGACTAATAGAGCAGGTCGCCCGGGAGAAGAGAGTGCTGCTGTGCTCATGAATCACTCCAAACAATTTGTGATCAGGAAGCCAAGCAAAGCCATGAAAGAATATGTAGGTAAAGAAAGTATATGCTGTAAAAAGAAGCAGGATTTTGCAGGTACTGGTAGCAGTGAACCATCTCATACCTACACTTGTTGTGATGTGTGCGATAAACTACAGTTGGCTTCATTGTTTACTGCCAGAGGCTTGCTGACTGCTCAGACCTTTATGGTGTTTTTGAAGAGGGTATGGAAGATAGGGACAATGGCACAGAACGGAAAAAAAGACTTAATGCTATGTACCATAGCTCAACGGATGACAGCATAATGGAACATATCCACAACTCCTTTAGTCAAGAGGACGGAACCGTCCGAGTGCTATTTTCAACGGTAGCTTTTGGAATGGGGGTCGATGTAAAAGGCCTACACTGCCGCTTCTTTTCTTGTCTACCTGTGTAAACCAGGTGGTTGTGCCATCAACCCTTAGAGTGAAGACTACAACAAAATATGTAGGAATGAAAGTATTTGCTGTAGAAAGAAGTTGATATGCTGCAGGATTTTGCCGGTACTACCAGTAGCAGTGAACCACCTCATACCTACATGTTGTTGTGATGTGTGCGATAAACAAGAGCCGTTGTGGGTAGAGTTAGCCATTAAAGATGGTGCAGCTGGTAGAACAGGGACAATGGCACAGAATGGAAAGAAAGACTTTATGCTATGTACCATAGTTCAACTGATGACAGCGTAGAGGAGCATATTCACAACTCCTTCAGTCAAGAAGACGGAACTGTTCAAGTATTATTATTGACTGTGGCTTGCCAGAAGGTACAGACGACTATTTGCAAGAGACTAATAGAGCAGGTCGCCCGGGAGAAGAGAGTGCTGCTGTGCTCATGAATCACTCCAAACAATTTGTGATCAGGAAGCCAAGCAAAGCCATGAAAGAATATGTAGGTAAAGAAAGTATATGCTGTAAAAAGAAGCAGGATTTTGCAGGTACTGGTAGCAGTGAACCATCTCATACCTACACTTGTTGTGATGTGTGCGATAAACTACAGTTGGCTTCATTGTTTACTGCCAGAGGCTTGCTGACTGCTCAGACCTTTATGGTGTTTTTGAAGAGGGTATGGAAGATAGGGACAATGGCACAGAACGGAAAAAAGACTTAATGCTATGTACCATAGCTCAACGGATGACAGCATAATGGAACATATCCACAACTCCTTTAGTCAAGAGGACGGAACCGTCCGAGTGCTATTTTCAACGGTAGCTTTTGGAATGGGGGTCGATGTAAAAGGCCTACACACAGTTGTACACTTTGGCTCGCCAGAAGGCACCAACGACTACTTGCAAGAAACTGGGAGAGCAGGTCGCCAGGGAGAGGAGAGTGTTGCTGTGCTAATGCATCACTCCAAAGCATTCGTGATTAGAAAACCCAGTAAAGTCATGAAAGAGTATGTAGCCAATGAAACTCTATGCCGTAGAAAGAAGCAGCTGCAGGATTTTGGAGGTACTGGTAGCAATAAACCATCTCATACCTACACTTGTTGTGATGTGTGCGATTAACAACAGTTGGCTTCTTGCAAAGCTCCAAGAAGAACAAGAGAAGACACCACGTGTCATTGTTTACTACCAGAGGCTTGCTGACTGCTCAGACCTTTATGGTGTTTTTGAAGAGGGTATATGCAAGACAGGGACAATGGCACAGAACAGAAAGACAGACTCTATGCTATGTACCATAGCTCAACGGATGACACCATAAAGGAACATATCCATAACTCCTTTAGTCAAGAAGACGGAACCGTCCGAGTACTATTTTCAACTGTAGCTTTTGGAATGGGGGTCGATGTAAAAGGCCTACACACAGTTGTACACTTTGGCTCGTCAGAAGGCACCGACGACTACTTGCAAAAACTGGGAGAGCAGGTCGCCAGGGAGCTGTGCTAATGCATCACTCCAAAGCATTCGTGATTAGAAAACCCAGTAAAGTCATGAAAGAGTATGTAGCCAATGAAACTCTATGCCGTAGAAAGAAGCAGCTGCAGGATTTTGGAGGTACTGGTAGCAATAAACCATCTCAAACCTACACTTGTTGTGATGTGTGCGATTAACAACAGTTGGCTTCTTGCAAAGCTCCAAGAAGAACAAGAGAAGACACCATGTGTCATTGTTTACTGCCAGAGGCTTGCTGACTGCTCAGACCTCTATGGTGTTTTTGAAGAGGGTATGGAAGACAGGGACAATGGCACAGAACGGAAAAAAAGACTTCATGCTATGTACCATAGTTCAACTGATGACAGCATAATGGAACATATTCACAACTTCTTTAGTCAAGAAGACAGAACTGTTCGAGTATTATTTTTGACTGTAGCATTTGGCATGGGAGTTGATGTCAAAGACCTACCTACACACAGAGTTGTAAAATTTGGCTTGCCAGAAGGTACACACATCTACATGCAAGAGACTAGTAGAGCAGGTCGCCAGGGAGAAGAGTTTGCTGCTGTCCTCATGCATCACTCCAAAGCATTTGTGATCAGGAAGCCAAGCAAAGCCATGAAAGAATATGTAGGTAATGAAAGTATATGCCATATAAATAAGTTTCTGCAGGATTTCTCAGGTACTGATAGCAGTGAACCATATCATGCATACACTTGTTGTGATGTGTGTGATAAATAACAGCCAGACTATCAAAGAATGTGCAGCTGGTATAACAATGACAAGGATGCTCACTGAGGAAAACAAAACCAATCTACAGACATATCTTCAGACTTTCAGGGCCAGTCTCATGGAGCAGCTTCCATCAGAAGGGTTGTTTGCTGGCCCAGACCTGGTCACTGGATTTCTAGAAATGTTTCTAAGTTAGTTAAGAGCCAATCTCCCTTATTATGTACGGATTTGCGATACAAAAAAAAATAGAATTGTCTCTAAAAAATAATTTTGGTACATATTAGCACCAACAACTCACATGTAAAATATGAGCGTGCACAGCGCCCTCGTTCAGCTTGAAAAAATTCTTGAAATTTCAGCCTCTCTGAGCCTTACTTGCAATGGTAAACTTTGGAGGTGCATAACATCGTGCGCCATCATCATCCCAACCTGCATTTTGCATTTTTTTAAAGTACCAAATGGTTACATTACAAAAACCAAGAAAAAAAATTGGGATCTTGATGGCGCACAAAATCAGCAAATCCAATGATTTGATGAAAAGCGCCTCGCAAACTTCAAAGCATCATAACAGGCTGAGACATCAAGATCCCAAGTCCGAACAAGTTTGAAATTAAAGACCTCCATGGCAAGTTTCATTTTTCAGCAAAATTTTTTGGGATTTCGCTGGCGCACAGAGTTAACAGAGGTCAAAGGTCAAAATTTCCTATTTTCGCACATTTTTGCACGCCTGTATTATTAAGCCAACGTCACCTGACTCTCCTAATAGGATTTCATCAAAGAAGAGGTAATTCTCTGCAAGAACTGAAAAATTAGCTTGGGATCTCTTGATCTTCATATTTTTCTGATTTTTTGAAAATGGACTTAGCCTCATTTTGGAGGTCAATTTGACCTCTTTTTCCCACTCGCTGCACAATGTGGGCTTTTTACTGCATCACAAAAAGATGCGCCAACAAGATCCCAATTTTATTTTTCATCGCCTAGCTTCTTTGGCGACCAGCTAGTAGACAAAAAACAAGCAACAGCTAATTGGGATCATGTGGGCGCACTAATATAAAAGAGGTCGAAGGTCACGCTTTGTGCCAAAGTGATGCATATTTGCCTATGTGCAGCACGAAAGTGGAACTTTGACCCGCAATAAAATTGTGCACCAACAAGATCCCATCTTACTTTTTGGATGATTGGATAAAGGGGCTTATGTATAACTGATAACAAGTAAAAAAAAAGTATTTTGACAAAAATTTTTTTTACTCTCACCAACTACCATGATGGAATCAGCATCATCTGAAATGCACTCACACAAGTTTCTATGAGACATGTCTGGTGATCCCCATTGAAAAAAAATTCGCACAAAGTATGAACTTTGACCTCTATTGAATTAGTGCTACCTACATGATCCCACTTTTTTTTTACTTGTTATTAGTTATACATAAGCCCCTTTATCCAATCATCCAAAAAGTAAGATGGGATCTTGTTGGCGCAACTTTTTATTGCGGCTCAAAGTTCTACTTTTGTGCTGCACATAGGCAAAGTATGCCAATTCGCACAAAGTATGAACTTTGACCTCTATTGAATTAGTGCGCCCACATGATCCCACTTTTTTTTTTACTTGTTATCAGTTATACATAAGCCCCTTTATCCAATCATCCAAAAAGTAAGATGGGATCTTGTTGGTGCACCTTTTTTTTGCTGGCCAAAGTTCCACTTTCGTGCTGCACATAGGCAAATATGCATCACTTTGGCACAAAGCGTGACCTTCGACCTTTTTTATATTAGTGCTACCACATGATCCCAATTAGCTGTTGCTTGTTTTTGTCTACTGGTCGCCAAAGAAGCTAGACGATGAAAAATAAAATTGGGATCTTGTTGGCGATCTTTTGTGATGCAGTAAAAAGCCCACATTGTGCAGCGAGTGGGAAAAAGAGGTCAAATTGACCTCCAAAATGAGGCTAAGTCCATTTTCAAAAAATCAGAAAAATATGAAGATCAAGAGATCCCAAGCTAATTTTTTCAGTTCTTGCAGAGAATTACCTCTTCTTTGATGAAATGCTATTCGAAAAGTCAGGTGACGTTGGCGCTCAATAATACAGGCGTGCAAATATGTGCGAAAATAGGAAATTTTGACCTTTGACCTTTGTTAACTCGGTGCGCCAACGAAATCCCAAAAAATTTTTGCTGAAAAATGAAACTTGCCATGGAGGTCTTTAATTTCAAACTTGTTCGGACTTGGGATCTTGATGGCGCAGCCTGTTATGATGCTTTGAAGTTTGTACGAGGGCGCTTTTCATCAAATCATTGGATTTGCTGATTTTGTGCGCCATCAAGATCCCAATTTTTTTTCTTGGTTTTTGTAATGTAACCATTTGGTACTTTAAAAAATGCAAAATGCAGGTTGGGATGATGATGGCGCACGATGTTATGCACCTCCAAAGTTTACCATTTGCAAGTAAGTCTCAGAGAGGCTGAAATTTCAAGAATTTTTTGTTGAACGAGGGCGCTGTGCACGCCATATTTTACATGTGAGTTGTTGGTGCTAATATGTACCAAAATTATTTTTTAGAGACAATTCTATTTTTTTTTGTATCACAACCCCCCTTATTCATGTACATAATAAGGGAGACTGGCTCTTAAGCAGCGGAGAATGTCATGTGATTGTAAGAATTTTGGAGCATCCATTGTGTGATAATGTGCAAGCTTGTGAAGTTTTTGACATAATGAATGATGTGCGGGGAGATTGTTGTGTGGTGGAAACAATTAAAGTCAAAGACATTGACCTTTCAGAGGAATTTGAACAGACTGATTCAGAAAATGAATATCAACAATTCTTGCATCAAATGTTGATTCATTAAATCATAAATAGTTGGTAGTTGCAATATGTTACAAAATGGGGTGATTGCATACACTGTTTGGGTACAAATTTTACAAATGTTTACACAAAGCATATGCTATGTGCGCACAAACTCAAAATCTTGTGCCACCACTCCAAAAAGGTAAAAAGATAAAGTTGAGACTTATGGCAAGATGCAACAGTGGTTAAAGCAGAATTGGCTTTCTGTTGGATATTTGGATGCAGCTATTTTGTCAGGGTACAGTGTACCTTTTATCATACCAATGGTTCTGTAAACATTTTGCAAGATTATGCTGTCATGGAAAAGGAGTGCAAAGAGTCATGTTTAGAGAGATTTTGGTGGTCAGAAGTGTGCGAACCCTGAAGCATGTTTTGATTGGCATAACTCGACTGTCTCATGTTTGACGTCAAACAAAGCTTTCAATTGGTCGATCGGGCTACTCGTCAAAAACATCAATAAAAGTTGATTCAACTGACTCTTTTGAAATAAAAATTTCACAAAATGTTGGAAATAACACCAAGATCACGGCAGACGGATCTCAGAAGAAATAAGGAAAGCACTAAGCGACATAAAGCTGAAAAAAATACTGGAATGGCACTGTGACATTTGTAAACGCTGAAGAGCGCAACCCAACGCGTCATGAAAGGCATCTCGGAACGCGCATAACTCTTCACTGTGCATGAAATGATGCACTTATTTTCCGTTTCGTGCCGAAAAATTACTGGAAAATTGACGAAAATTGAATAAAAAAGTGAAATGTGAAACTTCTATCATGGACATAAATTGGAATAAAGCATCTTGTACACTCCAGACATCTGATGAGACTCTTTTTGAGGATACTCACCGCAGAATAAAACATCAATATGGTCCCGGACTTCCGTCAACCAAGAAAAATCAAAATGGAATAATTTACAAATGTACAGGTGTTGGAATGTCAACTATTACCTTGTACGAATCTACGCAAACGATTCATGTGCAAGGAAATGGGTATATGTACTGGGTAGAAAATGTTTAAACTTCGCTGTCACCAACTTCAATTCACTCAGATGAAGAACTGGAACAATTTAATGACATAGGCCAAATCTTACCTTCACAGTCATCATCTGTGGACCAGGAAATCCCATCACCCACTACCACTCATTCAGATGAAGATGAAGATCTGATCAATGACATAGGCCTAATCGAGACATCATCTGTGGACCAGGAAATCTCATCATCCACTACCACTCATTCAGATGAAGAATCTACAGTAAGTGCTTCTGATGAACTTGAAGAACTTAAATCGATAGAACTTGCCCCTACTAGTCATGACGAAGAACTCTCACCTACTGATCTGGCTCCGCCTACATGTCCTGATAAAGAGGAACATGTTCTGGCTGTTGCTCCTCCTGCATACCCTGATAAAGAGGATCATGTTCTGACTGTTGCAACTCCTCTTGCAAACGTAGTCCTGCCTGCTCCTGTAAGGAAGCCCATTCATAATGCTAATAACTCTGATGATTCATGTTCGTGCATCCAAGCCGTTTGTGATTTGGAAGGTAATCTGGTAGATATAGACTGTGCGGTGTAATGAAAGAGAATTACGACCTGAAAGTTCAAATATTACAAGGTAACCTTGATTTGTCAAAGCAGGAGTGTTCTCGTTTGTCCAAGGCAAACAAGGAACTGACAAAATCAAGAAGCAAGAGTCCTCATCTGATTACAAGGTAGGCCTACACAAACTACGTACAGACATAGAGCAGTTAATGAAAACCAGGCATCAGCAATGGGAAGTTGAAAAAGCAGAAATGAAACTTCACTTTCTTTAAGCCAACATGATCAAGAACGCTATGAGAGTATTATCATTGAAAAGATAAACAAATTTCGGCATTACAAGAACAGCTGATAAAATCAAACGCAGAAGTCATTAAAGCAAAGAATGATGCTTACGAATCCAGACGCACTCAAACATCCATCTGCACTAAGGATTTCATCCCAGTCGGACGACAAGGCATCATCAACTCATCACAGTCTTCTACGTCTGCACCTACAATGACATCAACTGAGCCGATGACCAAACCAAGAGAAGCTCCTAGCTATGCCTCAGTTATCTGTAGTGGTGGCAACCCCTCATCAACCACACCAAGACCAAGATCATCAGTGATGAGAACACCAAGACAACTAGATTTGTCGCATCCGAAGATACTAGTAGACCAAAGACCACAAGTGCTTCTACACCAAGGTCACCGATGAAGATAGATAAGACTATGATGTAAATAATATTGATTCTATTATTACTAATGATGAAAATAACATTAATGCTATTATTACCATCAACGAAGTCAAAGAAGCAATCTCAACTCTATAAAAAGCAAAGGCAGTTGGAGTTGACGGTATTTATAACGAAATGTTAAAAGAGGGTATATCAGTTCTTGCACCATCTTTATCCTGTCTTTTTAATTCAATTTTTAGGCAGGGAAATCTTCCTGGAGACTTAGCACAGTAACAGTACTTCACAAAAAAGCGACAAAAATCAGCCAAAAAATTACAGAGGAATCGCTGTATCGAGTAATTTATGTAAATTATTTTGTTTAGTGTTATATAACCATTTAAATGTTTTTTTGTGATAAGGAAACTATAATTCCACATAATCAAATTGGTTTTAGAAAGGGCTCTCGAACCAGTGACCACATTTTAGTTCTCAAAACACTTATTAATAAGTATATTCATCATGCTGGCAAATCTTATTTATATGTATGTTTTATTGATTTTTCTGCCGCCTTTGATACCATCTGGCGAAATGCTCTTTTATATAAATTAAGCCAAACGGGTATTGGCAGCAACTTTTTTCAAATAATTAAGAACATGTATACATCTGTTTCTTTCGCTGTTAAATGTGACAACAAACTTACTGATGCGGTTAACACCACAGTCGGCGTGAAACAAGGCTGTGTCCTTAGCCCAATTTTCTTCAATATTTTTCTTAGCGATCTTCCCAACATATTTGATGCTAATTGCGCTCCAGTGAATCTTAACAACTCATTTCTCAGCTGTCTCATGTATGCTGATGATCTAATCATTTTATCTGAAAGTGCAAATGGTCTTCAACATGCCCTTGATAAATTGCACGATTATTGCAGAAAGTGGAAACTGTTAGTTAACATTGACAAATCAAATAATATGATATTCAATAAAGGTGGTCATGTTTTGAAATGTTGTAAATTTAATTATGGTAATTGTAACATCAACATATCTAATGAATATTGCTATTTGGGTATCATTTTTGTACCATCTGGTTCATTTACAAAAGCAATGATTAGACTTAAAGACAAAGCAATGAAAGCATATTATAAAATTAGGGATAATTTTATAAGCGACTCCTACAAATGTAGCGTGAAATTATTCCAGACCCTCATCCAACCAATCCTTAGCTATGGATGTGAGGTTTGGGCACCATATTTGTTAAACAAACTGAACGACTCAAACTTTCTTACAACATGTGATAAACTTCCAAGTCAATCTATTCACATTAAGGTTTGCAAAATTATACTGGAGTTCATAAAAAATCCACTAACAATGCAATAAGGCTAACTAGGTAGTTTTCCACTGCTCACAACTATGCTTTTTTATCTGTAAAATACTGGTGGAAGCTTAACTAAAAATGTATGAATGGTAATGATTCTCTTGTAATTCAAGCACTTGTAGATAACAGAAAGTTACTGTGTACTAATAATTTCACATGGTCGACAGGTATAAAAAATATATTTAGCCTTATCAATAGGATGGATATTTGGGATAAACCAAATATACGATCACCGCTTCCAATTTTAATGAAATTATTGTATCTAAACTTCAAATCGTTTATAGCAATCTTTCGGTTAATCATAATAATAATTTTAGTCCTAAACTCAGAACATATTGTACATTCAAAAATTCTTTCAGTACAGAAAATTATGTTATTATCGCTAAAAGATCTTCCAGAGCTGCATTCTGTAAATTAAGAATAAGCGCACATAATTTCATGATCGAAAAGGGGCGTCACTTCTCTCCAAAAATTAATCCAGAGAATAGAATTTCTACACTTTGTAATTTAAATAAGGTGGAGGATGAATTTCATTTTGTAATGATATGTCCTTTCTATACCAACCCTCGCCAAGATTTATTATCTACAATACATGAAATGTATGATATAGATGGTATGGCAGACACTGACATTTTCAAACTTACAATGAGTGCAAGTGATTTTGACAGTATTACGCCCAGACTTAGAGATGCAAATTATTGTTTGATGTAAGGCTCTTGCCAACATATGCTAGGGGTACATTACCTGCCCTCCATCAGAACGACAACCCAGATGGGAGTTTTACCATAGCGTTACGTTTGGTGCAATTTTGAGTTGGTATTTTTTGTGGATGTAATATCTTTGGTATGACTATATGTGACACGATCAAGGGAAATGAGTCGGATGTCGCTAATATTGATTTTGAGATATTGGCAAAGAAAGAGTTATAATTCTTTTGTTTTATATTGTTTTTACCGATTGATAAATTGACATAACTTTGCAAAGAAAACTCGTATTAACATGGGATTTTCAGTTTCTGAAAGCTCTAAATGTCCTCCTAAGAAACACGTGTAAAACTCATTTTCAACCAGGGTCGACATGTGACTCATTCCCCTTGATCATGTCACATATATGACCACTTGCAACAGGATTTCTACAAATGTCTTCAATAATCTGAATCAAAGACCTCAGAACTAATAAAAGAGAGTCAAGTCACAAAATCATGAAATATGAGTTAGTTTCTGCTGCAAAGGGTTATCTACACACCCTGTACAAATTTCAAAGTGAAATAATGTGGTAGAGCATTGGAACTGCATGGACAAAACAAACTCATTGTATTGAAACTACATGTACATGACAATCTTCTGTACCATTTATTTCGAAATACACTTAATGTGACTTAACCCCCTTTTAGTTCTGTGGTCTTCAATTGCTAAACCCATTTGATTTGTGACATCATGCATAAATATGCATCTTATCCAACCATAGCCACGAGGTAATATTTTGAAAAGTGACTTTTACAATGCAATTTTCTCATGCATTTTCTTGGTTTTTTGCTCCTGTATTTTGCCTGTATCTCAACTGCCATATTTGGTCTGGTTAGATTAGATTGCATCACATGGTAACTGAAAGTACCCGTATTTTGGGATAGTATAGATATTGTCCTCACAATGCTTTCTGATGGCTTCCTTAACTTATTCTTCTTCAAAAGTAGCGCCATCGAGCAACCCTGTGTTTTTCTTCCCACCTACATGTATCCATCTAGTTATCATCAAGGCCAGCTTGATATTGGCTGTCATCAGTCTTCCATCTCAAAATATCCCATGGGATCCATCACCAACAATGACTGTTAGGGTTTCCACCTGAACAAACAAAAAAATACAATGTGTTATTTTGGAGATGAAAAAACCTGAAAAGCTGTGAGCAAACCAAACACTGGCTCTGGGCAATTTTTTAGTGAATATGAGGGATCAGGGAATAGGCTATAAGGTATAACCATCTGTTTTTGGGGTTTTGGGTTTTTTTTATGCTTTTTTATAATGAAGTATCATCATCCGATTCCGAAAATGTAAAAATAATTTTTTAATATAAATCCGGAAAAAATGGAAAAATTACATTCCTGAAAGTGTGTACTTGTTCTTGTTTTGTGTGTATGCGTTGTGCCTGCCAATATAACGCTTGCTAATCCCTGCACGCAATGCTTTGCAATGCTCAAGCTAACATATGTAAATTATCTTTTTTTTTGGTTTTTAGCGTCAAATGCCAAAGGTACATTAATTTTAGCGCCCATGTGTTAAGCTCAAAACAGGAACGTAATGCAACCTACACAAAATGGTAAAAAAGGCCAAATACACTCAAGGCCAATAAAAATACACTTGCCTCTTCCTGTCTCTTCTTGATTTCATGCAGCACCTCTTCCAACTGTGACTGAAATCTTTGCTGTAAAAAAAGTTTAAGAATCAATATGAAATTAATCTCAATAACATTAAAGCTGATTTATCTGGGTTTCTGAGTAGGGGTGGACATGAACTTCTATGATTATTTGCAGCAGTGCATTAATCAAGATAATGCACATATGTGATTCTGGACATTTAACAAGTTATGCATCAAAATACGAGTTGTAAGATAATAAAAACTGATATTAAACAAGGCGGTTCTCGAACCACGAGTCTCGCCTGCTTTCACAACCGCTTGCTTTTGCAATTACTTTTGGTAGAGGTAAATGAATTTGGCGGTTATCAGCTAGGTACGATTATCTGGCTAATGGTGACTGTACCCACCAAGTTTCATGCCCATGCAACAGTTTTTAATAATTTGACCCCTGGTGGCCCTGAAATGACCTTCCAAAACTTTGGCTCTAAATGTTGACTGTACCCACTGAGTTTCATGCCCATACAACAGATTTTACTCATTTGACCTCAGATGACCCATGATGGCCTCGAAATGACCTTCCAAAAATTGGCTTTAAATGTTGCCTGTACCCACCAAGTTTCATGCCCATACAACAGTTTTACTAATTTGACCTCAGATGACCCTGTTGACCTCGAAATGACCTTCCGAAAATTTGGCTTTAAATGTTGACTGTACCCACCAAGTTTCATGCCCATCTGACAGTTTTTACTAATTTGACCTGAGATGACCCCTGGTGACCTCAAAATGACCTTCCAAAATTTGGCTTTAAATGTTGACTGTACCCACCAAGTTTCATGCTCATCCGACAGTTTTTACTAATTTGACCTCAGATGACCCCTGGTGACCTCGAAATGACCTTCCAAAAATTTGGCTTGAAATGTTGACTGTACCCACCAAGTTTCATGCCCATACGACAGTTTTTATTAATTTGACCTCAGATGACCCCTGGTGACCCCGAAATGACCTTCCAACAATTTAGCTTTTAATGTTGACTGTACCCACCAACTTTCATGCCCATCGGACAGTTTTTACTAATTTGACCTCAGATGACCCCTGGTGACCTTGAAATGACCTTCCAAAAATTGGGCTTGAAATGTTGACTGTACCCACCAACGTTCATGCCCATCAGACAGTTTTTACTAATTTGACCTCAGATGACCCCTGGTGACCTTGAAATGACCTTCCAAAATTTGGCTTGAAATGTTGACTGTACCTACCAAGTTTCATGCCCATATGGCAGTTTTTACTAATTTGACCTCAGATGACCCCTAGAGGACCTCAGTGACCTTGACCCACTAACTAATACAAACCAGTTTTGTCTCGGGTCAAGATGCACCCACCCACCAAGTTTGAGAAACGTGCGACACCTAGTCTCCGAGAAAAACCAAAACTTTAATCAAATTTGTCACACACACACCCCCTCTTGTAAATGCCGCCAAGTGTGGAGGTGTGTGTATATTCCAACTGGGGAGATTCACACACCCACATTCAAACTGGGGAGATTTTTTTACACAAATCTCACAGCAACCGCCATACTGTGGAGGTTGCTCTAATCAGAAAATGACAGGTGGTATACCCCCTCTATGGCCCAAAAACCCCATTTTTGAGCTTATCTTCAACTGTGGAGCTCCACGGTTGTTAGCAGACTCCACAGTGTGAATGTGACAAGACACACACACCTCCACAGTTGGAGGCATTTACAAACGCACCCCCACACGCATGCACGCACACACATACATACGGAAAAGTGATTATATAGTCTCCTGCCTTATCAGGCGAGACAAATCAGGCGAGACAAAAACTGATCAAACATCTGTCTTCAAGTTGTTTATTTTTTGTCATTGATTGAAATTAAATGAAATATTTTCAAAATAACTGTATCAAATAAGCTCTCTGAGGTTTTCTGTATATTATAGCTAAAAGCTGTGACTTTAATGTATGTAAACACTTAATGATGGCATTAGGTAACCGTAATGATAAGGATGACATTGATCATTTGGTTTGTTCCCCTGGAAGAAGGGTTCCCACCAAGGTCACAATGTCAACTGATTGGTGACGTCTGGGAAAAGGTCTATATTAGGCACTCATCATGTGCCAAGTGTATATATTTTTATTGTTGCAAGCTTCAATGAAATAAACATACCTTAAGAAGAACGTTGTCCACTGTTGATATTGAGTGTTCTATATCTCTCTTCTTTTCCTCTAATACAACCAGTTCTCCTCTAAGCTCTACTAATCGCTTGACTAACTCATCTGATATTCAAGAGACACAAGTAAAAAAAACAATGTAGGTTTCAATTTTAGTTTAGTTACTGACAAGTGAATACATGAATTAGCAACAACAAAAAACAGACACTGAAACAATTTCCAGACCAATTCATAAAAGGTTCCAAATTTAAAATCATAAATGGATTCTAAAAGATGTTTCAAGTGAAATCAGGGGATAACCAGGAGGTTCTTGAACCACAAGTCTTGCCTACTTTTGCAATTACATTGGGTAACAAAAGTATAACAAGGGCGGTTCTGGAACCACACAGCTGGACTCTGGGGCTTTCCCAGTTTGTAATAAATAATAAAACAGAGCTAAGGACAGGCAGAAAAACAGCATACTTTTCTTGCAGTGTTTAAAAATTCAGTTTACAAAATACATTAAGAATAAATTATGAATATGATTATTATGATCATTATACCAATAAAGGGTACCAATATTTCATGATGGGATTCATTAACCAATCAGGACCACTTTTCCATTTTTACACAGTAAACATGTGCATCAGTAAAAAGTGTCAGGAACTCTGATGAACAGTATATGCATGGCACTTACAACTGCCTGTGTTTTGTACCCTAAATCAGACAACCTTATTAGTTTGTCCCACTCAGCCTTACTTTCTGGTTCTTTTTCCTCTGGAACATCCTTAGACATATTTGAATCATCATTCTCCTGAATCATCATTGTTGCTGTCCTGGTATCCACAGAATCCTGAGTGTCTTCATCCATGTCCTCAATGTTGATATCAGCTTCCTCGTTATCATCTGAGCTGCTAAGATCATCAAATAGTTGCCTCAGATGATCGCCTTCAGCTACAAATACAAAAATACCAGCACACCTTAAGCACGTAATCGACGGGCCTTATAACATTGCAGATTAATATCAATATATTTTGATTCAAGAGTTGTGATATCTCCTTAGAAGCACGGCAAAGTATCAATTCGGGTCCTATACTTTGTCACTATCTTAAACATGCAAATAATAGACCAGACAAGCAAGCTATATCACTCTTAACATGGGTCTACTTTTTGGCATAGTGGTACAAGCCTAATAATTCCTGCCATTTTGAGATGATCAAACTATATTTAGAACTTGCTGTTTCTTCTTCTTTACAAGTGTTAACTGAAATTATGCTCTTAAACATGCTCATCTGTTAGGGCTCAGTTCATTAATACCAATCTGATTATACATTCAGAAAATGACCTTCAAAAGGCTTGGATGCAAAATATCACACAAGTATGTTTAGATTTTTGTGTGACAAATCCAATAAAATATACTCACTGACTTGAGCTTTCGCCATCCAGGCTGATGGCTTGATCACAAGTGATCTGGTCCACTGCATTTCCCATGTGTTTGGATGCACTCTCACCTCGGGATCAAAGTTTGTTTTAGCGGTGGATCCCGAGGAGTTAGAGTGCATCCAAACACCGCGGGAAATGCAGTGGACCAGATGACTTGTGATCAAGCCATCAGCCTGGATGGCGAAAGCTCAAGTCAGTGAGTATATTTTATTGGATTTGTCACACAAAAATCTAAACATTTTGATCTACAATCCTACCGATGCATCTGTTTACGGGATCACACAAGTAGAGATCAAAGTTTGAGCAATGTCTGTTAAATATTATATAGTTTACTGAATTGTGCCATTGACAACAAGACCATTTTGGATTAGAGTGTGAAACGTGAAACATTTTTCACTCAATTTTCTTGGTTAAAAAGTTGATATGATATCAGATCCAATGATATACCCAAATTCCATATTGACCCACTTTGTTTCATCTGACTTGGGTGAGATTCTGAAGTGAATATGAAACATGCTAAAAGTGTATACGACAAGGTCATGTTCTTGGCCCCCTGAATTCATTCTTTACAACTTTACCTGCATTGACTGCTGGTGTGTTGATACTTGACCCAGCTTTGGTGTCATCTTTATCATCTTTAACATCTTCATCTGCAAGAACCTCCCATCCTGGTGATACTTTGTTTAAGGAAACTAAGACATTTTGTGTACTGTATTATTTACATTCAAATGTTACATATTTAAGGTTGTACCATTTTCTTGCAAATTTATACCACCATCTAAAATATGAGGCTTATTACAGGGTTGACACAGATGATGGTGGCAAGGGTGCACAGATAAATTCTGAAAATGACACTACAGGTGTTGATTGATAATGATATGCACAAAAAAATCCCATTCCTTGCTCATGATGCAGAATGGCACAAGTCCATAGCCAGCTATCTTGGATATGCAACTGAGGGAAAATACAATTATAAAATACATTTAGTTCATCATAAAAATTTCAAATGATTATTCCTTGTTCCTAATATACACACCTTTACTGCACATCCAAGATATAGGCTCCACAACTTATAAGTTCCCCCCTAAATACTTCTTAACATAAATCGAAAAATATTTGACGAAATGCAAACGTGTAAAAAGGTATGGGTAGCCTGATTTGTTTTACACATATGGACCAAATTATAGCATCACACGTCATTGCGTTCAGTCACAATGGTTCATTATGTAAAAAAAAAGAGACAGTTTTAAACAGTGTTAAAAGTTGCATCTGAGTCAATAGGAGTCAGCTCTCAAACAATACAGTAGGCCAGGTCTATTCATATGTTTGTTAAAGAAAACCTGACTGTAACATATGGACCAAATTATAGCATCACACGTCATTGCGTTCAGTCACAATGGTTCATTATGTAAAAAAAAAGAGACAGTTTTAAACAGTGTTAAAAGTTGCATCTGAGTCAATAGGAGTCAGCTCTCAAACAATACAGTAGGCCAGGTCTATTCATATGTTTGTTAAAGAAAACCTGACTGCTATGGACTCGGAAGCAACTTTTAAAACAGCCTCTTTTCTTACACAATTAACCATTGTGAATGAACGCAGTGACGTGTGACGCTATAAATTGGTCTACATGTGTAAAACAAATAGGGCTATACATATATATTTTTACATTTCATAAAATATTTTTTGACTTATTCTAAAAAGTATTAGGGGGGAACTTATAAGTTGTGGACCGTATAGCTGCTCATGCCATGGTGGCCATCTTGTATACACAAGGAAGAGAATATTCCCATTTATGGGCTATGCCCAGGAAGTATTAACAAATATCAGTGACAAGACAATACAACTTTTAAAAAAATCACTTGCTTGTGTTACATCAAATGACAAGGATACGTATTTTAATAGCTGTACTGTCCATTCGTAATAGTCTCTTCACTTCATCTTCAATATCTGTATTCTCTATGTACTGAAAAATAACAATGACAAAAAATATTGGTGACAAGACAATACAACTTTACAAAAATCACTTGCTTGTGTAATTTTGTGTAGATAGCAGAGCCATGTGATTCGCTGTAGGGCGTATTGCTATTGGTTAGTTTTCCGCCTGTACAAAAATAGTTATTTACCTGGTGTTGACACTGTGCCTTGGTCACTGTACAGGGTGTCCCAGAAAAAATTACCGAGTGAATAAAATTGAATGTAAGTCGAGAAATAGACATCAAAATCAAACAATTTAAAATGTAACGCATAGCCTATTTTATTGTGCATCACATACGAAATTTTTATTTGATTCGGTTGACTGGTTGCGAAGAAATTAATGATTACACAATGCGCGCATCAATGCAGTTCATTCCAAGTTTGATCAACAGGCACCTTTATCATACTCGCTCACCGCTTCCTAAAGTGTGTGTATCTCATTAAATTTAGTTCACGTTATATGTTTTATAATTCGACGGTGTTATGTTATTCATGCTTTCACTGCTTTGTCCGAGAAAATTTTGATTTCTGCAATTGGTAGCTTTCCAACTTTGATTCTTTAGGTTGTGCAAATATGTTATATTTTAACGCTCCAAAGAACATTTGAGCCAAGAATGACAATGACCAAGTGCTTACAGATTCACGTGTAATTTTTGATACCATGCGACATTAATGTTGAAGTTTTAAAGTTTGCATTACAATTTCATGGAAATATTTTAAAAACATTAACGCATGTGAGAAAGATTTTTAACCAGAATTTACAGAATTCTGTATGCAATAATTCTTTATGCAACATTTATATCAAAATTAACGAAAAAAGATATTTACAAGAACTGAGCATTATCTTACATGCAAGATTTCATTTTCAATATCGTGCAGATTTTCAAACTTGAACACAACCTAATTAAATGTTTTGCAAGAAAGATTATTTAATAAGAACGAAAAGGATTTTACCAAACAAAATATGAAGCCGATTGACAGTTAACCACTAGTGCGCATTGTGTTGAATGATCTTTCTTTCAAACTTGGAATGAAGTGAATTGACACATGCGTTATGTAAACGCTCATTTCTTCGCAATCAGTCAACCGATTCCAGTAAAATTAGCATATAAGATGCAGAATAAGATGGGCTACACGCTGATTTTTAGATTTTTGGATTTTGATGTCTATTTCTCGACTTACGTCCAAATTCATTTGCCCGGTAATTTTTTCTGGGACACCCTGTATATAGTGCCTTAAGATATTTTCAATGGTGATTGATCAATCATAATTAAATCTTTTGATCGATGCTATCTCTTCATTCTTACCTTTTTCCTTGCTGTTTTCCTGAAGCGTCGCCTTCTAGCATTCTTTAATGGTGGCGTGACTGTTTTTTTAAAAGGGATAAAAACAAAGCAAACACTGTATGTCATCCAGGAGCAATCAACAATGACAAAGGTACAAACCTAATGTTGTTAATGTTATATTAATTCTCAGACACCAGTTGGGTGTGCATACTTCACAGAAGCTCTTATTTCAGCAACTGGTTACTTAGTAAAAACATTACTTAGCACGATTGGTTTTAGAGTCGTGTAGAGGTTATAACTTCATACACATGTGGGATGTACTTGTTGCATAATTAAACATAGTAACAGTCCCTGAATATTTAAAACAATTGTAAACAGTGATAGAGAGAGGAGGAAAAAGAAAACAAAATGAGAATTTTTTTTTTTAAAGGTGAAGTAACAACAACCTCTTTTGAAGTTCAAACCCTGCTATAATAAGTGTGTCTACATAATATGAATCAGAATGCAAGGGTGGGACCAGTATTTGAAAAATGATAAAGCAACCAGGGCACTGAGTGAGACGTTAAAATGGGCTAATTCTCCATCCACCTGCAATGGGTATACTTCCCACCATGATTAATTATACACTAAATAATGTTTTTTAATCTTTTCTTTACCTCAATCTATGGTTTTACTTACTTCCATGATTCCATAAGAACTTTTTGTCTACTTTGTCTGGTTTGTCTGATATCTTTTTGGTTTTTCTTCTTCCTTTTCTGGTGTCTCTGGTTCCTCAGTACTGCAAACTAACATCTATGTGATGGATATGACAAAATTTATAAAAATACGGTCAAACTGACACCATTCAAATAAGCTGACAATGGCTTCAGCTAAGCCCTGTAATGGGAGTATTATTTCATATTGATGGCAAATCTCACTATGTAAAAATGTTTAACCAACATTATAACCAGGTAAAATACTTTTAACCAGTTAAATTACTTTTAACTGGCCTTACAATAGCTTGCAATGCACTGAGTGCAACAATTTCGCCAAAATTTAACACAAGACGCTGCACATTCTCTAACCTGTGTTGGCTTGTGGCGACCTGCAATAATATGTACTCATTGCGGCGGAAGTGATGGTATTTTTGTCCACCGCAATGCATATGATGGATGTGTGAATGCAGCTTAACAAATTTTGGTTATTAGTCACCAGGAGTGCAATAGACAAAATCATCATCTTCTCAAAAGCTGTACACAATTGTAGTTCAAACGCACCATTATGCACATACTAACCAATCATGTGTGAGTTGGATTCACTTCCATGTTACACACACACACACACGCCTTCATCACAGTGTACGCCAAGTTCGCCAACAATCGTCATGTTGTTTGTAGGGCTCCATGTTCATTCAAATGAAAATTTTTACTTCAAGTAACTGTATTTCACATTTCTGGAGTTTGCAATGCAGAGTAACTTACCTGACATATATCAGCAGTTTTCCAGAATGTTTTCTTATCAATAGTTTTGTGAGACTCTAGTGTGCTTGGTAAATCTACAAGCTGAAGGGAAAATGTACATAAAAAATTACAAAATTTATCTATGGTAAATACATGTACCTTTGGTTTATATCATGAGAGATTCAGATAATTTCCATGAGAGTTTCAGATTAGTTACTTATGAATATTTGCAAATGTAAAGATTGTGATCTTACCTTAGCAAAGTAAACTTCTTTGTCAAATTTGACACTACCATGTCTACCATCACCTGTAATACAATCAAATAATCCCAAATATATCAAAACATTTCCTCATTTCTTGTGTATAAACCGACATTCTTCACTCTAAAGTCTTCGGGCATGCCCAATGCATTATCACTGTATGTTTATCATGTTTATGAATTTATATTGTCACTCTATGTTGCTTGATAACATTTTATGCAACTCAAGTTTGACAACCTCACAAGCTGCCCTTGGGTCAAATGAAATTTACAATGTAATTTTAAAATCACTTACTCCTTTTACTCTGTTTAAGCTGTATTTATTCACATTTTATCAACTAAAGAGGTAGATCATCTGATCAATAATGAAAACACACCACAAACATACTATTTATAACATTTGATATACCGTATTCATTCCAATAAGCGCCTAGGGTGCTTACATGTAACAAAGTCATTATGGGTGGGCGCTTATTTTTTTCATGGTTTACCTAATTTTTTCCTAACAGGCGTTTATTAGAGACAAATTTACGTACGTTATAAAAGGGTCCTGGGACGTTCTAGTAGCTTTTCTGATGCAGAAAATATATTGTATGTTTACACAGGACTTCTAATCCCCCAGCTAATACACTGTATCGACGTCTATCCGTCACTTCAACATTAATGGTACCCTTTAGCAATTGAAAATACCCTGGGTGGGCGCTTATTGGGGCATGGGCGCTTATTGGAACGAATACGGTACATCTTGCTTTGCATCAGTATGCACCTAGTACCAAATGAGTCGGTTGATTGAAATCCTACTCAATACAGCCATTAACCAGGAGTCCAGGAGGCTGACAGTTCATAAGGGTAATGTCAGGTTGGTGGTCATCAACAATGGGAGTGATGGTACGTATACCATTATCCCCCACTGCATTGTGGGATTTGTTAATTGCAGTATTCTAACATCTCATCTTTTGCAAATAAATGAAATGCAGCAAGTACAATATTTAGTCTACATTCTTGACAAGCGCATACATACATATGATATGATAGATCTACCACAGTGTTATGCATATGACCTGGGGTAATTCCGAGTCCATTCTCTTGGGGTCTAATCTCTTTGATCACAGCAAAAAGAAGGAGACCGGGGTTTTCTTTAACGCACAAATGGAGCGTATGGATGCGTTCACACACACTTTGCATAGATCTACCCCTTCAAATCCAAAGTCCAACATGTACAAATTCTTAAAAGGTATGTGTTTAAATATTCCATAAGTTGATATAGAATTAGAAATGCCTGATATTTTCATCTGAGGGTGATGGGGTCTACTTCTGACGTGAGCATTGGATCATTTGATATCATAACAAAGACAAAATTTATACAGGGGTATGGGGTGAGACAGTAGTTACTAATGAACAAAATTGTAGAATAAAAAGGGACTTCTAAAATCCACAGAATTACCCCCTGGGCAATGTTAAATACGTATACCCCTTCAGAGGAAAAATTCACATTGAAAGGGTACACAAAATTTAATATACCCCTTCAGCAAAATGCTTAAAGAAAACCCTGAGGATGTTTGACCCACACATATTGAAACTGACTTATTTACCTAGCATGTCAATGGCCAGTTTGTCCTTCAATGTCTGGTTTCCAGATTGGACCAATCTCCTCACATCATCTGAGATGTTCTACAAAAAAGGTACAGCAAACATTGTATCAGTTAGTCTAAATAAGTGTACATAATTAACATGAATATAATTGAATATCTGAGAGGAACAAGGGCCAAACTTCATCAAAACTGTTCTTGAGATTTCAAGAAATAAGTTTTGGAGACGTAATGTTTTCTTCTTCAGGAGACCTTTAATACATGAACATACGTTATTACATTCAAAATGATGATGTTTCCATGACAATGGTACAGCCTACAGGTCTTTAATACGGACCGGAGCTACAGAAATTTGGTAGTAGAAGCATGTAGGCCTAATATGTTAACAAGAAAGATTATTGTAGTGAAAAACAGATTTCATGGATAACAAAATTCCTCTTTAACCCCATGAGTACTACCTGCCGATTGGTCAAAATGAATATTGTGTCCAATTTGAACCAATCAAGGGTATTAAGATTTTCTGCAAATGCAATTTTGACCATAAATGTCTTAAAGTCTACAGTGGGAATTCCAATTGAATGAACACAGCTTTCAATAGCGTGACAATTTTTTGGCGTACACTGCACAATGTACGCCGGCGTGTGCGACTGTGCATGAATAACGCGGAAGTAAATCCAACCATGCCAACACACTTGTGATTGGTTAGTGATTGGCAAGTAGTTTTGTAAACCAATCAGGTTAGACGTACGTTGCTGACGGGGTCCCATTATGAAAAGGCTATCGCGTTCATTGATTGGCTTACAATCGCAATGAATGTTTTCTGCAACCAATCACAAAACGGGTTATATATGGCGCCCATCAGAAATTTTGCACACGTTCATGACGTCACGCTCCAGTGCTATGCAGCTTCGCTTTTCTGCATATGCGAGCGAGTGGTATAAAGTCAGCTTCACAGCTGTGATTTATGAAGCGTATCTGACATTTCTTTGTGAAATTTGCGATTCTCAGCAACCGGATTCCATGAAATTGACAATAATGTAAGTTATTCTGCAGGATCGGTAATAATCGGGTTTTGATTGAGCAAACTTCAATCAAAACTTTAAAATATTGAATTTGAATTTATATCTATTTAAAATCTCAGATGATATAGCTGTCTGAAGTGATATTAAAAGTATGAAGATAATATAGACAGTTGATTTCCTGTCAACTGTGTATACTCTCAGATAATACAGCCGTCTGAGGTGATATTAAATGAGTAATTGTTTAGGTCCTAGCCAAATTATGCTGTTTGGAGAATGGGACAGGTATCAGATGTTGTAGCTGTCTGATACATCTGAAGTAATATACATGTACATGTAAGAACCTCAGATGATATACATGTAGCTGTCTGAGGTGATATTTAATTAAGTATGAAGAACACAGTTGACACTTGATCAACTGTGTAAATGAAAGGAAATAAAAGATTCGGATGGTAAAGATCCAGCTCCGGCAATAGTTGTGTTTGGTCTACTTATTATGTCCATAGGACAATCGGGTTTTGATTGAGCAAACTTCAATCAAAACCAAAATTGTCATTGGCGTAATAAGCCCTGGGTTTGTTGAAAAGGGTTTCATTGTCCTGTAGATCAATAAAAGGTGGAGCCATGCATGTTGTGACATCAGGCCGACACCTGTTGTGCATCCATGCCCTGTGTCGAGTCGCGTGCCTGTAGCCAATCATAGGCAGCGGTTCTGGGGGCGTGGCTGTTTTCTCAGAAATTATTGCCGAGAAAATTCATAAGCTGTTTTGATACCATCCGAAGAGGTCAGGAAAATTTTAAAACCCACCCACCACTCCCTTTATGAAAAATATGATATTAAATGGCATTGTTTCTTTTGCTTTTTACCATTTTGTCCAATATATGAATCAAAATGGAGATACATTGCTGCATTTGAGCAAGTCATTGGGAATGTTTTCACATACTTAATATTTAATTAATGTCAATTCCAAATTAGGCTGTTTGGAAATTGAATTGGGTTGTCCTAATTCCGGAAATGAGTAATGATTAGGTCCAAGCCAAATTATGCTGTTTGGGATTTGAGGTGGGTCGTCTCACTTCAGGACCGTAAATGGCATCAGATGATATAGCTGTCTGATTGCGTAAAAAGGGTATCAGATGATATTGCTGTCTGATACATATATGATTTCAATGATTGATATATATTGCTTTTAAAGAATAAGCCAGATGATATAGCTGTCTGAGGCGCTAATGAATTTGAATTTATATCTATTTAAAATCTCAGATGATATAGCTGTCTGAAGTGATATTAAAAGTATGAAGATAATATACAGTTGATTTCCTGTCAACTGTGTATACTCTCAGATAATACAGCCGTCTGAGGTGATATTAAATGAGTAATTGTTTAGGTCCTAGCCAAATTATGCTGTTTGGAGAATGGGACAGGTATCAGATGTTGTAGCTGTCTGATACATCTGAAGTAATATACATGTAAGAACCTCAGATGATATAGCTGTCTGAGGTGATATTTAATTAAGTATGAAGAACACAGTTGACACTTGATCAACTGTGTAAATGAAAGGAAATAAAAGATTCGGATGGTAAAGATCCAGCTCCGGCAATAGTTGTGTTTGGTCTACTTATTGCGTCCATAGGACAATTAACATTTTTTTATTTTGTGAGTAGTGCAAGTTGAAGTTAGTGAGTTTGTGGTTTCGTAAGTTATGTACAAGACTAAGAGTGTTCTCAGGAAGCTGAAAGTGACAGGCCGTCCTCAAAGAATGTCGACTGTATATGTATGTACATGTACGCGACTGGAAACAATGCAAAGTCTATGAGAATCTGATCAGCAGCGATGCATCCGGGAACTTGATTGCCTGTGGGTTGAACTCCTGGCTGAATAATCAGATACGCCAATCAGAAACTAAAAGAACTCGTTCGTTGTCATTGGCAGACTGTTTGTGTGTATGGAGCGGAACCAAACTGGCTGCTGTGGAGACTCTGCCACTGCCATGACTGCTTCTAATTCTACCGCTATAGCTAAAATAATAACTTCTCGCTCATGAGAGTATGAATGCGTGCACTGCGTAATGTCGCAAGTTTAGTGGAATGCAGTTGTAGCAACTACAAATTTCGAACGTTTGAGGACTTGTTCTCAAGCTGTAGCAGGTTCCATAGGGTGCCTTCAGTGTTAATTGTTTTCATTATAAAGGTCGCAAAATATTAAATTTGACAATAATTAACAACCTGTTTGACCTCTCCATATATTAATGTCATTACTCACCTGTGTTGTCATACCATATTTTGTGGTGAAAAATGATTACAAATGTGTAATTTGCAAACATTTTTGGAGCAACGATTTCTTCGTACTGACTGCTAAGTGTGTGTGTGAATGCACATTAAACACATACAAACACATACACAGCACCTGTTGGAACTCCCGGTCGGAGCCGGGAGTTTCAATTATTGGAACAGAGTGGACCCGAATGACACGATAGTGCGATCGATTTTGCACGCACAGGCAGTGATGCCAACGCCGCGCCTTGGACGCACAATTGGGCTACTTGGCGATCACTTGCCGCTACTCAAAAAAGCATGCCGCTACTTGCCTAAAATTGGGCTACTTTTGCCAGTCTCAGGCCGCGGCAGTAATTTGATGTATTTTCCTTTTAATTTAGCTGATTTATAAAGGTTTTGAGTCTCTGAAGCTCCAAATTGCAATTACAATGGGTTTTGTGATCATTTATTGATCGGTCAGTAACTTCCCAGTAGGTACCGGAAGTTTTAAAGTCAAGTGCTTTTCCGCCCAATTGGGTGTTTTGCGTTCTAAATTCGGGTAAATCCGCCCAAATATCCGGTAATGGGCGCTTATTTTGGAAGCTTAAAAAATTGGGCTACTTGAGAATCCTTTACCTTGGTCCGCGGCCTGGCGAGTCAAGACAATGCGCCGCACCTGTCCTTGATGCTGAAAAGTTTTAGCAACACTGCGCACAGGAAACGCAGCGCTACCCAAAGCGTGTGTGGTAGGCGTTGTACGCTGACGCAATTGTCATTGCGTGCCTATTGAGCTCTCATGATCGAGAAACTATTATTTTAGCTATAGTACGTACGGGAGGTCATGGACATGATGCAGGTCAGTTCCAATAATTGAAACTCCCCGCTCCGACGGGGAGTTCCAACAGGTACTGTGTATGTGTTTAATGTGCATTCACATACACACATAGCCGTCGGTACGAAGAAATCGTTGCTCCAAAAATGATTGAAAATTACACATTTGTAATCATTTTTCACCACAAAATATGATATGAAAACACAGGTGAGCAATGTAATGAATATATGGAGAGGTGAAACAGGTTGTTAATTATTGTCAATATTAATATTTTGCGACATTTAATTAACACTGAAGACACCCTATGGCTATGGCACCTTCTACAACTTTGTTGTTACTACAACTGGGATGAGGTAAGCTTAAATTCATATCACTGATCAATATCATCATCACAATATCGAGACACTTACCGGCGGAACACGTAAAATAAAGTGATTCTCTAGTTCCGGTAAAATCTCCTCCTTCCTCTTCATATTAGAATTCGTATTTTTGGTACTTTTAGACATTCTGAAAGCAGGTAAATGAACAATATTTCTCCCAGCAATTACCCACTTCTCGTCAATATCGTTGTCTATAAACTTTGACCTTCTTTGACCTTTCAGAGATGGATTGTTACAATTTGTGAGTTGTAAACCGCGAGTTACAAATTACTGGTGTGGAGTTAGTTGAATTCCATTGAATTTAAAGGCAAAAAAAAAAAAAAAAAAAAAAAAAAAGATGTTTGCTTGCCCTCAACCGACCGACCCTAATTTTGGAAATCAGAAAAAGGGTTTTTTTTTCCTATTTTCTGTACAAGAATACCGACCCTATTTTTGGAAATTCCTGAAAAAGTTTTTTTTTTCTTTTTAAATTTTTGCATTCTGAAGATGTAAAAAAAAGTATTTTAGAGCTTGTGTTCAACATTTTAGTTGTTTTGTAATGTTAGTTGATTCATTTTGACACAAAAATTGTCTGATTTTTCATATTTTGAGCCTAATACAAAAACAGTAGAGTTTGCTAGCAATTTAAAAAAAAGAAATCCCGACCGACCGACCCAATTGTTAAAATTCATTTGAGGGCAAGCAAACAATTTTTTTTCTTGGCCTTAAAGGAGGATTTCGTGATCCTAGCATCCTCTTTTTATGACATTTTTCAGTAGATATCCACGAAAAAAGCTTATTTCCAAAATGTCAGTTGATTCCGATTTTGCGTTTGCGAGTTATGCATGATTATGTGTAGGCCTATTACACTGCTCCATAGGCAATGTGTTGTAATTTCGTTCGCACCAGAACGAAATTCAAATTTGGCGATATTTTTGCTAAACGAATTAATCTGCAAGAAATATTTGGTACATAAACATTATGTAGCCAGAGGTATCCAGTGGTGTAAAAATCTCAACTTTTTTGGGAAAAGTCGGGGATGAGGCTGTGGATCACGAAATGCCCCTTTAATATATGTACCGTCTTGATTTAAACATGTGCCCCCCCAAAAAAAAAAAAAATTGTCTGATTTTTCATATTTTGAGCCTAATACAAAAACACAGGGTCTGACAAAAACAGTAGAGTTTGCTAGCAATTAAAAAAAAAAAATCCCGACCGACCGACCCAATTGTTAACATTCATTTGAGGGCCAGCAAACAATTTTTTTCTTGGCCTTATACCGGTACCGTCTTGCTTTAAACATGTGCCCCCCCTTTCTGTGAAATTTCTGTAAATGAGTTGACTAAATTCTAATTCTTCAAAAGAATTTTCTCCTTTAATACCAAATCAAACTGTGCTATTTTAGCTCAGAACCGTTTTTCTCGTCTTACATGTAGGCTAGTAGGGCCCGGAGGAGCCAATCTTTCTTTTAATTAACAGTCTATGATCTGTCTAGCACCTTTATTTCTAAACATGTAATAGGCCTACTTTAGCTGGAACTAATTGGCTACAGGCCTAATAAGTGAAATTATTTGTTATTACGCATAGGCCTATAGCCCAATTCATTAGAATGAACATAAAATAGTCAGGGGAGGGGGGTAAAATTTCCGAACGGCCCGCCAAAATTCGCTTGCCCTTCCCCCCCGCTCGGCCTGCCAAAAATCGCTTGCCCCTCCCCCCTTGGCCCTCCAAATAATATTTGCCCCCCCCCCTTGCACATGCCAAATTTTTGGGATCCCAATTTATAAACCTTAAATGGTCTATATACCTGTTGCGAGCGCAGCGAATTGGAAAATTTGCATATTTAAGCGTTTCCGTACTGTTTTCCTAAGCCTTTTTAGAGCGTTTTATTTAAAAGGAAGGCGCCCCATGAATGTGTGCCAAAAATCGCTTGCCCCCCCTCTCGGCTTGCCAAAATTGCTTGCCCCCCTTTTGGCTCGCCAAAATTTCTTGTCCCCCCTCCCCCAATTTTACCCTCCCCAGGGCTCATAATTATTGCACAGCCCCTTATAATGGTCTAGATAAGCCTATATGTTGCGAGCAGGAAAATTTGCATATTAAAGAGTTTCCGTACTGTTTTCCGAGGCCTTATTAGAGCGTTTTATTTAAAACGCGCCCATGAATGTGTGCCAAAAATCGCTTGCCCCCCCCTCGGCTGGCCAAAAATGGATTCCCCCCTCTCACCTGGCTCGCCAAAAATTTCTTGCCCAGCTATAATAGTCCGTATACCTTCCTCGAGTCAAGTAAAATCAAATTTTGATCTTTTCTCAAAAACTGTTAGTTTTTGCAGGAATCTGTTATACTAGATGGATTCCTTGCATCATTTCCTTTCTGAAAATGTAGCTAAATGTGTACTTTTATTAGGGAGTGTTCATTAATACTTTGGTAGGGGGCTGGTCTTCCTCAAATTTTTCGCTCGAAAACTTTTTGACCCCCCCCTCGATGGACCGCTAAACTTTTTGACCCCCCCTCTTTTGACAGACAAAACTTCTTTCTTTCTTTCTTTCTTTCTTCTGTCAAACTTTTAACGAGCCATTGTAGCCATATGCTTTAGGCCAATGTAACCATATTTGGTCACAAGGACCATTGGGTAGGGGCACAAATGTTACATGACCAACTCGAGGTCAAAGGTCATCCAAAGGTCATTATGGCCAAAATGTGATTTTCACTAAAAATGCTTCTTCTTCCACAAATTACATAATACAATGACGTCACTTGCATACCTGCATCGCCTTTAGCCAGTGTCTAAAAGTTGTACAAAGAATTGGGGTCAAAGGTCATTAAGGGGTAAAATCTTACAATTGCATTATCTCGACATCCATAAGGGATATGGGGCTCAAACTCGTTAACAACAAATATCATGACCAGGGGAACATTTTACAGGGGTCAGGTCAAAGGTCAGCAGAGGTCATATTTTAGAAATGCATTTTCTGTACATCTGTAAGGGGTACGGGACTCACACTCTGTGACAACAAACTTGATGACCAGGGGAATCTCTTGGAACACTTTGCAGGGGTCAGGTTAAAGGTTATCTGGGGTCAAATCTTATATTTTCTTTTAATGGACCTCTGTAAGGGGTATGGGGCTCAAACTCAGTGATAACAGATCTCATGACCAGGGGAACATTTTGCAGGGGTCAGGTCAAAGGTCATGCAGAGGTCAAATTTTAGAAATGCATTTTTGGACATCTGCAATGGGTACGAGGCTCAATTTTGATGACAACAAACCTCGTGACCTGTTAAACATTAAGGTTAAAGGTCAGATCAAAAGGTCATTAAAGGGTTACATGCCTGGCGATTGTCTGCGCTCTGTGAGCGCAAATTATCTCTAGTTCTCTTTTCTCTCACTATGTTGTTATTTAATTGTTGGGAGTCATTTTTCTTTTGCTTTAGCTGTGAAGGGACAGCATGTTTTTTACGCTATGCCTGTGAGTCTGTCTGTAAGTCCTTTTATATATTCTGACGGTATTCCCTCAAACTTTGTGGGTATAGGCCTATGCATGTCTTGGTCCGAGCAGAGAAGATGAGAATATCTCATCTTCTCTGGTCCGAGCTAAGGCAAGTTTGTGTTTATAATAGTGTATTACTATGGAAGGAGGTGACCAGTGCCGTAGCCAAGAAAAGTCTTGCCCCCCCCCCCCTGTGGGATGGTGACCGCCCTGACATTTAAAACTTTTTAGTGTTTCTAACCAAATTTACATTATATTTTGCCATTTTAACCTAAAAAGTGACAATTTTTGCCTGCTTCGCACGAATTTATTCTGTACCATATTTCACCAGTTTAGCTTCAATATGGCAAAAACTTCCCGCGCATTTGGTAACATTAATTGATTTTGTCGCCAAAATATGCCCCCTTAAAATCTGTCTTGTCCCCCTTTGCCCCCCCCCCCTCTGAAAAAGTGCTGGCTACTCCACTGGAGGTGACAGGTACGTCACATGCCCATCAAAGTGTGGGGGTGAATGTGGGGATGGGTGTAACACGGTTCTCGAAAGCAATAGGCCTACTGCCATTTAGCGTCAGCAAGTGTTTAGCGTCAGCAGGGCCCGGGTGCTTTGGGAGCTTACGGCGTACCGGAACAAGGGGGTCTTTTGGAGCTGCGAACCAGGCTGCGAACAAGTAAAATGGGGACTTTTATAGCTAGCTGCGAACAGTCAAAATCAATGGTCTTTCTTGGCTTTTTGGTTGAAAATCGCCTGAAAAAAAACCCAGAAATATGAGGAATGAACAATTTTTGGGTCTTTAGAGCTGAAATTATTAAAATCAAGGGTCATTCGGAGCTCTATATTAGTCAAATATAGGGGGTCTTTCGAAGCTGCGAAATCCAAAAACATGAAAAAGGGTGGTCTTTCCGGGGGAGCATACCCGTATGGTCATTTGTGTTAAGTGCCCCCCGGGCATTAGGGGCTGTGCAAAAATTATGAGTCCCCACCCACAGGGGGTAAAATTACCAAATGGCTCGTGTAGCCCTGTCTCGAAATTAGTGCATTGAATATGCACACTTGCTCAATTAGCATTTTGTGCAAATTTTATTACAAACTTAAATGCGGTTCTTTTTTAACCCTAACACTGAACACTGCTTTTTGCAATCCGAGTTAAAGAAGAAACAAAAAAGGAGAGAAGATGAACAAAGAAGTCATTTGGTTCCACGGGATTTGAACTTTAGATCCCTAGGGTGCCAAGCACACGATCAGCCCGCCAGTAGCCACAGGGGTTGTGCTGACTCGGCCAGTGATTCTCTGAGCATATAGCACTATAGGGTGATTGTGTCATCGCATCACGTGGGATTCATGCATATGCGGTGCTTATCATTGTGGTATTTTTTATCTATGGGTGTTAGCGTTATTTAAATGTACCTTTTCATTTTACATATACAGTCATTGGATATGAAAAGGCTGGAAAGAGCACTATAACCTAATTTTGAGCCATTTTATGTTCACTAAAAGGCTCATAAAAAGAAAACCACATACAATTATTATTGTCTATACAATTCGCATCAAATGTAACTTGAGCAAGTACGAATATGATTAAATACTCCTGAAGGGGGGGGGGTCTATAGCTAAAACAAAAAATGTCCTTTACCTTAGTGGTTATGAAACAATGTGCATTTTTCACCTTCAAAAGATGGTCTACGACTTAACTCTTCTGCTGGAGCGTACCGGGCCACTGAGCCAAGAGGGGCAAAATGTCCAAATCTTCCTGCTGACACTCTACCAAAATGTTGATCTTTACTGGGAAAATTTGCAATTTTAGTGCTTGGTCAAAACTAGAATGAATTAAAATTGTGGCCTAAAACTTTTGGTCAATTTTGTCCCAGTTTTATGGGAAGCTATAGCACAATTTTAACAATAAATTATTATCGGAAGACATTCCACTACAGATTAGGGGTGGTGCAATAATTATGTGTACCCCGGGGTGAATTATAGGGGGGCAAAGATTTTTGGCAGGCCAAAAGGGGGGGCAAGCATTTTTGGCAGGTCAAAAGGGGGGTCAAGCGATTTTGGCAGGTCGAAAGGGGGGGGCAAGCAATTTTGGCACAGATATTTTGGGCACCGTTTCTATATTACACCCTAAAAAGGCGTAGGAAAACATTAGGAACACGTTCAAATATGCAAAATTTCCTGCTCGCTGCGATCGCACTATATGATAAGACAATTTAAGGTTTTAAATTCGGGTTCCCCAAAATCTTGCATGTGTAAAGGGGGGGCAAAGATTTTTGGCACATCAAAAGGGGGCAAAGGTTTTTGGCACGTCGAAAGGGGGGCAAAGCTTTTTGGCACGGCCAGAGGGGGGGCAAGCGATTTTTGGCAGACCATTTTGAGAATTCACCCCCCGGGGGTACACATAATTATTGCACCACCCTTATAGCCAATGTATATATATGATATGAAGGCATACCATGGTACAACCACTTACCGTGACTATAGCATTCCACAATGCATTATGGGAAGGCATTCCAATACAGGTACAGCAATGCATTATGGGAAGGCATTCCACTACAGAGTACTGGCACTTACCATGACTATAGCATAGTTTCCCTAATGCATTATGAGAAGCTATAGCATAGTTTCAACAATGCATTATGGGAAGGCATTCCAATACAGGGAACAGCAATGCATTATGGGAAGACATTCCAATACAGGTACAGCAATGCATTATGGGAAGGCATTCCACTACAGCGTACTGGCACTTACCATGACTATAGCATAGTTTCCCTAATGCATTATGAGAAGCTATAGCATAGTTTCAACAATGCATCCAATACAGGGAACAGCAATGCATCATGGGAAGACATTCCAGCTACAAAGTACAGATGTAGCATAGTTTCAACAATGTAAATGGGAAGCTATGACATATCGAGCGTTGACAAACAGAAGGCCTTAACTCACTTTTGGCCATTTTGAGATTTTGGTACCAAAATAATCTGTAACATATCCACAGATTCTTAAAATCATAAGCCTTAACTCAATTCAACTAACTATTGCATCTATAACACAATATTACTTGGTCAGATCTCAATGCAAAATATTATTTTTACTCATTTTTCTCAAAAAGGCACTTTTTGAGTTAAGGCCTTCTGTTTGTCAACCCGGATATTTTCATCAATACATTTATGGGAATACAGGGTACAACTAATGCAATATGGGAAGTCATTCCACTACAGAGAACAGGTAATTAGCATGACTATAACCTAGTTTCAACAATGCATTATGGGAAGCTATATCTAAATCCAATAACTCTAGCTCTAAGTCTAAAGCCAACATTACTGTAATCATATTATTACAACTATAACTACAAACCCAACTATAATTGTAACTATAACTATAAACTCAACTATAACTCCAACTACAACTATAACTATAACTATAAACTCAACTATAATTACAACTACAACTATAAACTCAACTATAATTCCAACTATAACTACAACTACAACTACAACTACAATTATAACTATAACTACAACTACAACTATAAACTATAAAATGTTTAAACTCGACAATTGCGCATGAAATACAAGTGTTCTTTTATACTTATTCCCAAATCAGGGTGTTTATCTGATTTTACAGGGATAAATGAAATAGAGGATTTATTTGGAGGTTCATAGGCACATCAGCATAATTTGGATCCGTGGCTATTATGAATTTGGCCATATTGAAGCTTGAGTGGTCAAATATTGTTAAAATTGGAACTAATTTATGCAAAAAGCTAAAATGATATAAATTAATTTGGTCACGCAAATGTACACAGGTATCAGTTTTGGCCCAATCTACCCATGGGCCTATGTGTACAAAATAATTTTGCAATGAGAAATAGTAAACTGAAGTGTGCAGTTTACGTGCAAAGAAATCCAATTTATTTGCAATATTTTCTTGATTTAGTTGTATTTTGATCAGATTGGTACATATTCATATTTGTACATGTAGCCTACTTTGAAGAGATAGGCCTATACAATTCTGATAAAAGTTATATTAATTAATGTTATATTAATTAATAGATAAGTATACACTAAGTGCCATCATTTCACAAAAGCACTGAAAACCAAAACCAGCCCCCCCCACCAAAGTATTTCTGAACACTCCCTTATAATATACTTCTCATCATTACATTTAGAGATACAATAAAAACAGTATCTAAATTACTGACTCGATGAAGGTATAGACTTTGGCTATAAGGGGCTGAGCAATATGAGCAAGGGGGTATATTTTTTGGCATGGGGGAATGTACCATTTTGAGAATTTAACAAGCTTGGTATAGGTCTAGTCATAATTATTGCACAGTCCCTATTATCAGTACAGCATGTTTTTAAAATAAATTCCATGGGATCGGGTGAAATCAATTGGGAGCCTCAAAAAAGGCAAATTAGGGGGTACCGGGGTTGAAGGGGTCGTGAAAATATCTTTATGTCCTAAAAGCATAATGACGGTGCGATGTTTTATTCATAAACCGGCGTAAACATTACAAATAGGCATTTAAATGCCAACAAAAATAATTGACCAAATTCATGGCTTTAAAGACTTTGGCAACATTTCATAAACGTACCATGTCCTGCACGTACCAAATTCAAACTTGTTAAATGCCCAAATGAAAATGATTAATTGATTATGGTAGAACTACGTGCAGTAATGCCCTGTTGTTATAGTATGTCCAACTTCTACAACAAGTATTCCAGGGTATATATAATTAGTCATTAAATAAATTCGCTTGTCTTGTCTCTTTCAACCAACATCTTAACAGACCGGCAATGGACGACTAAGTCATGGCTTCATTGAACTGGACCAGCAAGAGATCAGTCAGAGCCAAGTGAAAAAAAAATTGTCAAAACGTTTGTTATTCTATCTTATGGTACATTGCACAGGGATTTATGTATGCGGGCCTTGTGTATTTGAGACAGCTTGAACGTGACAACTGCCATACGCACACCTGACGAACGTGCCCACATTTTTTGTCAAGATTTATCGTGTTTTGACCCAGAAAAGGAATGTTTTCTAAATGTTTATTACATTTCAAAACAAATTCATCACTAATTCGCGACTGTACATTATAGTTTCTCCTTGCACCACATCGAGCTCCAAATTAGACATTATTATTGGACGTTTAGGTGGATTCGACTGGGGTAAAAAGATCAGAAGCATAAGAAACTGCCATGGAGAAAACAAAGACATTATGGAAGCAGCTTTTGCTAGTGATTTTCCTATTAACGGGTAAGTACTATTCACTGTTTTTACCATAATGTGTTGAATTGAACTATTTTTCGAGTATGATACCCATAGCCTAATTAAGGCCAATGTAGGCCTCTAGTATATACATCAGATTATTCAAAAGTTTTGGCATATTATCATGTATTGGAAGGTGCAAAAAAGTTAACCCAGAGCATAACAGAAAAGCACAAAGCCCGGGCACAAAGCAGCATTTTCAACGTCAATGCACTGGTTCAAATAATGAGTAAACATATCGGTACCTCTGATATGTATTCGACTTTCATGCACATGCACTGCAAATTGCATGTGTTATTTGCGGGAATGACGGTTTTGACTTTGGAAAAAAATAAAGAGTGATCAGAATAATTGAACCAAATGACAAATAAGAAAAAACCGGGAGAAAAAGGCCTATCTGAGACAAAATTACATTATACATAGGCCCCTAGTCCCAGCATTTAGGCTTTATACATTGGTGTATAGCAATATTACTAAACTGTTGGAGCGAGTGGTAAAAATGCCGGCTGTAAACAAAAATTGAACTGATAAAGTTGAGCATTTAGCACCAGAACCTAGGCTCCATTTAATGTTAGCACCAAAGGTTAACTTCCTTCATCAAACTGAACTTTTTGTATACTTTTTGGAGGGCTAGATGTGGACGTCACAGCCTATCGGTCGTCCCACGCGCTAAATACTGCATGCGGTACCTTTCCATGCCATGTAAGTTGTTCACATTCAACACAAAATAATTATTAAGTCTTTTAAACAATATAGCAATGAGTCACATATAGTTAGTTTTGGTTCATTTCACATTTATCACGGCAGACCTATTTTGTCAAGCATCACATGCAATATCAAATCAATATTAAATCATTATTGGGGGAAAAGAAGAGCTAAGAAGGAAAGTTTCCCGTGAGACAATCCGCAGATTTATGCAATGTAGCCTATCAGACCACTGACATATTTTAAGAACGATTTGTAGAAGCTTCAACAAAGTTAATTTTCAAAGACCGTCAATAAATTCCCCCAACTCTGGTGTATCTCCGCTTATGCATGACTTTGATGACTCGACTGTTACTTACGATAAATAGCCTACAATAAGTTTGTACTTTTCTTTTTCAAAACAAATATGTAACCCGTTCCGACAAAACCAGTTCATTTCATGGTTTTAATAAAACTGTAAGCAGGGAACGATAAGTTTCAAAATGATACCAAAATTATATACATAGCATTAATACTTTTTAAGATATGGATAATTTTGTAAATGATAATTTTGTAAATGATACCTTGATATTTTTGCAAAATGACTAGTCTGAGTAATGTGCTAATTAGTTTCCTGCCTTACACAGGATTGAATAGTGATTATCATAGTTCAACCGTTAATTATTGATTAAACAACACTCTTTTTAATAAGTACTTTCAAGGATTTGATAGTCCTTGCACTCAGTCCCAAGGTCAAATACCATGAAATTAAGAATGTCAAAATTCGTGTATATATATCTTTAAAGGCAAAAACATGCCTGGCGACTTGTTCCGGGTTTTGTTGGAGCTGGTGTATAGCGATGTTGAATACTTTATGTAATGACATTAGCATAAACACAGTAGTATATGGGCACTGCCTGATTTATGGTGAAAAGTAGTCAAGAAAATTTGAGGTATGCTAAATATCTTGAGAATAAATGTATGGAATCTGACGCGGTTTTGCAACTTTGTAAACCGATAACATAGCGTTGATGCTATACTCTTTGTAGACCTATACCATTTTTATTAATGATAAGGGATCATGTTGAATATCTCCAATTTTAGTAGGCTTTTATCACCCATTGTTCTTTACATAATAAGGGATAGCAAGATAAATCGACGACAAAATTTAATAAATGGTACCTGGTTCGATTGGGTAATTAACTACTTATTATTAAAATGGAGGTCCCAGTGGCGAAATCACAAACATTTCTTTCTTAATGAACCCTTTTTTTTCGTCAAAAAGGTCATGTTTTTGTAATCAAAATAGCACGTCATATAGAGAGGCACTAGATTGAATATAAGAAATTTAAATTTCCAAAGGTTTGTTTGATTTTAGCATGAGACTTATCACTCATATACTGCTACTGTTCCGCAAACCTTGTATTAGTCATATTTTTAGCGCTATTTTTTGATGAAATTTTCTTTCTTTTTTTCATACGCTTTTGGTACATTTAATCATGAATACCATCAACGTTGAACGTATGCGCATATTTATATTACAACAATTTCTATTGTCCTGACTATGCTCTCATACCATATCAATAGGCTAATCATTTGTTTTTATTTCATTTTGGAGTGGATATTTTTATTCTTGTTTTTACCTTGTGTGCTCTTTTCTCACGAATTTCGCACCATTTTTGTTTGTCGTTAAGGCCTGCTGAAGTTCAAAGACGTCCCCTTTCCTTATCTGTTGATGGATACATTTCGTCTCTCACAATTATCAATTGTATGTACTCAGATTACCTGAGTTAGGAAATATATTTGGAAGAAATAATAGTCGCTCATGTCCAATTTCCTCGGGATTTTTGACCAAAAATGAGCATTTTTTTACATTTTTTCAGAAAAAATAAAAATCGATATCTGTGAGGATATGTGCTGATTACTTTTGCAAGGGGTCAAATGTCACAAAAAAAATAACAACTTGCACATATACAGCGAAGATCAATTTAAAAAAAAATTTTTTCTTCATGGAATGTAATACTCTGACCAAAGTTGCCCCAAATGCGGGGTAACTTTGGTCAGGCTATTTTTAACCCCTAGGGCACCCATACAAAATTATTAAAAAATGTTTTTCAACTTCAAGGTGTAGAAGGGCACCCTAATGTCATAAAAAAGAGATAATTAGAAATGTAATGGGTTTTGTTTGGAAGCAGTGGTTTAAAAACTCTGAAAAGTGCCCAAAGTTACCCCATTTTACGGTACTTTCTCCCAGGTATGCACTTTAAGTACATATCATTAGATTTATAAAGTTTGCTTAGGACTGTTAAATAAAAATGTTTTTAACAATTTGCCATAAAATTTGTATTATATCGCGAATTTCAAAAAAAAAAAAAAATCAAAATTATTTGATATCAGTAGGACATTCCTCGTATTCAGAATGCAATCTGATGTGCTCTCACGTAAACGTTGCAATATACTTATGCGAGATTCAAGGTTCAATTCTTGATATTTATATAATTTCTTCAAAACCTTTATGTCAGAGGTGCTTAATCTGATTTAAAACTACTATAATATATTAGTTTTCGTGTGCATGCTACTTCCATATAGGCATAATATGGCGGGTTTCTCATCTTTTTTCTCCTAATTAGTTCATTGCGTGAATATGCAAACGACCTCACCGCCAGAGACTTTGTCCATGTACTTAGACGGCTATCTGGTACAGGATGGTAACGAGGTTCTTCTCATAGGCTGGGAAGACTATACATTCCAGTGTGTCCATTCTGATCCAGCAGCCAGTATCTCATGGAGACTTGGAGGAACAGAGAGAACATCGGCAGCTACAAGTGACAACATGCTGACTTTGAGGAGGGTTCTTTTAGAGTGTGGTCTGGAATTACAATGCTCGCATAGTGGTTCTTTATCCGTAACTGTAACCATCAAAGTAATCGGTACGTAATTAATAAAGTAGGTAAAGATGAAATAGAGTATGCAACACTTGCCAATTTTCCCTCACAATTACCATTTTTTCTGCACGTTTGCAATTAGACGACTCGCGACTATGCCAAAGTCGATTTTGGATAAAGCGCAGTGATGGACGTATCTAGTTGAGCTCTATTGGGGGCTAATATAATTTAAGCTTGATTGCTATTGTTTTTGGAGCAATATTGTTTTTTTGTAACCCTGCAGGGCAATAATAATAATAATAATGACATTATTAACATTCATCAAACGCTGAATACAAAGGTTTCTAAGCGTTAACTACATCTTACATTACAACTAAAACTACTACAAAATGACATGAACATGATAAGCAAGAAATGTAGAGTCAATTAATTAAACAACCCTGAACAATATTAGTAAAGAATGCAACTATGGTGGTTTCCGGCCTCATGCCTTTCGGGCTTGCGGCCTTGTTGGTTTTTATTTTTAGGGACAGCCCGCCACCTACTTTATTTTTACCCGTTAATTTTCCTCATTCTTCAGGCTCTACCCGCTCTATCGGCGGCTAATTATAGTTTAAGCTTGTCCGCTAAGTTTTTGAGCAATATTGTTTTCTTACGGCCGACACCTCCACAACCTTCCCCATATCACATTTCGGTTTTTAACTTATGAAAACACTAGTTTTTATATTGGTGTGAATTAAAAATTCAGTTTTATATAGACTAATTACGAATGTGGGTTAAGTGCGATTTCGACTGATTATAAGATAGACCAGGTTGTCTTGTCCATAATAATCTGAAACTGATAGGTACCAATCATTTCGATCCAACCTGATAGTTTCTTGTCCTTCATGTCCCTGGGGACAAAAAACTCCGTGTCGTGATCAAGAAATTATCAAAACAAGTGGAATTAGGAAATCTCTATTAGAAAATAAAAGTAGGGATAGTGTTAATATCCAGGGTGAGAATTAAGGTTAGAAGTTAGGGTCAGGGTCCCTACCAGTGCTAATATATAATGTCGTTTATTCTGTAGTACCTCCTATGGAAGCTAAAATGTTATTGGAAGATCCTGAAAATGCCGAAACATTAAAAACAATTGAAAATGGCAAGCGAGCAGTACTTTCACAAGGTCAATCCTACACATTCAATTGTCAAGCTGAAGGAATTATTCCCGAAGCGGACTTCCATTGGTCACTGGATGACAACGTCGAAAAGGCAACCCTTGCTCAATCCGATGACACCCCTTGTTCGCTGACTGACAGTATGGATTCCTTCACACTGATGGCTGACTATGATGAACATCAAGAAAAGATACTCAAGTGCCGTGCTAGTAACGAAGCCGATCCGATTGGAGTGTCGGGTATTGTCATTCTTGATGTAACTGGTGAGTTTTCCCGTGGTGGTAAACGAAGTGACATTGTGCTATATTGTTTCTTCGTCTTAAAATGTTGTAGAAAAACGTCTTGAATCACACGCATTTTTATGTGTCTTAAAATGTTATGAAAAACGTCTTGAATCACCGCACTTTTATGCCACTATTGGTATATACAGGGTGTCCCATAAAAAAATTACCGGGCAAATGAGTTTGGACATAAGTCGAAAAATAGATATCAGAATCCAAAAATCTAAACAGCAACGTGTAGCCCATCTTATTCTGCATCTTATATGCCAATTTTACTGGAATCGGTCGACTGATCGCGAAGAAATGAGCGATTACATAACGCATGTGTCAATTCACTTCATTCCAAGTTTGAGATCATTCAACACAATGCGCACAAGTGGTTAAACTGTCAATGGGCTTCATATTTTGTTCTATGAAATCCTTTTCGTTCTTTTTAAACAACATGTTTCTTGCAAAGCATTTAATTTTGTTCAAATTTGAAAACCTGCACGACTTTGAAAATGAAAGCTTGCATGTAAGACGATGCTCAGTATTTGTAAATATCTTTTTTCGTTAATGTTGATATAAATGTTGCATAAATAATTACTACATAAAGAATTCCAGCTGGCTTAAAAATTTCTCACACACATTAATGTTTTCGGAATATTTCCAAGAAATTGTAATGCAAAGTTTAAATCTTTTAAAACTTCAACATTAATGTTGCGTGGTATCAAATATCACACGTAAAGCTGTTAGCACTTGATCATTTTCATCCTTGGCTCAAATGTTCTTTGTAAAGTATATTTGTATAAAGTTGGAGAGCTTCCAATTGCAGATATCAAAGTTTTCTCGGACAAACTGTTATTCAACTTCAGTGAAAGCATGAATAATATAAACCGTCGAGATAAACTTTAGGAAGCGGTGAGCGAGTATGAAAATAGTGGGCGTTGATCAAATTTGGAATGAACTGCATTGATGCGCGCATTATGCAATCGTTCATTTCTTCGGAACCAGTCAACCGAATCAAATAAAATTTTCGTATTATGCACAACAAAATATGATATGCGCTGCATTTTGGATTGTTTGATTATGATGTCTATTTCTCGACTTACGTACAATTTTATTCACTCGGTAATTTTTTATGGGACACCCTGTATTCAACTCGATAATTTTGAAGACTTGTGATGTAGTTAATTTAATTAAGTACTTTAAATAACATATTATACACTGCTAAAAAAAGTATAGTTACACTCGAAAGAGTCACCATTTGTTGCTCTGCAATCTTGTTGACAAAATTCCCAGCATTATGATTTCAATGGTAAAGGGTCGGATTTCAAAAGTTGCAGAAGTCCTTATACAAAGGATTCTGCATAGATTAATAGATACGTATCCAATTCGCTTTATTGTGCGCGCCAGTTCATTTAAATTTAAACCATTGCGCTTGTTGCATGGTTGATTAAACGATGAAAAGCCGTGACAATAAAAGAAAATGCAATCTTAAGAAGATAGCAAGTCCATAAGGCTAGACACATCAGAAGTCGTGTTCACACGGTCGGACATGAGTGAGTTATTACCGGTAATAAGCGACTTATAACCGGTAATTGTGACTTATTACCGGTAATAGGTGACTTATTACCGGTAATAGGTGACTTAAGTCCGACCGTGTGAACACTACTCTAGAGAGTGCTGTATCATTTTGAGAAAGTGGAGCAGCATTGACCAATACGAAATACCTCGTCAGAAATATGCGACGTCGCACACCGACATCGCCCGGTTAATAATTACATTATACAGGAGAGACACTAGACTATGCCATAGTCGAATTTTATTAAAAATATGTTATTATTACTCATGATGAACCCATTCCGTTGAACTCAAAATTATACTGATGTTTATTAAAATTAAAGTATTCAATAGTAAAATGGTCATAAAGAGTTATCTACCAGTGGAATCTACCAGTTTATTGATAGCGAACCCCGAAAATCCGACTATGGACTTTGAATTTTAAGCAGAACTTTACCCCGGGACTTTGCTCTCTAAAAACACACTGTCAAGCATACTTGTTTATCAGTCCATTAACCACAGCATGGTATAGTACAAGACGCGCTAGATGTTTGATGAGAGATTAACTTTCGCGTCAACACAAAAGCGCCGCAAATACCACAGATAGTTGTGTACGGTGTAGTTAATGGTAATGGCGCGGGCCCGGAAGATTTAAACCATAGCGATATATGGGCGACCAATCACAAGGCAGATCCAATTAAAGATGCATAAATTACATCATGGCCAATTTTAGTTAGGCCAGAAATTGGCCTACCTCTCCATAGAGTCCCGTGTTAAAAATCTTCACCGCAAGGCAAAGTCAGTAGTCCACTTGGGAAGCTAACAAACAGAGGGAGTGCGGTGACTGGAAAGATCAGATACAGATGTGAAAATCTATCAGTTGCACACAAATCAATATAAATCAGAGTTTTATACTTAAATGTAATAGCCAGAGTATGCAAAATGGGCAAGTGGATTACGGAGAAGTCTACAGAGACACTGAAATGAATACCCGGAATCGATACGCGTGAATGTACTATGCACGATTTGATATTCAGACGATAAATCTTTGGATACCGGGGTAGAAAATGATGAATATCTCCCGTAATTGATTTAGTCTAAAGAAGCCAGATTTTGTTCCTTGCACTTGAATATATGTGTTCAACGGATATGATAGTCGTTAGCTTGCGTCTTGAGAAAAAAACATTGCGTCTTGAACTCAAAAACTGACAACAATATTCTGATTTTATATGTGCCGAACTATAGTGCAGCATAGGCTAGCTGCACTCACTCGTGCAAGCAGTCTAAAAGCATATGACCGTTGACCTCATAATGGCGTATACATGCTCACTCACACAGAGAGAGGTCCATTACAAGGCTATTGTCAGTAGCCTTAGTCGGATGTCCCTCAGCGCATTATGCGTACTTGAGAACATTCTTGATTTCAAAATATACCAGACATTTTAACCTTTCAATCTGTTTCATCTGATTGACAGTTCCTCCGGACAATGCATACATTTCAAAAAACGGCGAATATATAGTTACTGATGAATTGCAAATTGTGACCGGGACACTGGCTACCATTACCTGTACTGCTGATAATGCAAGGCCTGCCGCAACCATTGAGTGGTTCTTAGATGGAGATAACAAAACCACATTTGCTACTACAGATATCCGCACCCATACTGATAGTGGGTTGGTGGATACTACCAGTGACCTATCGCTCACATTTACTTCAGGCTACTGCAACAAAGAATTACGATGTGTTGTAAAACATCCACAATCAGACACGGAAATAACCAAGTCAGTTTCTTTTGATGTCCTGGGTACGTACTTTTATTGTACATGATTTATTTTTTCGATGAATTTTTATAAGTTAGCTTCTCTGTTGTTTTTCACTTGTTCTTGTTTTTGTTTTTTTGCTTAGGGGTAAACTTTGACTGCCTTGCGTCGTGTAGAGTGTTGATTACTAGTATACCCTTTTGGTAATTGCATGTTTGCTTTATTCAAAATAATGAAAAAGAGACATCTTGTAAAGTTGTGTTGTTCAATGTAAATAGTGAAATTTTATACTCTAGCATCCACGGCGCTGGGTGAAGCATTTTACTCTACAATATCAATTCTGATAGTGAAAAAACAAAATAACAATATTATCCACGTTCTCTATTACTGCATTGGCAATATGAAGTATGAGGTAATAAAGTGGACATGACAAATACATCGCAGCCAGTTCCGATCAAGGTAATGGCTGGCTGTACAGACTACCTGCTTTGGTCATCATTTGACAGAGCATGGAGGTCTGAATTGAAGTCTGACTGATTAATCATCACATAAGATATTAAAACACTTCTGACAGAAGCTCCAAGTTCAAAATAACCTATGATGACACGTTGATACGTTTTGTCTTATCGATTTAATACTTTAGTATTTAGATTCCCGTTATGAATACCTTTCTACTTGAGTTGAAGATTAATGCTTTCCTACTATAATCCTGATCATTTTACCCCGGTATTTTACAGTACCTCCAAGTAAACCCATCATATCATTTGCTGATGGCAGTAAGGTCTTTACTGATGGTGAGACAGTTTCATTAACGCAGAATAAAACGTACAGCTTCAATTGCGCGTCAACTGGTGCCATCCCTGCTGCTGATTTCCAATGGTATCTTGGATCTAATGTTGAGGTAATTAAATTTATATCTTTCACTGAACCAATTAATACTTTCATTGGTCACCTGGCTGACTAATAAATTTCTGGAACACATTGTTCCGTGCATTCTTTGGAGTGCTACATGGAAGTAGACATGGATGATTTGCGACAGGAAATAGAACAGTATTTGTAAAGAAATTGCAAAACATTTACTATGAAGGCAGACGATTTGAATGAGTCTGCTTCCAAAATCAAAATGCAGTATCCACATGTATTAAACAACGCACCATTTATTTCGCAGGGTTTATTTTAAATAAGTATGCACCTAAAGTAAAACACAGTATCTTAAGGTTAGCCGAGAGTTTTTCATGCGCTTGATTTCAGGGGGGCGTAAGTTCATAACAGGAACAGCCATGCAGAAAATGAACAAGCGTACCGGGACGTAGGCCTACTTACAATAGAATATCGATCCACGGTCAAGACATGAAAAGGCTATGAAACTTGGCTTAGCTCGTGCCCGGAGCTCGGATGCCGGGGGAGGTGGCACAAGCCGTTTTCGGCAATTTTCACAAGGATTTTATAAATTTTAAAATTGATTGGGGGCACTTCGTCAAGCTACGCCCTGGAAAATGTGTTGATTTTGAATTTATAGCCTTGATATCTTTGATGAAATCAATGCTATTCCCCTGATTACAATGTAAGGGTAGGCAACAACAACAATATCAAAAAGCAATTATTTGTAAATCGAATTTGGGATGAAAATCAACAAGACAGACTTAGCAGGCCTACAAATTTCTGAATTATATAAAGTGAAAACAATCAATCACGATTCACTGCACTCAGCGAATCAATCAAATAAAACTAAAAAGAAAGGAGCAAGAAAGAATAAAGAAATAGTGAAAAGAGAAAGAAAGAGAGAGAAAGAAAATGAACGAAAAGAAAGAAAGAAAGAAAGAAATGAAAAAAAAGAAATGAAAAAAGAAAGGAGAAAGAAAAGAGGAAAGAAAGGAAGTAAAAATGAGAAAAGAGAAAAAAAAAAAGAAAATTCAGCCACACGGAGACTCGAACCCACAAAAATAGTTCATATTAGATTCCCAGTCCAACGCTCTATCCACTCGGCCACAGATCAGCTTACGCAATTGACTGTTCTCAAAGCGGATGATATAACTATAATTGGATGCAAAAATACATGATTACAATCGCGTCCGCATTATGGCTCTTAGAATAAACACGCATGTCGGCGCTGAAATATTGAACGAACTGATGGAGGAAAACCTCGTTTTTTGCAAAACTAGCTTCAATTTGGAGTGAAAATCAAATGGAATAGCAATTGACAGAATGTTGAGAAATAATGTAGGTATTCAGAATTAACGTCTCGTAATCAAGATATCACAAACCAGCTTTTTCTCAAGCAAATTCTCCAAATTTTTCCCCCAAAACGGGCTTTAAAAATTTAATCGGTAGGGGAAAGTGGGGTAATCCCGGGCACCTTTCGTTAAGGCTACACAGGTACAAGATTAAACAAAGTTCATCAGTGAAAATCATATCAATGCAAAGTAGGAGTAATGTTCTAACTAGTAACCAGTTTTTAATAACTCAACATCTATAGTTAATAAGTTATAATTAAAAAACAAAATGGACAAAAATGCTGGGGTAATGCCGGACACGGGGTAATCCCGGACACATGATTGTTGCTAAGAGGGAAAGTGGAGTAGGAAGATAATCCCCTGAATGTATTAGGTACTTCTGTGACCTCAAGCATACAACTATGGGGGCTGTTGTTGTTGTCTATATTTTCGAAATAACAAGTGTCCGGCATTACCCCATCTGTATAGAGACGCATGTGTGTCCGGGATTGCCCCTCACGGTCTCGATTAATTTTTTCAGTGCTTGTTCTAGTAATCCATTTTTAAGATACCAGAATCCATACATCCAGCTAACAATCAAGTATCAAACATAATTTTCATCCATACTTAATCTGTGTCCCTTGTCGCATTAACTGTCACCCAGCTAATAAATCACTTTTCAGATAAAAAGTCAAAAATGACAATGTCTGTTTTTTCGTAATTTTTTACAAAGAAAGACGAGACCCAAAGCGCTGGTAGTAGTACACGTGAGGTACACCTTGAGGTAGCTAATACCCTAAGGTAGTATAATAGTGCCACCCTTCTCCGTTTAGCTGCAATCGACGTGTCCGGGATTCCCCACAGTCCGGCATTACCCCACTTTCCCCTACTGTATTTGGTTCTTCCCCATGGCAACATTATTTCTTTGATCGATTTGTAATACAATACGAAAAAGAAGAAAACAATCGCTCGGTGTGGATTTATACGGAGCGCACATTTGAAAAAAACCTCATGGAACGTGTTTTTGATCTTGTGAACATGGTGGGTAAAAATGCTTTAAACGAAGGATTTTCAAATTTATTCTAATAATTTGTATATAACACACACAAAAATGTTAAGCTACATCCAATGCACCAACATTTCACTCGCTGCGATATTTGATTACTGAGAAAACTCTGTTTTAGAGAACAACTTTATACGTCTTTTATACGTTTTTTATACGTCTCTTTGTGTAACCTTAATGTAAAATCTTAACTTAATTTAAATTCAACTTAAACCCGCTTGCTGTTACTCGGGAGTGAAATCTTCAAAGGGGAACCGTACTTATTTAAAGAACAAAAATGTCAAGATGGTAATCAATTCTCGCTATTCGCAATAAGGGCGCCGCCAGCGGTTTGCGATGTAATCGTGATGTATCATGGGAAAATCGTGATGTATCATGGGAAAGGTCGACATCAAGTCCGCGCAATACAAATATTACCATGCTATTACATAGGAACACGTGACAATATTTTTTAGTTTGTCAATATAACGGTATTACACGCAAATCGATAGAAAAAAATTAATTGTGCACATTTCAAATCACATTATTAAGTATTATTGAGTATCGATTCGCGTGTAACACCTTTATTTTGACAAACTAAAAAATATTGTCACGTGTTCCTATGTAATAGCATGGTAATATTCGTATTGCGCGGACTTGATGTCGACCTTTTCCCATGATACATCACGATTACATCGCAAAATCCGCTGGCGGCGCCCTTATTGCGAATAGCGAGAATTCTGACGACAGGCCTGTCTGGCGATTCACAACACGGTGCGCCGCCAGCGGTTGCTCTTGCTTGTCCAATTTTTGACCTTCAGGGTCAGGGTCGACATCGCCGCTCTATCCACCATTGGATAATAATAATGTTTAAAACAGCTCCACGCAGGATTCAGTGTGATCAATAGAAGAAAATGGATCATCATTACATTGACATTAAAAAAACACACCATGACATTATGTTCCTGTGTTGTATTCGTATTACGCGGGCTTTGGATGTCGACATTTTCCCATTATGCACTGCGTATTTTGACCTCTCCCCAGCAAACGCTGGAGGCGCATCATATTGACCAAATTCAACCATTTCGTATGGCTTAACAGTGACGCAGTTAGGGGTTGACCCATTTTTTGGCCAAGAGCGCCCGAGAATTATTTTAAACACCAGTTAAACAATAATAGCGATATGTTGACATAATAAAACAGCAACATGCAATTAATACACTGCAATAACGGCTATTTTAGTTTTTTCATGTTGAGTTCTATTTTCGTCGACCCCTTTTATTAACCGTCTCCATTTCGCCCCCCATGTGGCACCTAGGATACGTACCCCCCCCTGCCACCCCTCCCCACGCCTGACTTTTGACACTAGAAACAATCATTAAAACAATATGTCTTTTCACATTTTTGCAAGTCAAACTTCACGTCGCCCAATGAAGAAACGAACTGCATCTCAACCAGTGGTAAATTTCAATACAATCTAACTGTGGACCACGTCAAACATCACACCGAGGTTCTGAAATGTCTGGTTAAAATGATGCTGAATCTGATGGTGTGTCCACGCGTATCGACTTGGTGGTCGATGGTAAGTTGATATGAAAGTTGACCAAAATTTCAAACCAAAGTTAAAACTACCTTTTAGTTTGATTTATATGGTTAGGGTTATGAATATAAGTCAAGGTACGGATAGGGTATTAGACTTGAAAGTAAATTAAATTAAACTTCACCACTACTTGTTTATTTTCGCTTAATACCGGGAGCGCTTTCGAGGTACCTCTTCGTCATCAGCCGATGTTGTTGGCTCTGTTATCAGCCGATGTTGTATTTCTTGGAAACGGCTAGAGACCAACCTGATCAGGTGACATCACTCTCGACGACGTCACCGAAGTCGGAAAAGTCCTGCCCTTGGTGCCGCAGGGTTTGAACAGCTTCACACAGGATCTACATGTAGTTCCAATCCTGTGTCTCGGTTAAGGCCCTTGCTTTTTGATCTGGATGGCTTCCAGGGCCCTCCTGGGGAATCTTTTGTTTCTTTCTCCAATACTTTCACGTTGTCCCAGTCTATTTAATGCGTGTTCTTACTCGCTTTTACGTGTTCTTGCACGGCCGATTTGGAGCCAGCTGCTTTCGACTTGTGTTCCGCAAGTCGCTTTTCAAGCTTCCTACTGGTCTCACCGATGTACGTGGCGTGACAATCAGAACATGCAATTTTATAGACTGTTCCCGACTGTATCAACTTATCGACCTTGTCTTTCGGCGCAACTAAGGTCTGTCGTAATGTCTGATGAGGTTTAAATGCAGTTGGAGCACCTGCTGTATTGAACGCTCTGCGTAGTCGTTCCGAGGTACCTTCAATGTAAGGCAAGGTGACAGTAAAGGCCCTACTCGTGGACTCAGACAGTTTCCTGCGCATTGGATTTATCTTTCTTGGCACGAGCACGTACGATGGTCCAGTCTCTGTATACGCAACTACTGAACGCTGACTTGATGGGCTCTAGCCTTTCCAAGAAATACATTAGAGCCAACAACATCGGCTGATGACGAGGAAGTTCCTCAAAAGCGCCCCGGTAAGCGAAAATAAACTAGTGTCAAAATTTAATTTAATTTACTTTCATTTTATTACCACTACGTATGAATCTGCAATTCTATATTATTAGACTTGGTATTTAATTTTGATACAAAAAGAATGAATCTCACGTTACTTAACTGTACAAGAACATTTTAGTGACAACTTGAATTTAAATGAAAAACAACAAACCTAAATAAAGTGCTTGTAAAGATTAAATCTTTCATCCAGGTACATGTGGTAATAAATATGAATTTGAGATGTGGATGTGAATGCGCGCGGGCGCTTTGCCGCTTTGAGACATAACATTTTTTGTTTAGCCTAATCATTCTAATAGGAGTGAGCCATGATTCCGCAAAAGAACGATTTCACTTTCTTCCATAGAAAGATGGTGGCTCGCAGTCACATTTCCTCGTTTATTCCAAAATATTATGAATGTCAAAATCATTTTTGTTCGTCATTGCTAGCTCTATTTGGATTTGAGAGAAATAAACTCACCGTATCAGAAAGCGATGCTGAAGTGATAGTGACTTTAAACCGTACTGGACCATATGATGCGAGAACATCTGCAAGTAAGTTCCCCATTAAATATATTACAATACACAGATACACCCAGGCCATCCCCCAGTACACGCACCTTCTCACTACCAACGCTACTAAAGTACTATCCTTTGTAAAACTAAATAGTGCCGCACAATTAATGTCACTTGCGGACTCACATTATTATTTTTATTTATTATTTTTTTATTACATTTTTGTTAGTTTTATTTGATTGTCACCATCACCATCACTACATTAACGATATACCGAATGTTCTTTTTGAAATCAAACAGGGCTAAGTGTGGATCCAGAGAGTACAGCTATGCCAGGGGCAGACTACAGGTCTTCCAGTTTTCTTCCCGCCACCGTTGAATTTGAGGCGGGTAAAGCGACTAGATCAGTTGTATTTTATCTAGAAGATGACGATGATTACGAATTTAATGAGAAACTTATCCTGAGCCTTGATATGCCTGATAAGGGAAAGATATTACCAGGGAAGAATCAGTTGGTTATCACTATTGAAGACAGTGAAGGTATAAATATAATTATTTCTTTATTCTTGGTTCGTTAATTTATTGGTTTTTTCTATTCTCCTTCAACTTGATTGATTTGTTCAATATTGAGTACGCCTGGCTTTATTAATAATAATAACACTAATAATAATAATAATAATAATAATAACACTAATAATAGTGGGAACACTTTTTCTTCTTCTCATTCATTTATCAAATTAATTACACTCAGGAGTTGTTTACAGCTGCTCTGCTGATGAAATTGAAGAATACGCTGGATGCAAAGACCTTGAGACGTTCTCAAAGGTACGCAACATCAATTACCTCACATATTTCAAGTTATTTGTTGAATATTTATTGAATCGCAGATTTTCCAATATAATGTCTCAAAACCATTAGACCAGCATAGTAGCAGCCCGGGGGGGGGGGGGCACTCGAATTTTTTTTTTTTGGTAGGGGTGTGCCACCGCCAGTTTCGAACTTGAGGTCTAAGGAACTGATCGGCCAGCCAAAAAGGAGGGTCTAGGGAACTGATTGGCCGGTCAAAAGGGGGGTCTTGGGAACTGATTGACTGGCCAAAAGGGGGGTCTTGGGAACTGATCGGCCGCCAAAATCTGAAAAATCTCGGAAACTAAACCCGCAGGCCAAACCAGGGTTCAATTTTGTTGCGTTTTTGCCACAGATTTTTGAAGGAATCGATTTCACTTTGAATTGTGCATTAAATTATTAATCAGGAAAATCATTAATGCAAAATAGGTCTGGTTTGGCCCATTACGATGGAAACCTCAACAAAGCAAAACAGCATTCAAATCAAAATTACTAGACCCTGTAGACCTACAATCTATGCTATTAGCCTACTGATAATTATAGCAGCATTACAAAAGCCCACCATAAAAACAAACCCACAAGAATTATTTTTTCAGTGCCGAATAGAAAAACATTTAGACTACATTGAACTGTCATGCTTATACCATGAGATGATTGAGTGAAGTGTGCAGAATTTGACAGCCATTCCACTCCCGATTTTACTAGACCAGTAGATCGTAAATTACCTTTTAATTCATTGTTTATGGAGAGCTGCAAGGATGTGTACATAATTATTAAGGTACTTTTCCTCATATTTGGCAATTTTATTCCAAAAAGAGATCTCAAAATCATTTATTTCTAGCTAAATGTTCACCAGCTGGACTCTTCATGATGCAGTCATGTCTACAGTAGAATTCATCTCGACCTTTGCAGGACTTAACCCCATTAAAAGCTATTAAACCAAGATAACACTCATTGAAACAGCTCAACTGATTAAATCGGATCTTCTCTGGTTGTGCACAAGTGACTGTTTTCATGTGCGATATCACAATAAAGCTGGTATTCATAGCTTCAGTTGGGTAACCGATTATAAAGGAAACGAAAGGAAACAATGTTATGTGTGGCTTTGTTCACGAAATCAGACAATGTCGTGCTTTTTGTAAACCAGCATTCTTGAAAATGAGCAACATAATGATTTTTGACTTAACACGGTTTAGAAATAATTTCTTCATATTTTTGGTGTTATCTGTCGTTTACATATCCTTCCTAAAACACCAAAGTACGAGTATTTCCAAACATCTAAATTTGCTAAAAATTTAGGACATGTTACAAAACTATATTGTCTAGAATTTTAGAAGAGTACTTTTAATATTGGCCGGTTATTTTTCACACAGCGACGTTAACTAGGCAATGTACTATTACCTATAACATTAACTAAAACACCAAAGTACGAATATTTCCAAACATCTAAATTAGCTAAAAATTTAGGACATGTTAAAAAACTATATTTTCTAGAACTTTAGAAGAGTACTTTTAATATTGGCCGGTTATTTTTCACACAGCGACGTTAACTAGTCATATCCCCATACTGTTAACGTAGGGCTATTTGTAAAGGTCACGCGTCAATGGGAAAGAGCACTGTGTATTGTGTATAGGAAAACGGACAGTAACTGCAGTATGTGCGATCGGCATTGCTGCAATGTTTATTTATTATCAGTCAACCAGTGTTGCCACTACTAAAGGAGCCCAAAATCCCACCCAAAGTTCACCTTATTCCTTACAATGTGTTTCAATGGGGAAGAAATTAATGGAAAATTCCCTTTGAAGTTTTTGGGCTCGCAAAAGTAGCTTTTGGGTCTGCTTTTGGGCTTGAAATAGTAGGACAGAAAACACGTCTCTCAAGATGCCGATGAGAGCGGAAATCGATGATCTGAGGGTCTATGGAACGGCTAGAAAATTTTGGGGCTTCAGAGCGGGCAAACAATGAATTCAGAGGGTCTAAGGAACGGCCAGTGGCTCTGAAAAAGGGGTCGTCGCCGCGGCACATACCCGTATAGCTGGGAAATGTGAGTGCCCCCCCCCCGGGAGTAGCAGGCTCGTAAAGTTAAAGTGATAATCAACAGATCGTATTAAACAATAGGGACTACGAGTCAAAAATTGCCAATACAAATGTTGCATGATCATCTTGGTGTTACAATAACAGGTGCCGGTAACACGTGATAATGTGAAGACGGTAGCTGATACATTGGCAGAGTTAACAGCGGGAATTCCTCCAGGCAAGGCATCACCTGGGGATGTCAGTGCTGTGGCAAGAATACTGGAGAACATCGTCAAAGTACAAGAAGGTGCCAGGGAGGTTTGTGACAATTTTGAAATAGTCTTGGAAAGAGTAGGTGTTATAAACCCCTGGGTGTCCCATATTTTCCTACTGTTGTTTGGATATTCACAATCTGTACAGATATGACCTGCGCCAAGGGTCCGGGCCAAGGGTGGCTGTCGTGAAGGTTGAAATCTGATTCTGATTTCCACTAGGTATGGAAAAAGCGTTTAATAAATTTCGCCAAGTGAATACTGTTCTCTCCCATGGAAGTAGGCCTACGGTATTTTCAATTGGCCTCGGAGAACATTTGCACAAATGATTATGATTTGCCATTTGAACAAGTAGACACGAGCAACAACCAACTACAATTTTTAACTTACTGAAACTTGTTTCTGCAAACCATTCTTAATTGATTAATTCAGTAAAATGTCTTTTATTCCAAATTTAAAGGTGTCGTTGTCATGTATTGAATCAGCGAACAACCTTATTATTGGCTTGCAACCCGCATCCAATCCGAAATCCAAAGGAAGAATTGGGAAATATGACGCCAACGTTGCTAACTCAACTTCCAGCATTGTACAGTTTTTACAAAAACAAACAATCCTTACACTTCGCGAAGAAGGATCTATACGCGTTATCCTGCCCAACATTGTCGTGGTAGGTGCGATTACATATGATAATGGTATTGGGATGGTGGTATTGGAACACATTGATGAGCCAAGTATTGAATCAACAACAACTTCGTCAATCAAGAGGTCAAGTGTTAATATGACAGTGACAGACCCCACGATGGTACGGACAAATGTCACCAGTTCTGCTGGTTCAACTGTGCAGTTTACAAATGATACAATTTCTCTCATCGATGATGTAGATGAAATATCTGATGGTGATAAACTCGGACTCATCTTTATTCCTGCTCATTTCTTTGGCCAGTCAGATTCTCCTATTAATGGTGAGTGCCGTGTTGTTGAAAGTTAAAGCTATTTTATTTGGTTACCTTTATTTTACATTCCTGATTTTGAACCTACTTCAATATCGTGATTGGCGATGAATATATCACTAACCGCATAGTCCGAGGCAAGGTTCATTATTGTCAGGGTTAGGGTCTTAGGGTTAGGGTCTTATGGTTAGGGTTAGGGTAAGGGTTAGGGGTTAGGGTTAGGGGTTAGGGTTAGGATTATATTCGTATTTATTAGTACTAATAATATACTAGTAATAGTATATTGTGTGTATGCACTTTATTCCGTAATCAATAAGTAGGCCTATCAGACATAAACAAACACCTTTCTGGCACAACGAATCATAGCACAGTCGTGTAGGCATTAGACTATGGGTACATAGATTGTGGGTTCGAACCCCAGGTAAACCGTTGTAGAATTTTAATTCTATCGATTTCTTTTTATTTTATTAAGTAAGAGGAAATAATAATGGTAATAAACTCGTGTTATATCTAGCCTCATATGCCTATAATTACATGTATGTACTATGTGTTATCGCATTGCGGCCCATTATGGTTGCAGAAAGAAATTACGCGCCCGGGACGGCAAACTTCTAGGAAGGGGACGCTCAGATTGCGGGTGACTGAGTAGCTTAACATAAATCATGTTATTAGAGAGAGACCAGGCCCGGGGATTTCAGATCCAAGAGCCACCCATACACACCACTGACTGTATTCATTCAAGGAAATCTTTTTGTAAAAAAGGGCACACTGGTCGCTGGCGTACTTAACGAGTTTATAGTCAACTAGGTTTTCAATTACGCTAGCACCATTACAATACATAATTTACCTGTGATTTCACTATGGCGTGGATAGACTGAAAATTATAATTATTTAAGGAGACCTATTTCAACCTTAGTCTGTTGAAAATAGTAGATATGTTCATCATGTATAATATAGAAAGATAACCATCTTTATCATTGATCATTTTGTTTCTCGATACACATTTTAGAGAATTCAACTAAAATGGAAGTTATTTTCATCTGCTACTCCACACCAGTACTGTTTCCAAACGAAAATAGTGATGAGTTCATCGACAGTGTTATCATATCGGCTAATGTGCGTGGCCATACAGCACCTGAAACAACCACTACAAGTAATGGACAAGCTGGTGTACGTAACAAAAGTGAGATAAAAGAAGACAAGGAATCTGGAGCGCCTGTCATAGTCGAAGTAGTCACAAGCGAACAAGCTGCTAAAGAGGTATGTTGTTCCTGTGTCAGGGCAGCGGTGTTCCCATAAACAAGATAAAGGTTCAGGACGCAAAGCTTAATCATATTCCCCATAGCTCTAGGTTAATTTGTATAAATTTGAATATGTGTAATTACAGTGTAAAAGGTTCTCGCCCTACATACCTTGGCGTTTTCTGGATTATGGAAGCATGTACATTTTATGCTCCTCTGGTTATGTTGAATTATGTTTACAATTCAAATGTTTTTCAATCTTGCAGGGAATTCGGTGCGATGAATATAGTCAACCTTGGGTTCATCACTGTGTGTTTTGGGATTTCGAATTTAACGATGGCAATGGTGGCTGGTCTACTAAAGGTTGTCGAGCCAATCGTACAAATGATGACACGGTCACATGCCACTGTGATCATTTGACCAACTTTGCTGTTCTTGCTGTGAGTGAACTTGATTAGTAGCTCTATAAAATAACCTAATATGTACTGCCAAAATGGCAATGATTTCTCACGAAATGATGGTATGTGGGCATTGTGAAATTGACGTACCGAAAATATCGGGTTTTAGCCAGGCTTTTGACACACATATAAAAATATTAAGTATTTCGGCCGAGTATTGACATGCCAAAAGTGTCAGTTTATCGGCAAGGATTTCTGACGAAAACTGGCATTTCGGTATTGTGATATTGTCATATCATGTTATGCCTTTGATCACGTGCGCATTGATTCCCGATTGTAAACGTTTTCATTTAACTTCTCGCTTGTCGTAATTTTTATATTGACATATCGGTAATGCCCAAACTCAAACTGATACTGACCAATGCTCTTGACTTGGATAGTTGATTTCAAAAGTGTTGGATTTATAGTTAAAGATGTCAAATTGGGGCGTTTCACTTTTGTTAAGGTAGACTACTGACTGAAACCATATATTGAAATGAGAACTCGGTTTCTGCGTGATGGGGCAGTATAGTGCCATTTGCGAGTCCCTTAAAACTAGTACAACAATATCAAGTCATCAGGGTCAGCAGTTACTTTCAACTTCAACTGACATTACATTCTTTTAACATATGTTGCGAATATTACAGACTTTCAAGGAGGTTCAGTTCTTCGTTTTGGATTGGATCAGTAAAATCGGATGTTATGTCACCATTGGTTGTCTGGGGATAACGCTTATAATATTCACAGTGTTTAAGTAAGTTTACGGAAGCTTAAAGAAGGGAAAAGTGAGGAGAATTGGCTGATCATTATTAGCGTAAATGCTTTGTCTCATATGTACTTTTAAACTAAATAAACCAAAGTCATTTTTACTCGCTATAACTCAAATATTCTCCGTCTATGCAGACCCACATGACAGCGTATCAGCGGGCCCGCATTGACATTCATGGGCGTTTTGGCCCGTGTGCCCGTCTTATTTCTAATATTTTTCATAGATGATAAAACAGTTGATAAGCTTTCCATTATAAGGATACACTATTCGAAATAAATGTTTTTGCTCGAATGAAATAATATAAAGATGAGAATGATGATTATTATGATGATGATTTTTTACTTTTCAGAAAACCAAGAAAGGTATGCGTCTCAAAAGCCCCAAGACAAGTACTCTTCCAGTTCTGCTTATCGCTGTTACTCCTGACCATCGCGTTTCTCGTGCTGATAGATCGCAAGTGTCCAATCCTGTCATGTGAGATTGGAGCCATCCTCCTCCATTATTTCATGCTCTCTAGTATGATGTGGATGGCGGTCCAAACAAGATATCTATACCATAAATTGGCTAGTGTACTATACATGGATTATACCTGGTTTATACCCATCGCTACTATTTTATCGTGGGGTAAGTCTAATCATTTCATTAGTCCCCCGGGATTAGTCCTAACGTCCCAGTTGCTTTTTGGCGAGTTGGGAGGAAAGAAGGAGGAAAGAAAGAAAGAAGAATTGGAGAAACAAATTTTCTCGGGTTCGGTTTTGAACCCGCGACCCTTCGGGTGCCGCGCCCGTGCACTGGCCTACCTTGCCACGGGGAAGTAGCTTGCCCGGCCAAGCTTTCCGTCGCCATATGACTGTTCGCATGATGACGCAATAGCATCACGTGGGATACCTGCTTGTGCCTAGGCTTTCTGAATTGAGGTTTTTTGATGTTTGGTACGGTTAGGGTCAAGGTAAACATATAGGAGGAAAATTTAGGTGTTATTAGCCCTAACGTCCCAGTTGCTTTTTGGCGAGGGGGAAGGAAAGAAGGAGGAAAGAAATAAAGAAGAAGAAGAGAAAACATTTTTCTCGGGTGCGGTTTTGAACCCGTGACCCATGGGGTGCCGCGCCCGTGCACTGGCCTACCTTGCCACGGGGGAGTAGCTTGTCCGGCCAAGCTTTCCGTCGCCATGACTGTTCGCATGATGACACAATAGCATCACGTGGGATACCTGCTTGTGCCTACGCTTTCTGAATTGAGGTTTTTTGATGTTTGGTACGGTTAGGGTTCAGTAGACTTGACACTTAGTTCACTATCTTACTCTAAAGCTTGTAGCCCAGTTTTGTACGCATTTTTTTCATTTTCTGACATAATTGTTCAATATCTGCGAGACAGATGATTGTCCGGCAGAATGCTGGCCGAACAAAAATGCAAATGCTATTATAGCATGCTAATAGAATGTCTTAATGTTTCTGTCATGCATGTCATGCAAAATAGATATAATAAGAACCGACGGGGAACAAATATCAAGAGAATTGGTTGCCTTACACGTATTTGTTCAATCCACACCTTGATTTATAATATTATCGCATGTAAGGAGAATCCTTCTTTTGCCCATTTAAGACAGCCTACTGGATAGACCCCTTTTAATACTACGGCCTGCGAAAAGCAATATCAGACAGGAACCAATATCACCCAGGTTAAATCTCGGGAATCGGGATAAATGCATTTTTTCTGGACAGATGGTACTTGGGTGATATAAGTTACTGGCTTTGGTATAAGGAATCTCTAGGAAATCTAGGAGAGCTTCTAGGGCTAGGTTAAAGATATCAATAATTAAATTATTTATACACGAAACACAATCAAAACATATTTTTAAGAAACCCATTTATCTTTTACAGGTGTGCCACTTATTCCAGTAGTCCCAACCATTGTACTCAATTACGAGTCTTATCAAAATGACAACTAGTAAGTAATAAAAAACGACGTACATTTCAAAGCTGAAAGTATGACATGTGCCTTTCTTTGCAGTACCCTCATTGTGTTGTGTAATTTGATACTTCTTTGTGTTATTTTTGTTTGTTGGACAATAAGGGCAGTATGAATCTGAAAGAGAAAATACAATTGTAACACAATTCTTATTAGGAATCAAATCATTCTAATAAGGAATTAATTATTGCTTAGGTCATTTAAATATTTCGGCCATATGCAGCCTTAGCGATTGCTTACTGATTGCTAATTGTTACCAGTGGAGCTCCACCCGACGGGGGATCGGTCACGGGGTTTAGCAGTTCTCTTGATATAACGCGGTGTTTTGGCATTGCCACGTTCAAAATGCCCTATAGCATGAGCCATTAATGATTCCTTATTTTAAGCAGTCAATTGCTTAAAATAAGTCATCAATGATGCCTTATTTAAACAATCGATTTCACATCTAAGCTATCAATTGCTACGCTCATTTAAATATTTTGCACATATACAGCCTTAGCGATTGTTTATTGATTATTGATAAAGCTTGGATTACTTGTAATTTGCATTCAATACTCTGTTGGAAAAAAATAAGCAATAAAAGCCTTACTGATTGCTTACGTGATTGCTTAATGATAGCTTGTTTTTTGTAAGGGATGCTCTTGATTTTTAAGATAATATGTGTATTAAACCAAAATAGATGATCAAATGAGAATGAGATACAAGTTTGTTGCCTACAAGAAGCAGACGACTGCATCATTTTACCGATATTATCCTGATTTTCCTTTCTAATTAAATTCATTACAGCTGCTTCCTAGTTCCTGGATACACTCTGTACTACGGGCTGTTTTTACCAATTGGTTTGATTATACTTCATAACTTCATTTCATTCATCATCATAATGCATCGCCTGCGTAAGGACACATTACCAAACCCCGATGAACCTGAAAGACTTGATTTTATACGTCAATTTCGACATGGCTTCTTGATGACGGTATTGATGGCTACTTCCTGGGTTTCAGCATTTCTTGCCATCGACTTGTTTGCGCGTAATTTTGTATTTTCTCTAATTTTCTGTGTTTGTAATGGTCTGCAAGGAGTGGCCGTATTGTTCTTTTGCTTCCGACAGTCTGATGTGTATAAATGTTGTAAATGTTGCAATATTAAAATAAAGGGACGTCGTTCGCTTGGAGGTAACTGGACACCGGGTTCAAATTCGCTTCATAGTAACCCAACTTACTACCCGCCATAATACAGACTTGCATCGTAGGTAATTTTAGTATTAAATAATCATACCTTCGTACAACATTGTAAATTGCTGTGATATAAATTTAATAGCTTTTAATGTTACATTATTTTCAACTCAAGAGCCTTATTCACTCTTATTATATCATTTTTATCATATTACAAGCTATGTACGTCGTGATAATACCTCAGCTCGTTGTTTGTGTATGTGTGTAATTTGAATATAAAGCAATAAATTTCCCGAGAGGACCCAATATCTGGAAAGCGCACGCTATTGCCAAGTTTGTTATACAATTCGACTGCTTAAGGGATCTAAAATGAGCGTTTATTGCGTTTCGACAGTATTTTTTGTGGGACATGAGAGCACATCAGACCTATCGAATTGCATTCTGAATACGAAGCATGTCTTTCTGATATCAAATAATTTTCATTTTTTGATCATCACAATATAATACAAATTTTATGACCAATTGTAATCATTTGATATTTTTTCAAATTTTTGATATATAACAGTCCTCGAAGTAAATTATATAAATCTAATGATATATTCTTAAAGTGTATGTAGCAGGAGGAAAAGCCGACGGTCAATTGAAAATTTTGACCTTTCATATTGAAGATATGGATTTTTTCCCAAAAAGACCTTTTTTTTTTGGTCCTTTTCATCCTACCTACATACACTTTAAGTATAAATCATCAGATTTATAAAGTTTGCTTCAAGTACTGTTAAATATCAAAAACATCAATTTTAATGATTTGCCATAAAATGTGTATTAAATTGCGAATTTCAAAAATCAAAATTATTTGATATCAGAATGACATTCTTCGTATTCAGAATGCAATTCGATATGTCTGATGTGCTCTAATGTCCCAAAATAAATACTGTCCAAACGTTCATACCCCAGCCCTTAATGTGAACTGCAATCATACGCTGGTAATGATCAAGTGTGTGGTGATTTTGATGTGTGCGAATGTGTGGAGGGGTGCGTCTGTGGTTATGGCTTTTGCTACCCTATTACGTGATTTTGTTGTTCCAATCTCGAAGGTGCCAATTATAGGAATGGTCTTTAGAATATCAAACTTGCAAATATACTTAATTATTCTAATCTACAGCTGGATCATTTATAATATGAATCCTTATTTTCAATTGAATTAATTTCAATTTCAAGTATCATCCAACATATCTATGAATCGAAAAATAACAATACAATACTTTTCCTTTACACTTATTTTGTTCTTAACTTGTGTTATGATTTAACATTGGTTTCCATGAGCTCCATATTATCACTGTGGACGGTTTCTTGTCACCGCGGATAGTTCTGTATCCTGAGTTCTGCTATCAGACGGCGACACACGATTATTTCGCTTACTGATTATCGATGTGATGGTGTACAAGTATGGATTCAGAGAGGAATTGATAGGTAGAATAAACACTACACACCATGTATATGCTTCTAATGGGATCACTGCTATACCAGTTTGTGAAAATATACCCATCAAGATTACAGGCATCCAGCACATAAAATCCGTCCCAATTATGATCGCCATTTTGATTGCAACTCGCACCTCTTCTTCACGACTGCTCTTTTTTCGTCCCACCCGTTTGCTTGATTTGCGTAAACTTACAAAAACACCGATGTAGCATAACAGAATAAGTAGAAAACAGATCAGATTGAGTCCCAAAAATATAGCGATTGAGAAGAACCAAGCAGGCTTTGATTCATCGGGTACCGGAAGTGCGAACGATACTCCGGTCATCTGATTATCAACTTCGCTTTCTTGTAACGCAAAACTTGTAGGACGAGTTATTAATGGCAAACCAATGCAGACATCAGAAAGATCATATAAGTCAGAGTCTGGTCCAGCTACAACAACTGGTACTACCGATATGACGAAGGCGAAGCCCCACAGGAGACCTCCAACAAGTTTCACCGATGTCTTCGTCAAGCGAAAACGACTGAACGGGAAAACTACGCTAACAAATCTATCCACGCTGATTAAAGTTAAAAAGAAGACCGATGTTTCGCTTGAAAGTAAAGATAAAAACCCTGCAAATCTACACAACTTTCCAGATCTCCACCGATCTGAGTATTTGAAATAGTCATCGCCGTAATGAGCATCGGTAGAGGCAATTATCACCATATAAACTCCCATCAAGAAATCGGACATTGCCAAATTGGCAATTAGAAGTGATTGAACGAATTGCATAGGACTCTTTGTCTTTTCTTTCATTCTCCATATTAAAGCGAAGAAGTTTCCAACTAATGCACTTAAACCTAATATCCACATGAAGGCACTGAGTACAGTATTTTGCATCAATCGTCCACACATGAACAACGGAGGTTGAGGCTCCACCGATATACACTTAACAGAATCAGAAAAGTGGCAGCATAGTAGATGATCATCGACGTACCTTGAAACAAAAATAACAGACGTAAGTAACATGCAAGTAATGAATGGTTGAGTATTCAAGAGGTCCGAGAGGACAGACGCAATCATAACAAAAACTAAAGATTGCAGTAGGGGTAACACCTGGTTGAAGGACTGGCGCTACAGTTAGTATAAGTAAGCGGTTGCTCAGGTTGGTAAGATTAGATTGAGGGTCATCAAAATGTTTAAAACTCAGAGACTCCACTCTTCAGGTTTTAGCTTCAATTCAGGTTGATAGTGAGTCCCGCGTTTTTTTTTAGTTATTTTTGGGCTTTTTGGCCTGTGTTCACAAGCTTTTTCATGTTTTTGTAACTAGTTTCAGGTTTTTTGAGTGAAACTGAATGGCACCTCTGTAAAACAAAAGACAATCCTACCTATTAAGGTTATTAATTATTTTAAACTGTTGTGATTTGGTAGTTCACAGCATCTTACGAATGGTAGTGAGGTTTGGCAAAAAGTGCATTGCTCAATTCATAGCGAGTGTGTAGAAGAATGAAAATATCACAGATATACTTTTATAGGTGCTGCGGTTCTTTAGTTACGTTGTAAAGAGGGCTGAAACAACAACACTTTTGTAAAAAAATTTTAGGTTGCTTCGACCAACAATACCTCGTCTACCCTTAAGAGCAAAAGACGGGAACATACATGGGACACACAAAATGTCTGCCCTTCTTACTGTTTGGTTATTTGAATACCCTACCCTGTCCGTATGGCAAGATTGAGGTGAACCAAATTATAGATATCTGAACGATTACCAATATCGTAGGACAACTAGACCCTGTGTGTTAGAGTGAAAGTGTTGTTAAGCAAATATTTACAGATTTTCCAGCTTGCTAAGTCCCTTGAATGCTCCATGTTCTATCCTTGATGGTTTCAACGAACGGTCATTTCGTACAAGAACCCTGAAATAATAAATAAATAAATAAATAAATAAATAAATAATTGCCTTTATCAGAAAAAAGTAAAAAGTAAAATAACGTGACTCGTATTTTGTCCCTTCAAAACAAATTTAAACTTTGTGTTGTGGTGTTTGTTAAATACAAGTCTGATATACATTGAATTGAATTAAATCTCTGTGAATGTTGAAAGATCTTTACATACAAAGTGTTCAGGCTATCCAGACCATCAAAAGCATCTCGTTCAATCTTCGTAATTGGTACGTCAAGGAAAACACTGTAAAAAATTTTTAGCAAACACTTATGAGCGATTTATGATAATTAATCGGTGAACATAAATTACTACATGGATTCGTTCATGTGTTGGTAGAATTCATGATCGACGTTTTGATACTTCTGATCCAAACACACACAAAAAATATTTCGGAATTATCAGATGGCACTCCATCATTAATCAGCGGTATTGGATATTCACATTGAATCACCTGACATGGTGTGGACTTAGACTCGGTAAGATCTTTGTAGCCACCACCCTCTGACTTGGAAATTTACCTGTCTGGCGCCCTCTATTTTTGGGTCACTTGTGCATCACAGAGATCAGCAAAAATCATGAAATGAAAGTTTCACACGATTGTTTTGATAAGTTTCGGAGAATTTACCTCTTTTCTACCGTATTGATTGCATAAAGATTCTATCTAGTGGATGGATAAGATATGTTGTGCCAGGAAGGAAATAAATCACTTGTATTTTGTGAGCCAACAAGAACGGATAAGTATTGTGTTTCCTTTATAGATCTGTCATATCATCAGCAAATCTTGCGTGTATTGAGAAATATGGGTCATTCGAGTCTCGTCAGACCAAATCGTGTGATCAAGAAACAGAACCAGGGCCGCTAAAAGCTCAGCGATAGACTCAAGAACGAGTCAGAAATTAGACCCTACAATCTTAATTGGATAAGAGACCACAGGTGCTTCGAACGCTGTATCAAGGAGGCAGTGTACATCAACACGTATCAACCATCACTCAACAAGGACGGAGCAGGCTCAAACGTCCAGATCACATATTGTGCCCGGATATTGTGGTCTCACTCTCAATGAAGAACGATGGCGTGCCATCTTAAAATTCCGAGGTAGAAGTAACTGTTGTGTTTAGATCAAGTTTTTAAACTTCCTCCATTATAGAACCAGAAATGATTGTCCACGTATCTAAGTAAGCACCAAATTGCTGGTTCCAACACATTCAGGCTCCAAGTTCTCGATTTCCCTTTTTGACGTCGGATTAACACGTAATCATGAAATCTTCACAAACAATTCTAAGCGTGTTATAAGTTGTCAAAGCAAAATTATGTTATTTTAAAACCATTGGAGCTTGACAACGAACTCTACTGTATGTTAGTTTTTAATTTATAACTGATTACCATGTATACTAGTATTTTGAGCAGGCTTCCAGCCTAGGTGTTTCGTCAGCCTTGTTTGGCATGTGCAGATCACGTGATGCGTGTCCTGTACCGCCACATGGTAATATTTTTACAAGCAACTTAATTTTCGTTGTATTTTAGGATAATGATAAGCATACAATTCTTACAGTTTCTTCAGCGATACAAGTCCTTCGAAACTCATAAAGGCTATGTTTGTTATCCTGTTCCCTGTAAGATCACTTGGAAAAAGAAATATTGTGAGTTGTGATTTGCACCGTTCTAATCATGCAATAAGAGGAAAACTCATAATTAGGCAGGAGAGTAAAAATCCCCTATTGTGTACAAAAATATGTCCAGTCAGATCTATATTTATGAATTGGGAAATCCCCATATACCAGAATATGTTGCAATGTAAAATGATATAATGTTTATAATTAGAGGCAGTGAATGTCCAGATTTACTATAATTATAGATAAATTTTAACTACGTGAATTTAAAGAAAGATACTTGCGAACCAGTCATTTGTTTGGCGTAGTCAATGTGCAACTGATTATATACCTAGAGCGAAGGAAATTTTGAAGTACGCCAAAGTGCACATTTTCTCCAAAAGGGGATATTAGAACTTCCTCTATTTCGCGTATACGGTATGTTTGTCAAAATTTAGCAGGGGCCTACAATTCCGTAATCAAGAACATTCCTAAGAAATTTGACTCTAAAGCAACGACCTCTGGTAACACTGGTCATCTGACCAATTACCGCCAGATCAACAGACGGCCTGAAGTTGCAACTAGGATAAGGTGCGATACTATACTGTAGCCTCTCAAAAACAAAAACAAAAGTGAGTTCAGTTAATAAAACATATGCGGTATGACTTGGCATTTCCCCAGCCATTTCCTTCTCCGTCAAATGCATTAACACAGATCATACATTATGGCTTTTAAAATACGAAATGATGGTATTCGTGCAAAAATAATACAAATATTTTCCCCGGCTTGTCAAATTAATTTAAAAAGGTCGTACATTATGGCTTTTTGTGACTTTCCCGGCTATTTTTAACCTCATCAAATTAATTTTAAAAGATTGTATATTATGACTTTAAATACACACAATTACGGTGTTCGTGCAAAAATCGAAAATAATAATACAAATATTATATTCAAGTTGAAATTTAAGCAAAACATTGGATTTGTATATTCAAGCTGAAATTTATTTGCTTAAATATTCAAGCTGAAATTTAAGCAAAACATTGGATTCTATTGTGTCACTATTATCTGAATTATACATGTTTTTTATACAGAGCAATGTTCAAAATACAAAACCAAACATTATTTTTGCTTTTAATAGAACTGAGTAAATTTAAGTACCAACATAACCAAGTAAATTAGAGTGAACGAATGTCGAACAATTAGATATGGCAAACACCACGACATCAGAAGACAGATGAAAGAAGGTGGAATGCAATCATTCTATATTGTGTAGTCTTTTGGAGCATAGCAATCAAACAACCCAAAAGGGAAGCTTTGCCTGTTAAATTTCAAGGGATTTAAAAAAAAATCATTTTTGCAAAAGTGTTGTTTCGACGCATATACTTTTCAGCGAGTTCAACATCTCTATCTGAGTTTAGTTCTTTCATAAGGGGTCAATGAGATTAAATTATGGTTTTGTTTGAAAAATTATTTTCTTGCATTGTTATAATCATGGTCGACTCGAACGGTCACTGATATTAAATAACGAATTTGGGCGTTGCCATGCAAATAATTAATTTGTTTGCTATTTCCGTATCGGGCTCGTCATTTATGCAATAGTATAACCATGTATTATTTCAATTGTACTAGTACATTATGTAAATTATTATCTTATTAAGTTGAGCAATTTATTATATTGTACTTACAGCCAAGTGAGATTGTATAAGCCGTCAAAACTTCTGGCAACTATCTTTTCTATTCGATTATATTTAAGTATACTAGAGGAATAAAGAAATAACGAAAACTATGTTTATTTGTTGCTTTTCGCCAGCTAATGGATAATATCATGCTAATTGATGGCGTTCTGAATCGTGTTTCTACTTTTCTTAACACGTACATCAACCCTACCCACGCTGTCTATTCCTTTTTCCAGAAAAATACAGCACTATTTTTATTTAATAATAGAAAAACATATTATCCTATTAGGCAAATAAAACAAAGCTATATCTTAACCCTTTAGTTACTTCTAACTGGCAATAAAAGACAAATTTTAACAGTTTTGCAATTTTAGGGGAAAAACATGTAATTTTGCATGATTTCTATACAGTAGCAGTCACAAAGTTCAAAGTTCATGCATTCAAAACTTGGAATAGGCTATAAGTTTGCTCATAAATATTTTATGTTAATTTTGATAATTATTTATAAAAGATATTAGAAAATATGTTTCCCAAAATGTAGAATACGTAAATCTTTCAGCTTGACTTTCACAGCATACGAAAACACCATAAAACGCCTGTCAAAAAATTCGACTTTCATTGCCAGTTAGCTATAGCTAAAGTATTAGAATTAGTTGTGTTTATTTTGGCAAAAGAAGATAATATTTTTAGTCCCCAAATATTTGTGCTCACCCATTCACCCCACACCCCTTCACATCACACCCCCACACACACCCCCTCACACTCATCCAACACACACCACACCCACCACTCGACACCAACAGTTGTAATACACGAACAGCAAGACTTTTACAACATAGAGTTGCTGGTATTTATTCGGGAATGTCTAACCTTATTCGTATTCCAAATAATGCAATCATTATCAGAACGATGAATAAAATGAAAAACAGATATCTACTTACAGTGTCATCATATTGGGTAAGCCTTTAAACAACCCTGGCTTCACGAATGTCATGTTTCCATTGCTTAATTCGCTGTAGAAGAAGCGCAAATAAAATAATTAATCTCTTTCTTAACTTTTAACCACACCCAGTGTCACTTTTCTGCTTCAAAGCTTTCTGGTATCTGAAGTACTTTGTTCCCGACTTATACTCGACTTATTGCCATAAACATTGTCTGAAGTTGTGATTGGTACCTGCTCACAAATGACAATATCGTTCGGCTTTTTCATTGCTCATTTAAGCAGGTAATTACGCGGATTTACAAATTGACATGAAAAAGATAGATTATATACACTGTATCATAGGTAACGAATTCTCAAAGTGTCCCATTGAATCAAAACAACTTACGCTAACGTTGTAATTCTAGCCAGGTTAGACAGCATAGTAGAAGTCCATCCTGCTATACAGTACACCTGTAGATCGCCCACTTCGTCCGATTCACAATTACAGTTGACTGGACATCGCTTTATTGCTGGCGTGGATTTGAAAAGGAAAACATAATTGGAATTTCTTACGCCAAAGATAACTTCCACACCAACGCCAACTTAGCTCAACTTATAAATCAATTCAAAATTACTCTACCAGTAAACTTTGGCTGATTTTCAATTCATCTGGCGTTCACGTAGAAGCAGTGGCGTGCGCAAAGGGGGGAGGCACAGCCACCCCACTTTTGTTGGTCATTCCGGAGAAATCAGTCATTCGTCACTTTTGACGGTGCAAAAACGTCCTAATCAGACTCCATTCGGGGGAACTGAACAACGTGGCCCCCACTTTCAATGTGCTGCGCACGCCACTGTGTAGAAGTAGCAACTCTCAACTGACTCGGAAACGTAAAAGTATACGCTTTTTATATAGTGACATAATTATACTTCTCTTACCACATTGTTTTTCATCATCATCGGCTGGACAGTCGTAATAACCGTCACAAACTTTATCCATAGATATACACGATGTTATCGAAACCGACCAGTGCCGATTACAAAGGTAGGAGCCAGGACACTTGATTGATGCTGTCAAAATAAGGAACGAATTCATAAATAAAACATGACACACACGGTGTAGCAACTCTTTTCCATCTCTTCCAGCTCTATATCCTTCTACTATCACCTCCACCACAAATACCACACAAACACTGCCACCGACCCCGGCTACTTCATACATGAACTATTGTCGCTACTAACTTACTACAGTAAGCCAAAAAATTAAGGTACCGTACCAGTTGTATTCACTCCTGTATATCCTAAATAAAGACAAATATGTCAAAATTAAAACAAGCAGCTAATAACTCTTTAGCTCTGATTCAAGACCATGGTTGGGAATTAAAGAAACGGTGATCTAAAACCTACTGAAGAGACGAAATCAAAAGTTGCACTTTTGTGTTCTAATCAATGAAAGCATGACGCTAGTTTTAACGTGCTAATCAATGGAAGCACGGCACTAGTTCCCTTGTTCGCGAACGCTTTGTGTACAAATCAATAGCGCATGCAATAGAGGAAACTGCAACTTTTAAATTGGCACCTTCCTTGGGGTTTTGGATCGTCGTGTCTTTATTTCTTGAACAATTGCAACGAATGAGATCTTAAATTTGAGCTAAAAGATACAGCTATTGGCTGCTGGTTCCAATTATGACACATCTGTCTTTGTTTAGGTTATACAGGGGGTAAACATAACTGGTGCCTTAATTTTTGGCTTACTGTATAACAACAGGAGCAACTATATATTCAAGTGGTACTCTTCCGTCTCCTACTTCTACCACTAACATACAAACCCCTAACTAATTATATACCACATTCCATTTCATCTGCCATGTTAATCACACAATCCATGAAACCATTACATAGTGAGTCGTTGAAGGCACAGAATCCCTTGCCACAGTCAAAATCATCCTGGGAGCAGATACCTGCGAAACAAAATGATACTTCGTTAAATGGAAAAAAATCTGTTATCACATATCAGTGAAACGGAAAATTACTCTTACTTTATTTGAATGGATTTTAATTCTTAAGAAAATTGATTACCACTCGAGTGTTGTACTCGCCGTATATGAACATGAAAACCTGTCCTCGATCCCGTGCCATCAGTCACAATCGTCAACCACACGCTTTGTCCAGAAGATGTTAGAGTACGTATTTTAATGTTTCCTGTCAGGGCTGCAAAGGTGGACATCGCATCACCTGGATTTTGTCCATTTCCAATCATCAGAAAGTCATATCCATGTTCCATCTGGAAATAGACTACTTCTAGCAGGACATTTGTGTCATCTGTAGCGAACACTGTCCAGGAGCAGATGAGGTCATTTCTATATTTGGATGGATATCCCGGAGAAGTCAAGTTAGTTACGTCATCTGTTCTAAGGAAAATTTGTCTGACGCCACATTCTCCTGTAAAACAATATATGATATTATATAATTAATATACATGGGTAAATTTCATTAGAAAAACTGGATATTAAGCTCAATTCTTGGTCACATGAGTAAACATGGATAAAGGGAAACTGATCACAAACTGACCTAGCCCTGTATCGTTACTTCGTCAACAACAAATATTATTACGAACATTAACTAAACCATCGAACAAAAACCCGTACCGTACCGGTAGATCTGGATCATTATCCATTCCAAACCTCTAAATACCTATAGTTTGACCATGGAAGTACTAGAGATGGTTTGACTTTGACAGGTTTGAGAAACATTATAGGTTGATATGGTGATGGGCACGATCCGCAATGATTAACATGAACCGGAACATGAATTCCGACATTTCCTACCGCATCTTTGTTCATCAATGCCGTCAGGACAGTGCCGTATCCCATCACATTTCTGATAACCATCTAAACAAATCTGGTCCATCTGGGTCAAGGTGCAGCTGAATTCACCGAAATCACATGTTGCTATTTGGAAGAGAACGTATGAATTGTTACTAAACTTCAGATGGAACGAGAGAGGGTGATCGATGAATATTAAATTGAACGAATGATTATTTTACACTTGGCATATATCGTCTTGATTCCTGTGCCTAATACACGGTAACAGATTACCTTAACACGTAAATTGGCCAAAACGGTAACATCACCCTCTGTAGACAGAATAATACCATGGATGCAGAAGTGGACGTTTTATAGTGGTATGCTATTCGCCATTATGCGTGATTACAACGATAGATTCTAGACAGTCCATTTGTTGATTTGGGATCAAAATCAAGAATATAATGCCAATACCTACCGTTGTTTTGTTTGACACCAAGCTGTAAAAAGAACTTCTTGAAGTAGAAATCTAAAGCGTGTGAGTAGAACGATATCCAAGCCACACTCTTCCGTATAATGACGTAACTCGGTGCCTCGAGACCAGTAAATTGAGCAATCCGCGTTGACGTATCACTGCTGTCCTCGATCTCTTCCCCGTATCCAATTGCTAAGAAATCCCAATCCTCTGCCACGTCAAACTCGACAAAACGCACTTCTAAAAACTGTTCGATGTTACCAGTGTATAGTGTCCAAAAACATTGTAAATTTCTGGGATAATTAAGTGGGTAGTTTGGACTGGTGAGATTGACGATATCGTTGAATAAAACTTGTATTTCAACCTTCGATTGACAAACATCTGAAAAAATAATAAACAAATTGTATGCAGAGAGGCATCTACAAATTTGGTGATTGGCGCCTAATCAATAATGGGTATTTCACTCCATTGTCAAACTACTGTGTTCCCTCTAGGATTATGTATTGACCAGGTCCTAAACAACTCAGTCGTAAACTGTATGCTTTATAACAGATCACAGTACCCAATCAACCATACAACAAGGTCAGTCATTGGCCGGCTTGCTGAATAGCAGGTCATTATACAGAGAGCTAACTCATGTCAGTGCCAATCACAACACAAGTTTGATAACAGTTTGGTATATCCTTGGTTTAAAATCAAGTTTGCCCATACCCCAGGCCTTAACTGTGACAATCTTGGTAATAAATTCTTCTTAGGTTAGCTTAATAAAAACAAATTCCCAGACTCATGGAGAAAAAATATAATGCTTAGTTCCAGTCTTGTAAGTAAAAGGTCATCAAACTTTACACCTGGTCAAATATCAAACGTGTTCAATTTGTGAGAAGTGTTAAAAATTGCATACAAATGTATTCCTCTACTCATAAAGATTCAGAAAATGTATAGTATGACCTATCTAGGCTGTACCGTTCTTAAGTTATTTTCAAAAAGTGCGACGATTTTGACAAAAGAGGTATTAACATGCTCGTTTTGATATACAACTTGAATAAAGATAGGATTGCACAATCTAGGATGTTTCGTTAAGTAGCCTAACACAACAAAATAGGTCAAATTTTGATGCATTAAAAAACGAAGGCCCAATTGAAGCCATTTGGCGGATGACCAATGTATATCTAGGGTGTTGGAAAACCTTTATACACCGTCAATATGCATTACACGTACCACATCCTTGTTCGTCTGATGCGTGCAAACATTGTGGATGAGCATCACATATCAGCAATTTATCTAGACAGCCATAACCAGATTTACACTGGAATTCTGTTTCTCTACAAAGCACTGTAAAAGAGGAACAGACGATTAAATAAAATAATAGTGTGATCAGAACTTGATAGAAAATGTGTGCAATTAATGTATACATTTTATGCAAAAGAAGCCATGCAGATCTATAATTGTTAGTCCAAAGTTCCCTCAACGCTTATCGCACATTCAGCTTCGCTGCAAATATTCCATCATATCAGGACTAAAGGAGGACAAGAAGATACCTTGGAATCGCAATGCTTAGGCGTCAGTATCAGTGTCAGCAATAACTTTTAAGTTATTACTAATAATTATTAACTTACAAATAATTACTTATTAACCTATACCGTACCTGGTGATTCTCTCCTTTCAAGTATAATTTCAAATCCGTACCATCCATACTTCTGATTGGACGTAAATCTGATCCAAGCCTCATTATCCATGCTTAGTGAATTGGGAGCCACGGTACCACTGAGGTGAAGCACTTGAGAATCTTTACTAATATTTGTCCCATACCCGATGTCAAGAAAGTCGTTATCTGTCTCCAAGCCCAAGAATGACGCAAATCGTATGTAGATATATCCAGGATGGGACGTTGTGATAAACCATGTACACTTCTGATCACTAGGATAATTCGACGCAAATAATGGAGTTCGAATGGTAACCTCATTTGAAGTGGTCAAGTTGAATTCTTGACTGTGGCAGTAATCTTAGGAAAATTATGAATAATATGCTTTAGATGTTTAGAAAACATGTTTTATAGGATATTTATTTTCATTCAATCATATGAAAGGGTTATTCACCAGTCACCATCAGCATGCATAGAACATGTGAGATACAAGCCATTTTAATTGTGTTTTAGCAATGTCTTGCCTAATCGAAATCAGATCTCTTGAAGGCCAAATTTGAAACACTTCTCAAGACGTGATTCAAAGTCACGTCTCGATCACGATTATCAGAGTAATCAATGTTGCTGTTTTCCATTGTTGAAGATATGTATATTGACAAGATACTATTACATGACTATAGTATTACGATTTGATTTTAATTATACAATTTTGCATTTGGACTGTATAATTATTTCAGATATCCCTAAAACGTGATTGATGGATCTTACCAAAAACATTATCTCATGGCGAAATTAAAAGGATGTTACACCGGGTTATGACTTTGACGTCAATGAATATAATATAAATTATGAACTATGACTTTAAAATTAGTAATTACATTAAACGCATTAATTCCTTACAAATCAAACACTATTTTAGAAACCTACCACAGTTGAGCTCATCGGAATCATCAATGCATTGTGAATATGCATTACATCTCAGACTCTGATCGAAGCAGCCATACCCTGATGCGCATTGAAACTCATGAGGTTCACATGTCACTAGTTTGAAAAATAGAAAATAACAAACAGGATATTAATTAATGTATTAATGGACCAATACGGGCTTCATATCAGTGACCATTTAAAATGTGAAATTATCTGTTGTTTTTATAAATAAAATAAAATTATTTTCATTAACTTATTCTTTAAATCTGTGTGTCTCTCTTGAGCATTTTGTTTGCACCTGGTCTTATCAGGTCTTACACGTGTCTCCACACGGACAAACAAACACGGACAAACGCACAAACACACACATAAGCCCGGTACCTGACTCATTGGTTGCTTCCACAGTGAGAAGAAATCCGCGATAGCTACTTCTTCCATCAGATTTAAAACGAATCCATATAACGGGGTTTCTAAACGACACGCTATTCGGAAAATATTTTCTGTTCAATAGTAGCTTTTGTTTTTCAATTTCATTTTTGTCGTGTCCAGTGCCGACAGATATCGTGTCTCCAGACGGTGTGTATAAATCCAGAAATCTCACAATAATGAAGTGACTTGAGTTAGAAATGAAATACCACATGCAGTCTACGTTGTAGGGGTAGCTATTGGGATATTCAGGAGAAGACAAGTATTTTGTTTCCGAGGTTTGCAGTTCAATCTCTTTGGCTTCAGTACAGATGTCTGTGTAAAATTTATAAAAAGAAAATATGATATCATCGTGTATTATATCAGTAGACATGTCACAGTGGCTACACCTGGACCTGGTGCACGCAAACATATTAGTGATTTGAAATACCCGCGCACCTAATTGAGTACAATTTTGAAATAGCGCTGTCAAAGCTTAGATGATTTGAAATATTTCATAGACAAAAAAAATCGTGGTAGATGTTGTCTTCGGAAGTTACGACCTGTGAAACTCTTCGCATGAATATTCCTTTTAGGATTATAACATTGGACCTTTATTCAGATGGGGACCCATCTCCAGTTGCGTGCCTGGACCTTTTGTCTGAGGGGCAAAGAAACAAATTGCACAGTGAGCATTATTTCAGCCCAAAAGCTCGCAAAATGGTCAGTTTCATACTATTTGAAGTGAAAGTTGATACACATTGGGTTCATTCGCGCCAAATGTTTTGAAATTTGAAATATAATACAAATTTCACGTATGTCAAATAATTAAAAATTGACATCTTTGACATTTCAGAGTCCTCATAGTAAACTTAATAAATCAAATGATGTGTACTTAATGTGTATGTAGCTGGGAGGAAAAGCCGTCAATCATTTGAAAATATTTTATTTTGACCTTTCGTATTGCAGATATACATTATTTTCTCAAAAAGTCAAAAAATTAAGGAGAAAAGTGCCCCTCTGACAAAAATGATAGAGCAAATCGAGAAAATAAAGAACAAGAAAATGGGCAAGGAACCTATTTCCCACCAAAATTTACACCGATCATGGGGCAAAATTGAGTCCTTTTGTAGAAGCTCAAACACTTAAAATGTACAGTTTCTAAAAAGTTTATATACCACCGATAATACCGGGTAAATTGAAAATTTTATTTTGCCCCATACAATCCACCAACACTCACAACCACAACCAAGAAAGCTGCCTACTACTTTGGCTACATTGTATGTTTGTGTTATGGATACAAAGAAGTGTCAAATTTGGCTTCTGGTTTGGACACCGGTACACTATTAACTCTTTTGTTTAGAGCGAGCACTAATAGTTTGAAAATGGTGCACCACAACTTTTTTAAATGATTTGCACATTTGGTAATCCTTTGGTAGCCCCCACCCTCCGACTGGGCTAGATCTGTACCCAACTGGACGTGTTTAATAAGTACTGTTTACCGAATGAGCACGTATTTAAACAGTGCTAAGAACAGGGAATAATTGTTTCTTCTTCTTTCTTTTTTGAGTTTTCGGGCACGCCACTGCGTATCTCTCAATTTATACTCTATCCAGTCTGATGTATATGAAGCATAATTGCAGCCTCCTCAGCAAAGCTGACTTGATCATGTAACACTGACAAATTCACATATCCACATTGTATAATGGCTTCAAGGGCGCGAAATGTGGCTAGAATCAGTTTGCTGTGAACGCCGCAATAATTCTGCTTTATACTACAGACAGGCCGAATAGAGTATTGGTATACGTACAGCAATTCCATTCATCCGAGGCGTCCAGACATTGAGGTATTCCATCACATACCATTGAATTATGCACACAACCAACTCCTACATCACACCAAAAGCCATCACTATCACATAAGTCTAGAAAATAAGCAATTAGCTATTAAAGGTTGAACACTCAGAAAAAAAATTACCGGTACACTCACTGAAAATGGCGGGTGACGGCTGACGGGGATATGCGGCCACGTTATTAACCCCCATTTTTTTGACTCACGGTTTCAACCAATGATCGTTTTTGGTTTGCTATCAATTCGCAATGACGCCCTTTTTAAATAGCTCCGAACGGGTCTTAGATAAGTTCTTACTGAATATCCGTAAAGAAATTTACAGAATATGTAAGTTTCAAATCGAGATTATCTAAAGAATAAATAGGTACATTATTTGATTGATTTGTTTGTAACACATTTCAAAATCGCAACAAAATCGGTACTTATCCCCAAAATTTCCTTGCTTCTTTCTAAATATCGTCGTGCTTACTGAATTTAACGAAAATTGAAACACTTGAAGAGTACAGTACATTCGTTTATTCGTTGGATTAAAATACTAAAAGAAATTAGTCCCTACGCTATAATCTTTCTGATGCAATATGATTTGTCTTCCTCCGATATTTAGTTTCAGGAAAAAAATAATTAGAAAGTTGGCTAGGTGCATCAAATTTGAAGGCAAATATTGGAAAGCCGAGCGTAACCTTAATGTGATTTCACTTTAAATCATCTTTGACAGCCATTGTGCTAATTAACTTACCGCAAATTGCAACGTTCTCAACACAATAACTTCTTTCACTACATACGAATAAGTCTGCGAGGCATCCTGTTCCATAGTAGCAATCTAATCCATTAGACTGACTACAATCAACTGAAATCATAAATAAAAATAACAATTTCATCTAAACTGAATTAAATTATCTTTGCTACGATTTTTCTTTTCATTATTAGATGTTACTAGTTTTTGCGTTGATTTGCAAGATCGTTTGACCAGTAACCTGGCGCTTCAAAATCTCGACTGCTCCTCCACAATCGTTGATGTTGTTACGAGTCGTACTTGACTCAAGGCCAAAATCACCTTTTACACGAACTCACACGAATGCACAACACAAATAAACTGTTTGATTAAGCTAACAAAATCTAAGTCTTTAATTAAAAGCACGTTATGATTGGTACAATATATGACAACAAATGCACATACACAATAATCAAATATAATAACTCTTTAACTATTTAGTACTTAGCCAGCATTCTTCTTGGTGATCATAAAGTTCTTGCAATGTTCTGGACGACTGAAGTAATATATCCTTATTCACTTGTCCTGCGAAAATCAGCGAAGTCCAGTGAACACTTGCGTTTATAAATATCCTTGCGTATGAAATCCTCACACAAAAATGGCGTTGCTTTCTCCTTGCGCTGCTTTCTCCAAACTTAACTCCTTGCGCTGCTTTCTCCAAACTTAACTCCTTGCGCTGCTATGGTGCTATTTCCACCTTTCACCTATTTTCAGGAAGCAGGACTGTGATGCAGTTGTCCCCACTTATATTGACAGTTGTGTTGCTCCATTAACCAGACTCCAGCAAATCGTCAGAAGAACATATATTCCTTTCTTGGAAGAAGTACGTTCTTTGACGTATTCTAGATCTTCTCCAACACTGGCAGGCAGTATTGCATTGACTAGGCCTACGTAAAATATTTTTGGTTAGCAATTTCCTTTCTTTGAAGGAATTGGACTGTAAACATATTAGCTAGCTAGCCCAGATCAACACTATAAACTGTAAATAATTATGTTTACCTTTTCTTATATACCAAGCCGTGGGAAATCCCAAATATTAATAGCCAAATGTGATCTTGGAAATTCCCAAGCCTTAATTATAACATTAACCTTTCTCATTACATCACTTTCTTAGGGGAATTCCATGACATCGTTTTCACTGTACAATCTAAGGGGACTTTCCAATTGTGCAACACACTGAAAAGGGGAAGTCCCAGTTCTATCCATTCAATTTGTTTTGCTCAATTTAAGAGGGGAATTCCCCCAAAATGTCATCACTCATGTAATTTTGTAAACATAGATAAATATTCAAATCAAATTACTCAGGGCACATCACACCCTCCCCCTTAAAAGAAGAAAGTTTGAATGTACTGAAAACTTTCTTAAATGTTTTCTTCTTTTACATCAACTTCAACATAATATTAACTTTGAGTGCTTAATTCAACATACACAGTTACTACTTGTCACACAAGTTCCTTTTTAAAGGAATTTTTGTTTGTCAGTTTTTATGCAATTCTGGACAAGGCATCAGCCATTACATTGTCTTTTCCCTTAATATGTTTGATGTCCAGATTGTACTCCTGCAAGGTCAAACTCCACCTCACCAGTCTTTGGTTTTTGTTCTTCATCCTGTTGATGACGGTGAGGGGATTGTGATCTGTGAAAACAAGCACAGGGTATAATGTGGTACCCAAATGCAAATCAAAATGTAGCAATGCTACTAGCAATGCTAGACACTCATTCTCAATTGTGGAGTAATTTCTTTGGTGCTTGTTGAACTTCCAAACAATGGTAATTACTCAATCAAAACCTCACGATACAGCTTCTGTATATACCTTCAAGAGGACGCTATTAAATAGAACTGTTTTGGAACCTATTTCGCATGTTTTCAAAATGTTCAGATGAATAAGAAACATCTAATTTACGAGTAAATCCTTGGATTCGTGGGTAAAGCCGAATTCGTGGGTAAAGCTATAAGTGCTATAGTACCGTTTGGGGTTTGCGTTTCGTAAGTGCATAAACTAAAAGTACTGTAAAAATTATAGCATACCCATGGCTTGAATATGTGCTGATTTAGATTTTAAAATAAATGTTCTCCTTGTTTTTCAAGGTTAGCATCTATTCGGGATTCGTGGGTATCAAAAGTTGAAACCGTCGTAGATTTTTTTTTAAAGCGGTGAATGTATTTATACGATTTACAATCTTAAGCGCTTGTCAAACTAAATTCAGTGCCCAAGGTCATTAAATGTTATATTAAGTTATGGCAATTATATTTGCTGGACTCGTGGATAACATTTGATACGTGGGTAACGTCAAATATGATTTTTGTGGAATTTTATGGGTAAAATGTATTTGTATAAAATAATTACTTGGACCTCAGAATTATAGTACGAAACTACGTTTCATGATATAGTCATTTATGGCATATTCACTTAACATTTTTCAGAACAATCATTTTATTTTTGATACGCGGGTAACAAAATTTTTAGCCAAATTGACTTAATGGCCTCTAGGGTCCACAAACTTTGGTGGAACTCAATCATTTTACATATGATGAGAGATCATGCAAACTTCTTCCTAACGGTAATAATTTCATTTTGATGGAAGGACATTCAATGACATATATGGTGCTTAATCTTTGAATTCGTGGGTAACGCCACGCCAATTCATTTAAGTCACCATAACTTGTCCCCTGGTATGACTTGCTAGTAAAGGCCTATATGCTCAAAGAGAGCACATTGGACGTGACATGATATGCTCCATCAATAACGTAATTTCCTTTATTAATGACATTTTAGAGAGAATTTTGTCCCTCTTTCGCTGGAATTGACCACATGCGCTTCACATCCCTCTATGTCTGCCACAATTTGGTTCTCTGAAATGTTGCTGGCGCGTTTTCAACCCGAATGGCATAACTTTGGAAACAGTACTTTGTATCTTCCTGCAATCAGGGCTTATCTGTGACTATTGGGTCAGGAAAAATCTCCCCCCCCCCTGCCAAATCATTTCCTAGCAACATGGACACTCCCTTGACTGGCAATTCGTGTCTAACTCCTATGGTTACCGGACCAGAAACCAAGTCAGATGTCAAGTTAATTTTGTGGAGAGGTACATTAAGTATTTCCATCCCAATACCCTGGATCAAAGCATTACCAGCTGAACTATCCTCATTAAAGGGCAAAGTTCCTTCCAGAATCATAGACCGTGCACAACATGTATCTCGCACTATCTTAATGGGCTTTGGACTACCATTATCACCTAGTGATACTACTCCCTCTAACACAAATGGTTCAAATTCCTCACACACATCGTCTGTGTCACCTCCCTTTTGTGGGAATTCTTGTTTCTTGATTTGACTGACTTGTTTCTTTGACTCAAGTGACACTGCACATCCTACAGTATTACTAGTAGGGTGGTCACATGAAAATTTCAAACCCACCCCTGGAATTACTTTTTTGTCAGGATTGTTCCTTCTGCAAAATGATTTTAAAAAGCTTTTGAATCAACTCAATTGGACAATCCGTTGCGAAGATACAGCCTTTTAAAGATTCACAAAATTGGCCATTTTTACCCCATTTTTAGGAAAATCCTGATTTTGTCATAAATTTGCATATTCATGAAGCGATAATTGTGGGAATAAAGCCAAAGAAGGCATGAGATGTATTGTTTTTGTTTATTTAATGTTCATTTATGCAAATATTATAAATCCAGGTTCATAATTGCTATATTTGCTTCTTTACAACATTTTTAAAATGGCTGAAATCACAAAAATAACTCTTTTGCCAGGACTTTTAAGGTAAATATGTGTGATTTTCACCAATGAGGGCGCTATGATGTGCCAATTATGACCTTCAAATGCCTGTATTTCCTCAACTACACAACCAAATTGTCTGATGTTTGCACAGGATTTTGCTCTGAGGGTCTAGATTGTAAAACTGAATATAGCCGCATAATTGTACATCTTTGTGAAAATAGTTTTATTTGATGACAAAAATTTATTTTGTGCGTAACTTTTTTATGCGTGACCGTACAAAAATGCTATTTCACCTTCATTACGAGCAGAAAATTTTCTATCTAATTAGGTAGTCAGGTTTGCACAGAAGTTACTAGGAGACAAATTATATGGAATTCAAAATGCCCAAAAGTTTTCCAACTGCTGCAGAATCTGTTACAATTTCCACCATACATTTGTGTATGTAGGCAGGGGTACACACAATAGCTAGCATTGTGGCCACCCTATTACTAGCAGTTTGCTGTTGTTTTTGTGCGTCTTGTTTGGCTTTTAAGGTCCGACACGTGGTCACTGTATGTCCTGTTTTCTTACAGAAACTGCAAATTAACTGGGATTTAAATCCAGTCCAACCTGTTGGTTTGCTACCTGAACTCCATGGGGTCTCTCTAACACCAGCACTATGCTGTGAATTAGACTGAGATCTCCCTTCTTGTGTACCACCCTGATTTGCTCTAGGTTGGTTATGGCTGAGTAAGTCTCCCTGGCCTTCCCCACAAAACTACTTTGTAAAAGTAGGGTCCAATGCTCTTTAGGCCATTTCAAATTTGTAGCTACCTTTTTAAAATGTTGGAAGTACTCGTCAGCATCTTTTTCTTTGAATTTAGGCACCTTAACATACTTTGTAACATCAAATTTCCATTTCTATTTTCCTCAGTTCTAATTTAATTTCCAACTTTTTCAATTTAACTGCCGAGTCCCCACCGATTTCAGTTTCGACCTCTTTTCTCTTGCCCAAAAAAGAATCCTCAAAATACTCTTCATCAACCAAAACCTCAATCAAGGCACATCACAATGTCTTGTAGGAGTTTAGTCGTGGAAATTATAGTTAGGGGCTATGTGTCATTTCGTGTGGACATTTCGTGCAGGGGCTATTTTAACGTGCCTCCTGACACGTTCGTACAGTGAGAATAAAATCCGTGCAGTGAGAATTAACAATCCGTGCTTAAAATATTTCAAGTTTCAGCCCGACAAATATTACTAGGAAATTAAAGAAGCTCCTCCACAAAGTTAGACTGATGGAGTCGGAAAATTCCAAAAAGGTATAATTTGTGGTAATCAGTCGAACATTCATTTTTCTGGCAACGCCCAGGTTTTCGGTCACTCGTGGGGGCAGCCTCGGGACGAGCAGATACGGTAGGCGATGAGGGGGAGGGGAACAGAGTGGCTCCACACTGCTTTAATTTACCAGACTAGCCAGTTCTAAATTACCCTGTGCATCTTACATTTTATAATATAAATAACTGCCCCTTGTTAATACAACAAAACCACCTTGATTTTCGGTTAAAATATAAGTTTTCGCAAATGTCCCAGTTAATCGGGCCAAAAATTATGACCACCAGGGACATTTTTTTTATCGCTGCCCATTGCTGAGATACACCGCTGGGGACTAGAGTCAAAAGCAAGGACGTAGCCTGTAATGGCATGCCAGCCATATCATGGGGGGGGCATGCAGCTTGATAATATCCTTTGGATCAAATCAGGACAAGGTCGACAACAAATGTAGTGCAGTTGATCTAGACCTCTTCTTTTAGATCCATTTATGACCAAGATTTGCTTTCATTATGGCCACATTGGTGTGAAAAGAACATAAATGTGCAGTTTTCTTCAACATGCTCAAGGAAATCTCTTTTAAGACTATAGTAAAAAACACTTAAAGTTTTCACGCTTATTCCAAGGAAGATGGAGATTATGAGAGTATGTTTAACTCTCTTCACGCGGGTGTCGACTGCAGACGACATGTTTCAAAAAAAAATTTAAAATTCAAAAATTTCAGAAATGTAAATTTTCATGACCATATTTGGAATCGTCATGACAAATGCATTAAAATGAGTACAAACAAGCCTAGTATTGGTTCAGTAGTTCTTAAGATAGCTCTTGATATTTTGAGAAAATAGAGACTTTGCGGAATGAAGTTACTTTAACTGGAACGGCAACTTCAGAAATATCGATTGGATTTCTTGCTCAAATGTACTCCAACGCGAACGTATGGTTGGTTACTGCAACAACAGCGTCTTGTCGCTTAAACTCGGGACATGTGTATCAACGTGCGATCAAAAGAAGGGTATGTGTAAGAGCTTGTAACTGACTACATCCAAATGTCTCTCTTTTGTTTAGTCAAGTGGTTATTAGTCCCACTTCAAGACAAAAGACTCTACCTTAAGAGCTTCGTTTGAGTAAACATGAATGAACTCGCGATACCACTCAACATGGCGTTAATCTCCTTATCATATTATTTTGAAACTAGCTAGGCCCTATACGTTTCAATTAATATTCTTACGATAGTTATAGGTCTATATATATAATACTATTTAATAAAGGCTCGTCAGCTTTGTCAATTTCATATTCCAATTTACTTCGCAAAGCCTAATGAAATACATATTCTTTATTTCTTTCCCCTCCTTCTGAATCTCTCTCCCCCTTCCCCTCCTGTTTCCCCTTCCCTACATTCTCCTTATTTCCCCCCTCCTTCTCCCCTCTATCTGTACTCGCTCTCTCAAACTTGACCCTCCTATAATTACCCACTCGCACTCCTGTTTCCCCCTCCCCAGTGATTTTGTCAGGGTTTTTCTGTTAGGAGGGCGTGGGCCGATTCTCAAAGGAAACGTTTTTACAAAATGGGCTTAAAATGGCAGAAAAAGGCCTAAAAGCGTAAAATAGCACGACGGCCAGCATCCAAAAGGGGAGGGTCAAGAAGGAAGACAAGCTGGCCCACGGGGGAGCCCCCCCCTTGGCTACCAGCAAAGCACCTCCCTGTCCACTTCCACTGCCCTCACTCTCCTCCTCCCTACCCCTCTCTTACCAGGCACAACCTATGACATGTTATGTATAAAAATGTTATGCACCTGCTTTACTCTTCCAGAAGTATCGTATAGACGAATCCAAATACACGCATTCCTACACCTGACTAGCAGCCTTTAGTTGGGTAGCCGTCGCTACAATGCACTCAAAATGTGAAATGATTCGGCCTTACCGGAAATTTTAAACCGCATTCCATCACCCGTTTTACACCTTCCGCGAAAACACAGGTAGACAAAAGAATAACACAATACAGTTCCCTTCGACAAAACACACAGCATGGTCTATTCGTTGTTGAAGTGACATAATAATCGGATTAACTATACGCGGTATCTATGCATTGATGTACTTGCGAACAAAAGGACTATGTATATGAATAGATGCGACGGGATTATCTCCATTATATATATTATTAGCTATTATTCTATTAACCCTCCTCGTCCTTGCATCTTCTCTAGGTGTTAGGCGGCTTTTATTTGCACAATTGGACGCTCAAAACACCAGGTTGGTGCTAGCGGCTACCCAAAGATGTCCGACCAAATCCTGACCATGACTTGGCTACTTGGATTCGTCTATACTGCTGGCTCAAGTAAAACCAGACCATTTTACGGGAACTTTATCCCCTTGGCGTTGAAGTCAAGCTAAAAACTTGGTTCCGCAAGCTGATTTGGTGTACGCCATGAGCACACACAAAATTATATATCAAGTGTGACGTTTGGAACAAAAATTATTTTGATCTAATTCAATCAATAATTTTCAGCAACATGTAGCATGTTTTTTACCCAACCAAATTAGATTTCCAATAATTGGTCTATTAACTGGATAATACATAAGTGGTAATTATGTAGTCTATGAGGAAATAGGCAAACTATTGTTCTAAATTATGACGTTTTTCATCATAATTTACGGCACACTATAGATTCTCGCGTTAACTTTAACTTCAAGCGGCTTTAATGGCAGAGTGGTTTTGAATACATAATCCTCTATAATCCTCTAGACGTTAAAGTTTGTGGTTTCTAACTTCATTTCGCAAGGTCTCTATTTCAAAACTTGAACTTTTTCCGCGCGCATGGCTAGCATGCAGAGCATTAAGGCATGAAATTTACCTTGATGTTGATTATTACCATTTATTGTATTATAATTAACTAACCAACCTCTTGCTCAATTTATTGAAGAAAATTCATGGGAGCAAATCAGTTGTCTATCTTTGCCAGAGGTGGGATTAGGCGCATTGTATCCATCCCACCTGAAATGTGAAGCGAGTGTAGGGCGGACGCCCGTATCAACCAAAATAAAAGTGGGTAGTTGCGGGTCTTGTGATGCACCCCCACAAAAACAAATCCACTTTTCCGATTCAAAATATCAAAGAAGGTCCAAATTAAAAAGAAGAATTAACAAAGGGACCACTTTTCACGCTAAACTTGTCAAAATAGCCCACAAAAGTTCATTTTTGGACGTATATAATCCACTTTGTGCATGCAAGTGAGCTTTTGCAGGGAAAAGGTCCACATTTTGGGAAAAATCCTGCCTAGTCTAGATTTTTTTTGAGAGTTGCACATTTGGGGCGCCGAAGGAGTGAAGGAATCGTAACATTTTGGAAAAGGAGGGCCAAAATTGCCCATTATGTAGTATATCGAGTCATTGTTGTTTCTACTTTTTGGATGTTCTATAGTTATATCAAAAAACTAAAGGTAATAAGTCAATCGCCATTTTGTGAAACATAGGCTAGCAATATAAGAGACCTAAGAGAGGAAATGGCAAACAAATTCATTCAACTGACTTCTCCCTATCTACTTATTATTACGCTTTCAGAGAAATTTCCCGCTCATAGAGCCAAACTGTTGGTTCTTATAATCCTAAGCCCGCGAAGCGCGAGAAAAATTTCAATTTGAATGTTTGGTCGTGCAAATTAATTATAATGTTGCCTTATTCAGGCTTATTGTGAAAATGCGAACATCATTTAATATTTTTAACTGAATAATACATCCGACGCCACTATCGATCATACATAAACCAAATCTTGGCCACTTGATTACACATCACTTCCTCACAGTGAGTTTGGGGGCCATAAAATATTGGCCTGGTCCAGGGACCCAAAAATGTAAATCCGGTCCTGAATATTTTGGACAAAAGAAAAATATCTACCCACCCAAAGTTAAATAGCTTGCATTTATGAAAGCACAAACAGTCACGTTTTGAAAGAATATAATTTCACAAGCATTTCTCGAAGATAACTCGGAACCACATTGTAAATAACCAAAGACTTTAGCATTACTTATTATATTGCTTTTTCAAAAGCTAAAAAGAAATACGGAGCACCGTGAGGCATTATCAAATCAATTCAATCAAATAATTCAATCTGCGATATCTGCGACATTGAAGTTAAACAGCATGAGCAATAATGCAAAGACTCAAATACTTGCTAGATAAATAATTGCCAGATAACCCAGTGTATGAAGTAAACGCACTAACTGAATAGAGCGATTGTTCACGTCGTATATTGGGTTATATGCTACGGTTATCAAATTTAACATTGAGTACTATAGACATAGGTAGCCATATATCACATTTAACATATTTTTAGGTTTTTTTCCTGAGGCGAGAAGACTAATATTCCTGTCTTCAAATGTTAGTGACATTATACATTATAGATGGATGAGGAAATAGAAAAAGGAGCGGTAAGTCTTTTGCTACCAGAAGATTTGAAATTGAACTCGCCCTTATGATTACAGCGTGTCCTTCAATTTTCAACAAGAATCCCTTTTATATGAATCTTGCTCCTTTAAAGCCATAATGTACGACTTCCGTCAAAATTTTAATTTTGTTATTTTTAATTCAAAATGTTGAAATAATATTAGTAATAACTGCCGGGAAGGGTTGCTGTACATTGAAAAGGAATTTAACAAGGAAAAGTGAGAAAAAAACCACTGCTTATTTTTTTGCCATTTAACATGCAGCTCTATGGGAGGACATGAAGTCATAATAAAAAAAATTATGACTTTATGTCGAACTTACAAATATGCAACAAAAAAATCAAGTTTAAAAAATTTACTAATTTCATATTATAAGATTGTACATTATGGCTTTAACAAACTGTATCACCATTTTTGTATACTGACACAAAAACCGCTGCCCCAGGAGGATATCGGAAGCATCGCATAAATACGCATCAGTGCAATCATTGTGTTGCGAGAATATACAGCGTTCATTAACGGTATTGCAAAAAGTGGAAAAACTACAGTGATTGCAACATTGTATACATTGTATACGAGGGGCGCTCAGTATGTAATGAGAGTTAACTTGTAACCCCATATATGGATTATTTTCATGGCATTTCTCTACTATGATCACATAAACACTGTATACTTTTGTCTTTCAAACAATACATGTAAAAATTATGTCACACACTTGATTATGTAACAGCATTAGCGTAAAATCAATGGTGTATAGTCACTGGCTGAAAATGAGTCGTTTTTGTTAAGGGAAATAAGAGGCTGAAATGAGGTATTGTTGTATATTCTAGATTTTCTCGCGAATTAAAGTAGGCCTACCGTATGTAGAGTGCTGCCGTTTGGAATAGTTGTAGAACACAAATCTCCAGCTTATGAAACCATCTTTGTTGGGCTATATAGGTTTTAGTTTATTTATAATGTGTGGTCAAATGTGTGTTATTTTTGACCAAAAAAACCCATGTTTTTATTTCTAGGCCTATAAACATTTTGATATTGCCAACAATAGCAAACGTGGAAATTTACTTTTTTTCTGCCATCCTGTTCTGTTGACTAATCCCCAAACATTTAAACGGGAGTCTCACTAGAAAATATTTGAAACCGCGATTAAAATATAGCTGTTACTATTGTTTCATTTATACAAAAAGAAGTGACACAGGGAGAGAGAATTTTTTTAAATTTCTGTTCATTTGAAGTTGAAATCATCCATAAAAACTCATATGCATTATTAAATTTCTATTTACATGCGATATCTGCGACATTGAAGTTAAACAACATGAGCAATAAAGCAAAGACTCAAATACTTGCTAGATAAATAATTGCCAGATAACCCAGTGTATGAAGTAAACGCACTAACTGAATAGAGCGATTGTTCACTTCGCATATTGGGTTATAATTAGGCTAATTGCTACGGTTATCAAATTTAACATTGAGTACTATACATAGGTAGCCATATATCACATTTAACATATTTTTAGGGTTTTTTTTTCTGAGGCGAGAAGACTAATATTCCTGTCTTCAAGTGCTAGTGACATTGTACATTATAGATGGATGAGGAAATAGAAAAAGGAGCGGAAAAGGGCGAGCCGAAGGAGGGGGGGGGGGACAAACGATTTTTGGCACACATTCTTGGGGCGCCTTTTAAATAAAACGCTATAAAAATGCTTAGGAAAACCGTACGGAAACGCTTAAGTATGCATATTTTCCTGCTCGCTGTGCTCGCAACATGTATATGATCCTGTGTCATATACTGGGGTACCCAAAATGGTGGTTTTGTTACATTTTGATGTGCAGCTTGGACTTCAAAACAGTGTCGCTTGAGTATTCCTCCACTTAGAGATTCAATTAGGTCTTAAATTGAGGCTAATTTATTCTATATTACTCATGTTTTTATCTTGTTTTAAAATAATTTTTAATTATTTTCTTATGACGTTTGGCATGAAATGTACCAAGGGTGGTTGAGGATTAGGAGGAGGAGGATTAGGAGGAGGGATTCGTATCGTAAATTTGATCTAAAACCCCCATTAAAAATTTGAATCTAGTAAAAAAAATGTGTAAATGAACTCCCAGACATCTAAACCAAGTAAATAAATACAGAAGGTCATTTAAAAGACTAATACTTGCTCAGACTGATTGTAAATGTGGAAAAAAGAGTTGGGGTTAAATCCCACCTACTTTGTGATTGTTTTTGCCCGCACTCTCTCATTTTTTAAACCGATTTCCATAAAAAAAAAAAGGTGTCAAAATGCTCAGGAGGATGAACCACTTCAAATGAGATGTGTAGGTAAAATGTTTGAAACATTTCATTTTTTTACTATGTAACACAAAGGTACCCCAGGTTGTGACACAGGACCATATAGACCATTTAAGGTTTGCAAATTGGGATCCCAAAAATTTGGCATGTGCAAGGGGGGGGGGGGAGATTTTTTGAAGGGCCGAGAGGAGGGGCAAGCGATTTTTGGCGGGGCTCATAATTATTGCACAGCCCTAAGTCTTTTGCTACCAGAAGATTTGAAATTGAACTCGCCCTTATGATCACAGCGTGTCTTTCAATTTTCAACAAGAATCCCTTTTGAATGAATCTTGCTCCTTTAAAGCCATAATGTACGACTTCCGTCAAAATTTGTATTTTCTTATTTTTAATTCAAAATGTTGAAATAATATTAGTAATAACTGCCGGGAAGGGTTGCTGTCCATTGTAAGCTGACAAAACAACATTTTGGAGATAATTGATGTCATTTGTAATAACTGCTTTTTCATTTTCGCCATTTTTGCAGAATAATGTTACTTCCCTTCAAGTCCTAAAAATGTTGAAGTTCAAAGACGTCCCATTTCCACCCAAGCTTAATGGCAATTCTCAGATTTTACCAAAGGCAGGCCCAGAACCTAGTGCTTATTCCCAAAGCTATCCATATGCACCCATGTATACTTTTGCGGTTCTCGGACGTTTTAAACACATGCCTTTGCTATAGACGAATCCAACGAGCCATACATGATGCAGTCATGTCTACAGTAGAATTCACCACGACCTTTGCAGGACTTAAACCCCATTAAAAGCTATTAAACCAAGATAACACTCATTGAAAACAGCTCAACTGATTAAATCAGATCTTCTCTGGTTGTGCACATGTGTCTGTTTTATATGTGCGGTATCGCAATGAGCTGGTATTATTATAGCTTCAGTTGGGTAACCGATTATAAAGGAAACGCAAGGAAACAATGGTATGTGGACCTTTGTTCACGAAATGAGACAATGGTCTGCTTTTTGTTAACCAGCATTCTTGAAAATGAGCAACATAATGATTGTTGACTTAAGGGTAGACGAGGTATTGTTGGTCGAAGCAACCTAAAATCGATTTTCATTATCTAGATCAATATATTATTGAAAAATAACACCTTGATGTTTTGCAAAAGTTCATTCTACAAATCTTATACTTTGCAAACTTGCTTAATTTATTGTTGTTAATGAGTTATGTACGTTTTACAAAAGTGTTGTTGTTTCAGCCCTCTTTACAACGTAACTCAAGAACCGCAGCACGTATAAAAGTATATATGTGATATTTTAATTCTTCTACACACTCGCTATGAATTGAGCAATACAGTTTTTGCCAAAGCTCACTACCATTCGTAAGATGATGTGAACTACCAAATCACAACAGTTTAAAATAATTAATAACCTTAACACGGTTTGGAAATAATTTCTTCGTATTTTTTGATGTTATCTGTCGTTTACATATCCTTCCTAAAACACAAAAGTGCGACTATTTCCAAACACCTAAATTAGCTAAAAATTTAGGACATCCTAGCAAACACAAAAACGTTTTAAAAACGTTTTAAATAAGTTATATTTTGGCTTTTGGTTTAGGTAAAAACGTTTTAATAACATTAAAATGTCGGGTTATATAAAGGTCATGATAACGTTTTAAAACGTTTTGTATGAAAACACACTACAACAATATTTTTAATGTTTTCAAAAATGTTATTGTAAACTATTTTTGCAAACATTTTTGCCAAATATTGTGTCAATACTTAAATAACATTATGTTAAAATGTTTGAACCCAGCAAACACAGACATGTTTTTAAAATGGTTTTTTCAAAATCTTTTAATAACATTTCAATGTCGGGTTATATAAAGGTCATGAAAACGTTTTTAAACGTTATTGAAAACATTTTGGGCAAACATTTTTCGCAAAATATTTTATCAACCTCAAAATAACATTCTGTTTAGAATGTTTTGTATCAAGTTTTCAAGAATGTTTTTGGAATGTTATTAAAACGTTTTTATACCCTTTATATAACCCGACATTTAACGTTTTCTGTTAAACATTTTTGTTTGCTGAGCAGTAGATTATCAAAAAATGTTTTTTAAGTTTATGAAAACGTTTTATACTCTTAATATGCCCTTTATATAACCCGACATTTAAACGTTTTCTGACAACCTTATATAACCTTTTGCGAGTGATGTCGAAAACGTTTTGTGTTTGCTGGGATGTTACAAAACTATATTTTCTAGAATTTCATAGAATACTTTAAATGTAGCTTGTACCGTTTTTTGTGGCATCCTTCAGAGCGGTCCGTTACCAATATTTTCGGTCAAATCTCCATTCAATTAACACGGGGAGTTGGCTAGCTATGAGCTAGCTATGCCTTGCCCTCACTCATATTTTACGAAAGTGCGACTATTTCTGAACATCTAACCTAGCTGTAATTTTAGGTCATGTTAGAGAAATATATTTGCTAGAAGTGTGGAGAATACTTTAAATATTGGCCGGTTATTTTTCACACAGTGATGTTAACTAGGCAAATGCATATACTTCTAACATACACTATTTGTAAAGGTCGCGCGTCAATGGTGAGAGCACTGTGTATTGTGTATAGGAAAACGGACAGTAACTGCAGTATGATGTCATGGTCAGGATTTGGTCGGCCATTTTTGGGTCCCCGTAGCACCTAACTGGTGTTGTGACTGCCCAATTGGGTGGATTAAAGCCGCTTAAAAATCGATATTAGATTCTTTTGTGTTGTAAACTGTCATCTTTCTTACAAGCCGACGTCAAACGTCGGCTTGTGCTGTCTCTTCTCAATTCTTTACACAGCCGTGACGTTAGTCACGGCTGTGTCTTTTTTCTTACAGGTTCTTACACAGCCGTGACGTTAGTCACGGCTGTGTCTTTTTTCTTACAGGTTCTTTCTTCTTTCTTTCTTTCTTCTTTCTTCTTCTGCCGACCACTACATTTGCTCTAGCACTTACATGCTTGTACCGATTTTGACCTAACCTGGTCACAACCATCATTGACCATGCCCCTACATGTCATATGAAACTCGTGGGGTCAAAGGTCAAGCAGGGGTCATAGGGGTCAAAAACGTGATTTCAACTCAAAATGCTTCTTCTCTCACAGATTACGTTGGAGAGTGACACCACTTGCACACATGCATTGTTATTATCCAGTGTCTATGGGGTCCTCACAGATTTGGGGTCAAAGGTCATTAAGGGGGCACTTCCGGTATCAAACGAAAAACCTTCAAAATTTTTTATTTGCTAAGAAAAACATAGGACAGTAACGGTATGTTTACAAATAAATTGTAGTTACTCTGTGCATATGTGGTATTTTTTTATTTAGGGTCAAAGGTCATTAAGGGGCTACTTCTGGTATAAAACGAAATTCCTTTAAAATGCTTCTTCTCCCACAAATTACGTATGACAGTGACGCCACTTGCACACATGCATTGTTATTACCCAGTGTCTATGGGGTCCTCACAAATTTGGAATCAAAGGTCATTAAGGGGTCACTTCCGGTATAAAACGAAAAACCTTCAAAATTTTTTTTTTTGCTAAGAAAAACATTGGAGAGTGATGGTATATTCACACGTGAATTGTGTTTACCTATTGTACATGTGGTATTTTTTCATTTGGGGTCAAAGGTCATTAAGGGGTCACTTCCGGTCTGAGACGAAAAACCTTCAAAATGCCCCTTTCTGCCACAAATAACATAGCAAAGTGGTGCCACTTGCACCCATACATTGACATTAGCTAATGTCTATGGGCGTTTTATATATTTTGAGGTCAAATGTCATTAAGGCGTCAAAACACGGCTGTGTTCGTGGTCTTAGACCACAGCTAAGTCTAGTTTCTTCTTCTTCTTCTTCTTCTTCTTCTTCTTTCTTCTGCCGACCACTACATTTGCTCTAGCACTTACATGCTTGTACCGATTTTGACCTAACTTGGTCACAACCATCATTGACCATGCCCCTACATGTCATATGAAATTCGTGGGGTCAAAGGTCAAGCAGGGGTCATAGGGTCAAAAACGTGATTTCAACTCAAAATGCTTCTTCTCTCACAGATTACGTAGGAGAGTGACACCACTTGCACACATGCATTGTTATTATCCAGTGTCTATGGGGTCCTCACAGATTTGGGGTCAAAAGGTCATTAAGGGGTCACTTCCGGTATAAAACGAAAAACCTTCAAAAATGTTTATTTGCTAAGAAAAACATAGGACAGTAACGGTATGTTCACAAATAAATTGTAGTTACTCTGTGCATATGTGGTATTTTTTTATTTAGGGTCAAATGTCATTAAGGGGCTACTTCCGGTATAAAACGAAATTCCTTTAAAATGCTTCTTCTCCCACAAATTACGTATGACAGTGACGCCACTTGCACACATGCATTGTTATTACCCATTGTCTATGGGGTCCTCACAAATTTGGAATCAAAGGTCATTAATGGGTCACTTCCGGTATAAAACGAAAAACCTTCAAAAATTTTTATTTGCTAAGAAAAACATTGGAGGGTGATGGTATATTCACACGTGAATTGTGTTTACCTATTGTACATGTGGTATTTTTTCATTTGGGGTCAAAGGTCATTAAGGGGACACTTCCGGTCTGAGACGAAAAACCTTCAAAATGCCCCCTTCTGCCACAAATAACATAGCAAAGTGGTGCCACTTGGACCCATACATTGACATTAGCCAATGTCTATGGGCGTTTTATATATTTTGAGGTCAAAGGTCATTAAGGCGTCAAAACACGGCTGTGTTCGTGGTCTTAGACCACAGCTAAGTCTAGTTCTTCTTCTTTCTTTCTTCTGGCAACCGCAATCAACTGCATGTAGCTCCGCAAGGATTGACAGATTTCAACCAAAGTTGACCCAAATGACCACTTGGCTAGGCCAAACCTTCCATTTGACTTTGACCTCGCTGTGACCTTTGACCTAGCTATAATGGTCAAAAATGTGATTTCACAAAAAATGCTACTCCTTCCACAAATTACATGCAATGATCATGTGACTCATGCATATGAATCAACATGTGGCAGTGCTTAACATTCCCAAAAAGAATTGAGGTCAAAGGTCATTAAGGGGTCATTTCCGGTAAAAGTCTGAAAAATTTGTAAAAAATATTCAAAAATTCACTGTCTTTACAAATTACATAGCAGAGAGTCGCCATTAGCACACATGCATTGCTACTAGCCAGGGTCTTTAGGATGCCTACAGTTTTGGGCTCAAAGGTCATTAAGGGTTACTTCCGGTCAAAAACGAAAATTATCAAAAATGTTTAAAAAATTTTATCTCAAAATGTAAACAGACCAGAATAATATAACCAACATACATGAATAAGTGTTCCCTGATGTATGCATGGTATTTTTATTTTGGGGGTCAAAGGTCATTAAGGGGTCACTTCCTGTTTTTAGCTGAATAACTTCAAGAATTTTTATCTCAAGAACTAAACATGTTAGAATTTTTTAATTAAAATTGGAACAATGCATTTTGTCGGTGTACACAAGGTTTTTTTTTTCATTGAGGTCAAAGGTCATTAAAGGGGTCAAAAGGTCAATCAAAATTTTCAAAAATCAAAATCCATGTATAAGTTCCGATTAAGCTGAAATTCACCAGGAATATTTCTTATGACCTCCTAAGCACAATGCAAGAGCAGTTGACCCCATCCGTAACCCAGGGGTCAAGTTATAGGGGTCAAATTGCGGCTTGTATCAGCGTCTGTTGACTCTAGTTTTGTCTGACGTGTAACACAGGTGATAGAATGCAGTTTAAAATACCCTCCAAGGCCGCATCATTTCACATTTTAGGTGAAATGGACCCAGCTAATGGCTGCCATTGAGGTGTAGGAATGCATGAAATTGGATTTCGTCTATAATTTAAAAGACCCGCATTTTTGCATGACTTTGTGAAGTTACGATTTTCATAAATATCATTGAATAAATAACTCGGAACCATTTTGCCAATAATATGATTGAGTAATGTTTCATTGCATGTTTATGTGCTACATGATTTATATTGCTTTGTAAAAGCTATAAATAAATCATGGAATTTGGTGAATCATTTTGTTTTTTGATGTATTAAATGCGATATTGAATATTGTAGACATTAAACTTTAATATGGTAGGTAAGATTTATTTTAAAATGAAGTATGTTCATCCTTTCTATTTCTTGATGCGATTTCCTTGAAATTTTAATTTTGTTATTCTTTACCCAAAATGGTGAAATAAGAGTAGTAATAAGTGCCGGGAAGGGTTTCTGTTCATTTTAAGTTGAAATAATAGGGTAAAGTGAAAGAAATCCCACTGGTTTATTTGGCCATTTAACATGGAGTTCTATGGGAGACTTAAAGTCATAATTATGACTTTATGTCGAAATTGTGGTGTGATCAAGCAAAATCAGTCTGAAGTGGGACATATACAATTGCTAGTTTCTTATATATGATTGTAAACAGCATTTGCGAAGCTAAATTTTATAGAAAACTCCATTGAATTTGGACAACCAGTTCAAAAGATACGAGCAGTTAAAGAGTTTCCAAAACATTAGGAAACAAAAGAAAAATCTTCCTGATTTTGTTTGATCGCATCACAATCGCTCTGTTTACCTACAAACACAACAAATCTGGCTGATTCCATTAGGAGCAAGTTGGTACACGTGTATACATTACAATTATGCCAAAAGATCAGACTTGAAGAAAATTAACCAATTTCATATTATAAGATCGTACATTATGGCTTTAACTTTCGACGTATTGCAAAATTATTTAAAATCCCCATCACTCATTTGCCTATGATATTGTTTACGCAGTTAGTTATCCCTGTCCTCGGAGGGTTTTGAGTTTAGATTGGGTAAGGAAGTGTCGCTGGGATTTCAAAGACATAGACCTACCCCCTAAATATACCAAAAAGATTGTAAGTCAACTGTACGAAAATCTGTGCGAACCAAATCTACACCAAAAACCCGGAAAATGTCCCCCAAATCTGTCGTACATGGCCGTACCCACCTTTCCACTAAAAACCTCAACCCCTTGGGTCCTGACATTGTATTGACTTCTTACATTGTATACTGTATAGGAGCGAAGGCATGAAAAACGTGACGTATCACTCTATTGCTATAGAAGGAACTAGAATTTCGCAGTTCTCGACCTGCGCGGTTCTCGACGCAAAGCGTCGGCCGCAATGCCTCCACCTTGACGCCCATCATTTTAACCGGTGCAATTTCACTTGACCCCAAAATGACCTTCACATTCTTTGTCTCACTAAGGTGGCTGTTCCCACCAAATGTCATGAATCTGCAGCAGTCTATGGCGGTTTGACCCCAGATGACCCCGAATGACCCCAAAATGACCTTGACATTTTTGGCTTGTTTCAGTGGTCATCCCCACAAAATTTCATGAACCTGCGACAATCTATGGCAATTTGACCTTGGATGACCCCAAAATGACCTTGACTTTTTTTCTTCCTACAGTAGTCGTTCCCACCAAATTTCATGAACCTGCAACAATATATGGCCATTTGACCCCGGATTACCCCAAATGACCTCACCATGACCTTGCGATTATGCAAATTTTGCGCTGAAAAGCAAATCAGGCCAAGAACCTCTTGCTGTGCTACTCTCTGCCAAGTTTCATCACTGTAACTGTATCTCCAGATAATCTGTGCACAAGGTTATTTTGCTTGATATGCATAAATTATGCAAATTAGGTACTTAGTTACCATATTTTGCGACAAAAACCTGCTAAAATTTGGAGACCCCAATTGCCACCCCTCCACCAAATTGCATCACTATACGCCTTACCAGTTCCGAGAAATTGCACTCACAAGCTCGGACGGACAGACGGACGGCGGACGGACAAACCAGGAAACATAATACCTCCGGTGGAGGCATAAAAATAACATTGTACTCACCCTGTACAGCGTGTCTTTCAATTTGCAAAACGAATCCCTTTTGTGTGAATCTTGCCCCTGTTACGAACTGTATCACTATTTCTTGTCCTGGCACAAGAACCACTGCCCCAGGAGAAATCAGAAGCAAATCGCTTAAATATGCACCAGTGTCATCTCCGTACCTGTACCACAGGCTAAAGGTATCCTCGTTACCATAGGAAGAATAGATGTTAAAAGAATGAAATGTGATGAGATAACTGCCATTGTCCGAAGCAGAAAATCGCCATGTACAGTTTAAATTGTTTCCATAATATTTCGGAAAGTTTGGTGTGGAGATATTTTCATTATTCCCGATTTTGAAATCTGCGTAATTAATTTGACACTCTGTAATTAAAAGATATTAAACACAACAACGTTATAATGTAATTATACAATAACCAAATTGTAATGCTTTTACGGTCAAATTTAGAAACAGAGACAATTAGATATATGATGGCTGATGGACACTGCATAATAAAATAGTGAATATTCTCAGTCATCCAGTCGTTAAAATCACAAGGTTTTTGAATTAAATCAAATACTGGAACTTACATTTTTTTGCAACTTGCTACGGTGCGTCTGAAACCATCAGACTTCATCAGGCAACTGACCCGCTGGGCTGGTCATGTGACACTTTGACCTTGCCTGATGAAGTCTGATGGTTTCAGACGCAACGTAGCAAGTTGCAAAAAATGTAAGTTCCAGTATTTGATTTAATTCAAAAACCTTGTGACACTGCATAATATTTGACGACGAATATTCCATGCAACAAGTATTCGTTATTCAATCTGTTTCAATGAATTTTTAACTTCTAACAAATGTTTGTTGTAGAAGAATCAATTATACATGAATATTATTTGACGCCATGCATGCAGAGGAAATCCAGTAATCACAAGAGCTACTGCAAAGGGTTGAGTCATTCTGTTGGCCTCAAAATGAATGCTTTAAAAACAAAGTTGATGTCTTTCAACTATTGTCAAAAGATATCTATCCAAACAAACAATGGCATTAAACTACACGAGGTGAGCAACGGAAAACTTGCAAAGCAACTGCATGGAGGGCATGTAACAGCCTCAACAAGGTCAATTCAAGGAATTTTCACAATGTCAATTCAAGGAAATTTTAAGTCCGTATACTAGTATTAATTTTGCTACTACCGTTAAATTTAAACGATTGCATTTGGGATTTACATCAAAATCCTTCGATAAGAAGGCGGTTTATTATAACTTAATCAAGACAATGATTACATTTTGAATGGTCCTCATTCCAACCTGATCTCTCAAATAATCAGTCTATGTAGCGCGCACTGAACCCATATTTGTAATCAATCTATATAAGACTGAATATTGATTCGAAATTACCCCTCTGTTGGTCAGTGCTGGTCCTGTGTCACAACCTGGGGTACCTTTGTGTTACATAGTAAAAAAATGAAATGGTTCATACATTTTACCTACACATCTCATTTGAAGTGGTTCATCCTTCTGAGCATTTTGACACCTTTTTTATGGAAATCGGTTAAAAAATGAGAGAGTGCGGGCAAAAACAATCACAAAGTAGGGAGGATGTAACCCCACCTCTTTTTTCCACATTTACAATCATTCTGAGCACGTATTGGTCTTTTAAATGAACTTTTGTATTTATTCACTTGGTTTAGATGTCTGGGAATTCATTTAGACATTTTTTTACTAGATTCAAATTTTTAAAGGGGTTTTAAATCAAATTTACAATATGAATCCTCCCCTAATCCTCCTCCCCTAATCCTCAGCCACCCTTGGCACATTTCATGCCAAACGTCATAAGAAAATAATTGAAAAATATTTGAAAACAGGATAAAAACATGAGTAATAAAGAATAAATTAGCCTCAATTTAAGACCTAATTGAATCTTCTAAGTGAAGGAATACTCAAGAGACAGTGTTTTGAAATCCAAACTGCACATCAAAATGTAACAAAGCCACCTTTTTGTGTACCCCAGTATATGGCACAGGATCTGCTACATTAAGGACAAGGTTACTCTTGCTTAAACTATCCCCTCTGTTGGTCAATTTTACATTAAGGTTACGCTTGCTTTCTTGCCCTACGGGGCCATTATTATTGGAATTCCATTTGTTTCAAGTCGTCAATATGGGAGTTTCCGGCCTCACCAGGCCCTGCGGGGCTTACGGGTTTCCCTTTTTTGTCGATACTGGGAAAATCAAGGCCACAAGCCCGGTAGGGCTGAGGCCGGAAACTCCTATAGTAAGGACTTACAACTAATTTAGAGTTTACGCTTGATATTGTAAGAAATATTGTAACGAAACATCCTTGATATTGCAAACTATTCTTTACTTTACCGTCGAGATCAAAATATGACCTTGAACTTTTTTGCATGTAACAAATTATACTTTTTTAAATCCTTATAACCAGAGGAGAAGTTTGGTGTGGTTTTCAAATTCAGATTTGGACACCTTTGATAGTGTCATAGATGTGATAACATAGCCTGCTTAGTGGTTAAAGCCGAAAGCCGTATATTTAAAAAGACAAAATAAGACATTTTTCGCGAATCTGTAATTTCTCTACCTAAAGGCCCTTTCAGTGATCCCAGCGAAAGTGCAAAAAAATAAATTGTTTATAAATTGCCTAAAAGTGAAGGACAAATCATTAAAATTGCCATGTCATTAGGTATTTTTGAGGAAAAACAGCAGTATTGTCAGAGTTGAGGACACATTCAAATACATGTAGCTAATTTATATAATGCCAGGGATATAATGTCAGTATATAAATTACAAATTTCATGTAAATGCCTTGTTTTGTCTTAAAACACGGCTTTCGGCTGAATCACTAGCAGGCTATGTTAGCACATCTATGACAATAACAAAGGTACCAAAATCTGAATTTTTACGATTGTCCGAATGAGCAAATTACTAAATGGGCCTTTATGTAGAGAATTCAGCTACATGCTGTGTTCATCTTTTTTTGCTATATTTTTCATTTCTAATATACCCAATGACAATTTTAATGACTTATCCGTCACTTTATATCAATTTATACACAATTTATTTACACATTCGCTAGGATCACGGAAACTACTGAAGTTTCTTAAAGTATCTTTATAGCTAGTTGTAAATGTCAAAAATCTAACTTGACATATTCCTGGTTTGGTGTATGGGAACGTAACGTAAATGGACATCACGCCTCAATGGTGTCACATTTAAGAACATCACTAAGGGACTTTAACGGCCCATTCAGTGATTTGCTCATCCGGGCGATCGTAAAAATCATCAAAATTCAGATTTTGGTACCTTTGTCATTGTCATGGATGTGCTAACATAGCCTGCTAGTAGTGCAGCCGGAAGCCGTGTATGATTGACTTGTTTTGCAAGAGGAACAATTTGATACATTTTTGGTTAAAATCTGAGCATTTTGACCGTGCAGTTCAAAATATGACCTTTGACTTTTTTGCTTGTAACAAGTTGCAGTTGTACTTTTTTAAATCCTTATAACCAGAGAAGTTTGGTGTGGTTTTCAAATTCAGATATGGACACCTTTGATAGTGTTATAGATGTGATAACATAGCCTGCTTAGTGGTTAAGCTGAAAGCCGTATATTTAAAAAGACAAAATAAGACATTTTTCGCGAATCTGTAATTTCTCTACCTAAAGGCCCTTTCAGTGATTCCAGCGAAAGTGCAAAAAAAATAAAATTGTTTATAAATTGCCTAAAAGTGAAGGACAAGTCATTAAAATTGTCATGTCATTAGCTATTTTGAAATGAAACATATTGGCAAAAATGAGGAAAACAGCAGTATTGTCAAAGTTGAGGACACATTCAAATACATGTAGCTAATTTATATACTGTCAGTATATAAATTACAGATTTCATGTAAATGCCTTGTTTTGTCTTAAAACGCGGCTTTCGGCTGAATCACTAGCAGGCTATGTTAGCACATCTATGACAATAACAAAGGTACCAAAATCTGAATTTTGATGATTTTTACGATTGTCCGAATGAGCAAATCACTAAATGGGCCTTTAAGTAGAGAATTCAGCTACATGCTGTTTTCATCATTTTTTGCTACATTTTTCATTTCTAATATACCCAATGACAATTTTAATGACTTATCCGTCACTTTAAAGCAATTTATACACAGTTTAAATTTATTTACACATTCGCTAGGATCACGGAAACTACTGAAAGATTCTTATAATATCTTTGTAGCTCATAGTTATAAATATCAAAAATCTAACTTGACATATTCCTGGATTGGTGTTGCCCATTCAGTGATTTACTCATCAGGACGATCGTAAAAATCACCAACATTCAGATTTTGGTACCTTTGTCATTGTCATGGATGTGCTAACATAGCCTGCTAGTAGTACAGCCGAAAGCCGTATATGAGAGACAAAATATGACATTTTACATGAATCTGTAATTTATATACTGACAGTATATAAATTAGCTACATGTATTTCAATGTGGCTTCAACTTTGTCAATAATGTTTTTTACCCAAAATTTCATTTCAGAAATGCCTTTAATGCAATTTTAACGACTTATCCTTCACTATTAAGGGATTTATACACAATTTTAATTTTTTTTTGATACTTTCGCTTAGATTACTGAATGGGACTTTTATGAAACAAAGAGTAAATCCTTACCTTTGATATTGACTTCTCCTGAGATTACAGCGAGGAGGCAAATTATGATCAAGTCGTTGAACATGGTTCCTTGTCGATTTTATCGACTAGTCTTCTATCTGCTCTCCTATGTAATAATAATAATAAAAACGTTAAAGGCTTTCTGCTTGAAGAAACCAATTTCATGCGTATGGATTATGGCAGTTAATAATAGTATATTTTTAGTGACTCAAAACATGTAACAAATCCGTCAAGGAAAGTTGCTCACGATATTTTTTCTACCTGTTATATTTGATGTCACTATCTCATGTACATGTATTGTTTGCTTAAAGAGGAATCTCGATTCAAATTTAAAGATATTATTTTGACGAGATTTGTTATATTAAGCAATGCTGTAGAATTTTTATATAGATAAATGAAATGAATCGACATTATTCATGCTTTTTGTATCCATTTAAAAATTTTTTAATTGGAACAATAAATTAACCACTTACGAATACGGTAATATATGGAACCCCGAAAGTGGTATGTGAAGAAAAAAATCTCGGGCCGGGATGGTAAGTCAGGGTACCGAGATAGCACCCGCATTCTTTAATGTCATTTCCGGGGCTCCGTAGTATAATACGCTTCATAATCATTGCATTAAGATGGTACTACACCCCCTGATCAATTTTGTGACTAATTTTGCATTTTTCTTACAAAAACAACTACACACTGGTAACAAAAGCTATGTATATTATAGCGGCAATGGATCCAATTACTTCACTGAAATTTCAGTAATTCAAGACAAGTGGTTCATATATATGTTAAGAAATGAGGTACATTCTAGCGGTACCTCTTTTCTTATCATAAATAATGTACCGCTTACCTTGAGTCACGGAAATTCCAGTGTAGTAACTGGATTCCTTACCCCTATAACACACATAACTTTTGTTACCAGTGTGTGAGTGTGTGTTATTATTTTTTGAGAAAAATGCAAAAATAGTCACAAATTTATCAAAGGGTCTAGTACCACCTTAAGTAAACATCGTTTTGCTTTTAAAGGACGATTTCGTGATCCTAGCATCCTCTTTTTATGACATTTTTCAGTAGATATCCACGAAAAAATATTTCCAAAATTTCAGTTGATTCCGATGTTGCGTTTGCGAATTATGCATGATTATGTGTATTACACGGCTCCATAGACAATGTGTTGTAAGTTCGGGCTGGTGCACCAGAACGAAATTCAAATTTGGCGATATTTTTGCTAAACGAATTAATCTGCAAGAAATATTTGGTACATAAACATTATGTAGCCAGAGGTATCCAGTGGTGTAAAAATCTCAACTTTTTGGGGAAAAGTGGGGGATGAGGCTGTGGATCACGAAATGCCCCTTTAAATTGTACGTTATATTGAAAAACAAATTCATCCAGTGCTTTTAAAATAATTATCGAATTATACACTCTAAAAGATCCATTGAAATTAAACATGAATAACATACCTGAAACTTGAAAATGAAGGTGATGGGCAAATCCATTCCACACCTCTGAGCAACGTAGTTCAGAAATAATGTGCACTCTTTCCAGACGCGAGTATGTCAACAATAGCTAACAATATCATATGAACGCGAAAGCTATAATCGAGGCGCTGTTTGCATCTTTTTAAACCAGCAACTGACTGGTTATAAGGCGAAATTTCCTATTAAAGACTAAACATCGTTCCGAATTGAAAATTTGACATTTTAATGCTTAAAAGAGGCCCAAATGGACTTCAATTTCATCTAAAACAGATTTTTTGTTCCAGTATTTCGAACCGGGAGACAATTTAGTTCCCAAGTTTTGTGGCGGCTGGTGGAATGATACAAAATGGCGCCCTCCCAATTTCCGATGAAACAATTGCGCGTTGAGTGTGCAAACATTTTCACAAATAATTTGGTTAATTTATCATGATTATATACCGAGTTGAATTTCAGTCTAACGGTCTTCCAACTGTTATTTTGGTTGAAATGCGCGCGAGCCGTAGTGTGAACAAATGTTGACTCACCGTCATCTCATTCCATCGCATGCAGTGTGACCATTGGCCTCAACTTCACCCTCTCAATCTAACATTTTGGTAGCGTCTCTCATGAGACGTGCAGCCAGCCATTCTTGGGCCGGCCGTTCTATACATCACCATCACCATCATCATCATCCTAAGCCATCGTCGACCCACTGCAGGGTGAAGGCATCTCCAAGGTAACGCCACTCTGATTTATTCCACGTCTTTCTCATCCAGGTTACATCAAGAAATTTTGTAATTTCATCTCTCCGTCTAACTTTCTCCATCTAATCTGTCTTCCTGGGTGCCTAGTACCATTTCTAAGTATCCATTCTGTAACCAGTTTGGTCCATCGTCCATCTGATGTTCTAGCTAGGTGACCAGCCCAAGACCACTTCTTTTGTTTCACAGTCGTCTGGATGACATCGGTGACCTGTGTCATGCTTCTAATCCACTCATTTGTTTTTCTGTCTCTTTTTGTGATCCATAGCATGCTCCTTTCCATATACTGTGTTGAGCCACTCTCAACTTCTGCTCCATTCTCTGAGTCATGGCCCAAATTTCTGAGCCATATACCATGGCCATATGTCATAGCTGGGAGGACACACTGGTTGTAGACTTTCTTTTAAAGACATAATGGCATATTGCTCTGTATCACCTCATTCAAGTTTCCAAAGGCACCCCATCCTCTTACTCTTCTTATAACTTCGTCAAAGTGGTTGTAGCTCATTTTGACAACTTGACTCAAGTACACATATTCTTCTACTTCTTCAGTCAACCAGTGCCTGTAGTACAGCTGGAATTTCAATGCTGTCGAAAGCCTTCTCATAGTCTACGAAAACCAAACGCAATGGTTGCTGATATTTATTTGCTTTCTTTATGATTTGGTTAACTACATGTAAGTGATCTGTGGTAGAGAATCCGCTTCTAAATCCGGCTTGTTCTCGGGGCTGGTTGAAGTTCAAGGTAGTAATGAGCCTATTGGTGATGATTTTGGTGAAAAGCTTATAAACATTGGATAGAAGAGTATTTGGACGATATAGTTTCCTAGATCTGTGATATGTTGCCTTTCTTATGAAGAAGAATGATAATGGCATTACTCCAATTGTCTGGTATTTTGCCTTCTCGGATACACTATGTGAAGAGATCAACTAGCTTACTTTCACCAATCTCATCTTCCTCTGGTGCCTTTCTTTTCTTCATATCCTTAAGGGCAGATATTACTTCATCTGCGTTGATGGGTGGTATATTGGGATCGCTGGTTGAGACTAAATGTGGGCCTTCTACTGGGATCTTGCTGTTGTAGAGGTCCTGGTAACAATTCCATCCCTGTCTTGTTTTGTCTTTTTGTAGCTTCTGCCTGCTTCCAAGGTTTGCTGTATATTTTTGACATTGCGTTCTCTTAGCTCTGCCTTCATTCGTTTCCTGATGGTTTTACATACTTCCGAGTACTCTATTTTCTGAATGATGGTTTGCTGTTTCATTCCCCCCTCTTCTTGAGAAGCTTTAGAGTGGTTTCTGGGAGTTTGTCTTCTTTCCTTTTCACTTCCTTTCCAGCTACTTCCCTGGAACAGCTATTGATTGTTTCTGCTATGGCTTTGGATTTTTTCAGTAAGATCACAATCCTTCATTGTATCTTCCAGTGCATCAAACGTGAATATTGATGTAGCTTGTCTGGGTTCAAATTGGCTGTCTTCTTGCGCATTAGCTTGGCTCTTTCCAGTTTCATGTTAATGCGGATCTTCTTAGTTCTTACTAAGCTGTGGTCACTGCCTGTCTGTGTTGAATTTGTTGAGAACAAATACATCTGTAACAATGTGTTGCTTGTCTGAGAGGATGAATTCAATTTCATTTTTGTTTGTGCCATTTGGACTTGTCAACTTCCGAAAGGGTTTCTTCTTAAAGAATGTGTTCATGATTCTAAATCCTTTGTGACAGCAAAGTCTGCAAATTTGTCTCCTCGGTTATTCCTTTCGCCAATGCCAAATTTGCCAACTACCTGCTCTCCAGCTTCCCACCTTGGCATTAAAATATCCCATTATGATTGTATGGCTTGCTTTTTCTTGGTTGAGAAAGCCATTGATTTCTTCATATACTTCAACAACTGCGTCATCTTTATGGCTTGTGGTTGCATGACATATAATATCTGGATGATTCTCAGTTTCTGTTGATTTGATAACTTGATCATCTGTGCCACTCTATCAGATGTGCTCTTATAGCTTAAAACATTAGCTGTGCGGTCTTTTCTACTACTCCACTAGCGCCACCCTTCTCTGTGCCTCTGTAGTATATTGTATTCCCGCTTTGAAGATCATATAAAGATTCTCCTTTTCGTCTTAATTTCATCCCATTTTATGTTGTCTATTTAAGTTCATTCTCTAGTTCGCACAATCGATCATCGCTCAGAAGGGACCTTCCGTTGTATGTTCCTAAGGTCATTATTCCTTTAGGGAGCCTGTCCTAACCCAGAGATTCTTAGCACCCTCTGCTAGCTCTCTCACCTTTCCAGTGGTTGGAGGCTTGAAAGCTGCTGGGGACTGAGGGCCTTGTCCTTAGTTGTGCCGTCATAAACATGGAGGTTGTGACATACTCACCATGCTTGCCACAGATGCATGTTGGTGAGACTTACATTACTTACCTAGGTTCTACCAGCCGTTGTCATAAAAACATGATCCTCCGCCTGCCAGAATGCAGACAATGCCGGTGACCACTTCTGTAGTTCGTACACCACCTTTGCTACTTCGACCTTGCTGGTCAGTCGAAGGAAATGGATGGCCAATGGCTCCCCTGTGACCTCATACGCCATTTGTAGGTGAATCTTATTTTCAATTTCACCAGGGTGTCCAGCCACCCTCCACACCATTGATTTCCTCCAGGAAAACTGGTGAGTGTGACGGTTTAGTCGCCGACGGCTCGACCCTAAACAGGTAGCACTGCACTGGTTACAGGTTATCAGTGGCAGATAATGAGATCTCCTGACCCACAATTAACTGATGTGTTCTATATACATGCCACGTACCTCAAATGACGGTGTGGCTAGATGCTCCTGTTTCCGTCTTATTTATCTTGCCGAACATCTTGGGACGGATTGTTTGTATTACCAGTACCAATCAGTTCGTTTCATATCAATCGGCCTGACCTCAGCCTCTAAGGGCGTGTTCACATTGCTAAGTTTCCGCATCTCGCAACGCAAACGTCTAATCTCCCGGAGGCTCGCATTGACCGCAGAAGAATCACTCACCATCTTCAGATCCCACTTCTGACACCAATTTGTAGCAGAAGGTGTGTTGGAGTTCGGGGAGGGGATGGTGTTCGCTCAAGAAGTGAGTATGTGTCTCGCATAATTTGCATCCATATTTCGAACGATAGATTTTTTTTTAAATAAGAAGGGTACCAGAATAATCTGATTCAAAAGATTTTTGGTAAGGATACAACTCTATTTGGTGATTATTGAACACATGTTGTAAACTTAAAAGAATTCTTGATTTTTGTTTGTGTTTCGTAGTAGTTTATTATACTTTATTTTCCATCTCAGTCTCGTTACTATTCATACATTTGCACTTCATTTTTTACACCAACTTGGGATTGGGATGCTTTCCATATTTATATTTACAGATACATAGCTTACCAATTATAATAAGTTTGATCAAGTTCAAGTTTATTTGTTTTCATCTCAATTCACATCATATAAAAAATGGAAAAATGTAACGTAAACAATAGATAAACAAAGAGTGAAGAGATGTGGATGCTGCAATCGCGAAATTCGCGATATAATACAAAGTTTATGGCAAATTATTAAAATTTTTGCCAACTGTTAAAACAGTCCTCGAAGTAAACTTCATAAATATAATCATATCTACTTTAATAAAGTATACCAAGTATGTAGAAAAAACACCTGAACATTTTAGGTCTTTTGTGCAACAAAATGTGTATCTTAAATACAAAAAGGTACTATTTTCATATGATGGACGGCTTTTCATCCCAGCTACATATACACTAGATATGTACATAAACACTATGTAGCCAGAGGTTTCCAGTGGTATAGTTTTCGATAAAAGTGGGGGATGTGGATCACGAAATGACCCTTTAAAACAATCAAAACCTTAAAAATGTGCACATAGCATAATTACAAACGGCCAAAAACATGTTAAATGTACAAAGCAATACTTACAATCCTAAAATCAATACCAAAATGAAAACAAAAACTTTCTATAATGCACGGTTGTTAAACAAAACGCTAAAACATAATTTTCTAAAAGTTTAGGCAAATACTCATTCAGGATTATCAACAAGGAGGCGGTATATTAGTTTGATGGGTATAAATAAACCTTGAGATGTTTCGTTTCGAAGAAGAGTGTTTATTTCAGACCGAAGATTAGTTCCGACAGGTGAGTAATATGCGAGAGTATTTGTGAGATATGAAGGGCCGAGTCCATTGGCACTTAAAAGTGAGTAACAACACAACTCGTAAACAACTTCTCAACGAGTAGCCAGTGGAGTCTGTCTATAAAAGAGGTGCTGAAGGATGATATATATCAGTCCTGAAGTTGCTGAAGCTTTTCCCGGTTCTTCGAAGAAATACCGAACATAAGAGAATTATGCTAAATGTTCCAGTTTTATGACAAGACTTTCTGGTACAAGTCACAAGGAAAAAAAAAAATAAATGCAGATATTTATATAGCGCTTTATGCCGTAAACAGCCTCAAAACGCTTTACATTTATTCCGCCGTTATTAGAATATGTCGGAACCACGCTTGCTGCCTACAAATGGCGCAGGGTTCATCAGTACAACGACTGTGACTACCCCTAACAGCTTCCCATTGCACCTGGCTGGGGTGAGGCAAGCGAGGCAAAGCGCCTTGCCCAAGGGCGCAACACGGTAGTGGGACGGGGACTCGAACCCACGCACGTCGAGCAAGCTCTCAGATTATGAGTCCAAGGCCGTAACCACTGAGCCACCGTGTCCCTGAAGGAACAACTTGTTCCACACTTTTAAGGGGTTCAATAAACCACAGATCCTGGAATTTCCAGGATCTGTGAATAAACACAATCAATAATCATTTTTATTTCATTGTACACTTGATTTGGTAAGTTAAACACCATGTATGACAATCTGTAACAATAACAGATTTTTAAATAAGCTCATTACCAGGATGTTATTAACGGTTATCAGAGTTGTGTGAGATTTTTTACAAGGTACCTTTTAAATAAAACGCTCTAAAAAGGCTAAGACAAACAGCACGGAAACGTTAAAATATGCAAATATTCCTGCTCTCTACGCTCGCAGTATTATAGGCCAACATGTATATGGTCGAATCCAACCAAAAGTGTCCACGGGTCAAAAATAAAAGTCCGAAATAAAAATGTCTCCACAATTTTTTCCTTTTGCCCATTGATTGATGACATATTGGCCTTATAGGAACCAAAAGTGCCATTACTAATCTTGAAAAATAAATCCAGGACGTGTGATAGTAAATGTGATATCAAAACCCAATGTTACCTACGAATACCACTAGGATTCTTTCACTATCGCAATACTAATCAGCCTAAAACAAATGGAATATTCCCATTAACGCTTTTTTCGTGTAATGTAGACCACAGGGTGTCAGGAAAATGCTAGCTCAACCAGAAAATATTTGTTGTTTTTTTTATAACGCGATCAATATGATCTTAGTCAATTTATGCTAGTTTATTTTTGAAAATGAAGTTTAGGTCAGTTTCTGTATTTTATTTATCAAATGAGTATGAATCAATTTACACATTGTATAAGAACGAGTATGATATATGTTTTCAAGAATATTAGGAATTATACGCATACACCTAACGCTTTATACAATGAAAAGGTGAAGAAACCCGGGTATTCGTAGGTAACATGAGCGATTTAACAATATCTATATTGAGTTTATAGGTTTAAATTTTGCTATTATGGTAATGAATTAATAACATGGTAGTTTTTAGATCTCTTTTAGATGGTACGTCCAAATGAATAAATGCTATTAGCTTAGATCAAAATTTTTTTGATGCTTTTAGCAAGATTTTGACCACTTCATTTTGATATACAAGTAGTTAATCAGCAATTTTACATAATAAATAATTGTTGAATGAATCCGTATATGGGTAATAATAGTGTCATGGGGTACCGCTTAAAGTTTTTGACAATTAATTTCCATTGGTAGGGACACTTCATTACACAGGTCATGTATTATGCTGTATTCGTAAGTAACATTTCAGTATTTGTAGGTAAGAATTAGACTTTTGGTGGATATCGCAATCAAAACTTCATTTTATAAAGCACTTTGAATGTATTATTTTCTTTATGTGCGTTTATTGATACTTTAGACCCTATCATGTATTCATAATGTCGGTTCACAGCGGTTGAAAGAGGATTGAAGTAAGAAACAAAGGCACTAAAGTGACTTTAATTTGCTTAATTGCACACAAATCGCTTAAAACCAATTATTGCAGACTTGTGAAGTCCATCTTGGAGTCAGTTACGTCTTGTGGCCTTTCGTTTGAGAGCAACTACAATTAGTTTTATACTAGGGTCCATCAATGTGTTGTTTAGATCATGAGACAATGAGAACAGTCGTTTTTCCATGGTATTCGTAGGTAACCTTAGCGAAAACGTCAAAAGTTACCTTCGAATAAATCAATTTGGACACAAATTACTCAGAAGCCAGAAGGTCGGTAAACATTTAAAATGAAGCACACATGACAGCTGACAAATCCAAGTATTTATCCCCTTCTAATCTTCTTTGAATCAGATTTTTCTTTCAAATGAGCAGACCGTCGTCTATTTCAGTACATATTTTTCACCAATTAAGCCGTATTCAGTTTTGCATGGTGGGCATGTATGTGAATTCGCAACTTTCATTGACATATGATTTGATAGCAAACATACAGGCCTTCGTTATGTACCAATATGGGCATTGGCATGAATGGCGGTGTTTCACAATACTGTCATGATAAAAGTGTATTCGTAGGTAACATTCGGTTACCGAAATTTACCTACGAATACTTGCTTTTATTGTTGACATCTCAGAAATATTTAAACGCAGGTTATTGAAACTTGGTAGAAATAAAGAGTGTATTACCCTGCACCTATTGCTTAACTATTGTTTACTATTCTCTCATTTTGTGGAAATGGCACAGCTTTTAACATGTATTCGGAGGTAATGCATATTTTTTACCAAACCTACCTTTGTGCCATTTAGAATTTCTGGCAGCTAAACACAATAATAAAGATGTCCGAATGCAATGCATTTCAGTATTGGACATATCAAAGCTTGTATCAATTGCGCATTTATTAGTGATTTCCATTTTTTATAGATATCTCTAGTGCTATGAAAAACTGTATTCGTAGGTAATGTAAAAAATACCACTCAAAAAATTATCACAAAAATTCATAATTATGTACAAATATGTGAAAAATTGAACAGGCAATCTTTGAATACACACCTTTCAGGAAATCAATTTAGATTCAATCCAATGACTTCTTTTCATAACTGATTTAGATGTTTTTAAAAATACTTTAAGAAATATTTTGACAAAATGGGTAAAAATAGCATGTTTTGGGGTCTCTGTGTCTAAGTTTTTCACAGAAGGGGTCTTATTATATATGGCGCGAAGCGTATGATCAAGGCGAATAAACACAATACAAAAACGAATGCCAATTGATTAATACTTTTAAGTTATGGCCCTGAACATGCCGTGTACACTTTTCGTTGGATTCGACCATATCTAAAACATGAGGTTTGCAAATTGGGTTCACAAAAAATTTGGCATGTGCAAAGCAAATCAAGATTTGTTGGCATGCTGAGAGGGCAAGCCTTTTATGAATAACCTTTTCTGTCCATGTTATTATAGATCCTTGCATTAGACGCCTCATTTCTTTTGCAGTCGGGTATTTCTATACATATCCTCAACAAACAAGAAGAAGATACCTAAACATTCAACGCCTCCAAGTACTAGAAATCCGTAGTCGTAATGACCAGTATAATCATATAGCCAACCTAATTCAAATATAAAGAAAGAAAAGACAACAACGTGGAATTATAAGGAGGAATTGCGTGATATAAGTCCATTCGGCCAAACAAAAAGCAATAATTTTTCTTTCGGTAAATATCAGAAGAAAACCATAATACTTGATACTATATTTTTATTTTAAATCCTGTTGTTAAACTTAGGTGTGAAATTTGTCCAGTGAAAGATTTTTGATTTTGATATGCCTGAATTTTGCCCATGAGCTTTTTTGGAGTCAACCTTTTACCTTTTCAAAGTAATTTACTAATGAAAGACATTTCCGAACTTTAAAGCACAATTAGCACATCATACAGGACTATCCCAGCTACGTTCGCTGACGTTGGCCTTAGGTTGTCATTTACGTTGTAAACACGTAAATCTGTGAACTCGTATTCGTGTAGTGACAACGTTATTTTCGACGTTGATTTTTGGACGTTGATATAACGTCATTATTACGTTGTAATGACGTTGTTTCGACGTTGATGCAATGTTTGACCAGACCTGGTGACAACGTTTGAATAATACGTTCAGAAAACGTTACACAAATACGAAAAATAGTTTGGATGTTGACACCATGGAATGTAAATTCTTCCATTCCAAGGAGATGGTCTCCATCGTGTCGTCTGACTCAAAGTAACGACTTATATTCCTGAAGTTCTAAACTTTGATGAATTTTTTGGGATTGAGCATCATTGTTGCCGGATGTTAATATAATGTCATAATCACGTTGTCTCGACGTATAAAACACGTGGTTGAAACGTCGTTTAAAAGTCATGAACTAACCCAGATACAACGTCATCTACGGACGTCGTTAGTATGCAAATTTTTGACGTTGTTTCGACGTATAAAGCACGTTATTACAACGCCGTATAAATGTCATGGTCTGACCCCGATACAACGTAATCTACGGACGTCGTAATTACATTAATTGTAATTTACGGACGTTGATGTAACGTCATAGTGACGTTGTTTCGACGTTCACAACTTGACGTCGAAACAACGTCATAACGACGTTACATTAACGTTCGGGAATAACGTTGTCACAACACGAATACGAGTTCACAGATTTACGTACTTACAACGTCCATATATTACGTTTATATGACTTTATATAACTTTTAGACGACGTTGTAACAACGAAAAATGGTTAGCTGGGATATATCATAGTTTTGTCAGAATTTCGGTTTTGATTGCACTATTTTTCACTTTCGACTGCCAATTCTTTTCAAACTCAACGCGTGAATATACCTATAATATTTACATGTATGAAACAATTGAAATATCGGTTATTTCTGCTGGTTGTATCGAAATGAAATACTGAGTTGGACATTTTGACAGTTGCAAGTGTAAAATGGTGAAATCAAAACGGATATTCTGATAAAACTATATAATATATAGACCTGAATGATGTGCATTTTAGAGTTGGGAAAACTCTTGCTTTAGCGAACTATATTCAGACATTAGTTTGAAACGCTAAAAAGTTTTTTAAAAAACCAAAAAAGCTCATGGGCGAAGTTCAGGTCTGTACAAATCTTACCGTAAAAGACACAATTTTATGCCTAATTCTAACATCAGGATTTTTTTAAAAGGTTCATCCAAGCAATATGTTTTTATCTGACATTACTAAACATTTTATCTGACATTACTAAACATTCTATTTGACCGAGAAAATTAATTTGAAAGGAAAAAGGTGCATCTCTGAATTGTGTTGATTTCAACATGTATCGATCGACTTTTAGCACGACTATGCATAACAATAGAGGATGGTCAGTAGCGTTCTGAATGTCAATGTCCTTTTAAAAACTTTGTCGAACCCACTACCGGGGTTTTTTTAATCAGCATGTCCATGTGTAGTTTGGGCCTTTTCTTGTCGTGGCAATAAAATGATAAATAAATCATCCCCAACAATGAATGAATGAATGAATGAATCGATCGATCGATCGATCGATCAATCAATCAATCAATCAATCAATCAATCAATCAATCAATCAATCAATCAATCAATCAATTAATCAATCAATCAATCAATCAATCAATCAATCAATCAATCAATCAACCAATCAATCAAATAATAAACAATTAAAGTAAAAAGTATATTCCCAGCAAACACAAAACGTTTTCGACATCATTCGCAAAAAGTTATAAAAGGTTGTCAGAAAACGTTTAAATGTCGGGTTATATAAAGGGTATATTAAGGGTATAAAACGTTTTCATAACATTAAAAACATTTTTTTTTTTCAACTGCTCAGCAAACACAAAATGTTTTACAGAAAACGTTTAAAATGTCGGGTTATATAAAGGGTATAAAACGTTTTTATAACATTCCAAAAACATTTTTGAAAACTTGATACAAAACATTCTAAACAGAATGTATATTTTGGGGTTGAAAAAATATTTTGCGACAAATGTTTGCCCAAAATATTTGCAATAACGTTTTCAAAACGTTTTCATGACCTTTATATAACCCGACATTTAAATGTTATTAAAACGTTTTAAAAAATACATTTTAAGAACATTTGGAAAAAAAATTTGCAAAAATAGTCTACAATAACATTTTGAAAACATTTTTAAAATATTGTTGTAGTGTGTTTTCATACCAAACGTTTTAAAACGTTTTCATGACCTTTATATAACCCGACATTTTAATGTTATTAAAACGTTTTTACCTAAACCAAAAGCCAAAATACAACTTACTTAAAACGTTTTTAAAACGTTTTTGTTTTTGCTTGGATTTTATACTCACCAACGACTCCACCGGCAATAAATCTGAATATTCCCCCAATAGCTACACACCAACCGAATCCACTGGCGAAATGCTCGGCTCCTATGTTACCCTTCAGAATTACAAAGAACAAGGATTTAAATACACCTCTCCCTAAAAAATACGCTGATGATGATATTGTAAGTGACCAAAAAGTCTTCATCCATGGATCTACTAACAACGCTACTGCTGACAGTGCGCTTCCTGCATACATTAAACTTCGAATCTTTACAATGTCACGTTCCACCAATGGAAAATAACTGAGTCTGCCGATGATGGAAACGACTGCAGATACCATACTAATGGCAGCTGCTTCGTACGGTTGAAGGCCTTTACTTATAGCATGTGGTACCAAATAGATAAACCAACCAGAAAGAACAAAGGCACTGCAACAAAATACCAGTAAGTGTAAGATGTAAATAGGATCGGTGAAGATAGTCGTTGGAAACAGGAATTCCAACACTTGCTTTGCCGATATTGTTTTCTTTAAGAATGGTGTCCCTTTCTCAGTGTCCTTTCTCCCAGTAGTATCTGCATCTATATAATTTGGTTCAATAGTTGAGTAAGAGGCGTTGACTTGATTAACAGGACGTAAGAGACTACCAGTCACTATCAGATGAGCATTAAGAGCACCAACGAGGAGCAGAGAACTTCGCCAGCCGTAAGTGTCCAAGAATAACTGTAAGGAGAAAATAGGGACACAATAATGATGATTTCTTATGTACATACATTTTACATATTAGTTTAAACTGACTTTCAGCACAAAAGTTCACTAACCTTGAATTTTCGATGTGTGACACCCCAGCAAACACAAAACGTTTTCGACATAATTCGCAAAAGGTTATAAAAGGTTGTCAGAAAACGTTTAAATGTCGGGTTATATAAAGGGTATATTAAGAGAATAAAACGTTTTCATAACCTTAAAAAACATTTTTTGATAATCTACTGCCCAGCAAACAAAATGTTTTACAGAAAACGTTTAAATGTCGGGTTATATAAAGGGTATAAAAACGTTTTAATAACATTCCAAAAACATTCTTGAAAATCTTGATACAAAACATTCTAAACAGAATGTTATTTTGGGGTTGAAAAAATATTTTGAGAAAAACGTTTGCCCAAAATATTTTCAATAACGTTTTAAAAACGTTTCCATGACCTTTATATAACCCGACATTTAAATGTTATTAAAAGGATCTGAAAAAAACATTTTAAGAAAATTTCTCTTATTGCTGGGTTCAAATCTTTTAACATAATGTTATTTAAGTATTGATACAATATTTGGCAAAAATGTTTGCAAAAATAGTTTATAATAACATTTTTTGAAAACATTAAAAAATATTGTTGTAGTGTGTTTTCATACAAAACGTTTTAAAACGTTATCATGACCTTTATATAACCCGACATTTTAATGTTATTAAAACGTTTTTACCTAAACCAAAAGCCAAAATATAACTTATTCAAAACGTTTTTAAAACGTTTTTGTGTTTGCTGGGACACATCTTCATCAGAAGAAGTCCTAAGATGTTGTGATGGACTTGCCCTTTTGTTGACCGGTCGAGGATATTATCACTGAGACTGAATACGCGATAAAGCGTCTTCAATACAACAAGACCACTCGTATTGGCGGCGGAATTACGGGCTCGCATAACAAGTGCATTGAAACCTGCTAAACCACCTAAGAAACACATCTCTAAAGACAAACGTGATGCATTGTACAGGCTAAGGAAGGACCGCAGCATTACCATCTTGCCTGCAGATAAAGGCAGGGCTAGTACTGTTGTACGTGACCCTGAACAGTATGATCAGAAGATCAATGATTTGTTAGACAGTGGGGACACGTATGGTAAGCTTAAGAAAGATCCTACCACAATAAACTTATCAAAATACTGAAAGACTTTATGTCGGAGGGTAATTTGTCGGAATATAAGTACACCAAGTTCTACCCCTCATCATGCTGTGTGCCATCGTTTTATGGGCTACCAACAGTTCATAAAGAGGGAGCACCGCTTCGACCAATTGTCTTAAAGTGAAAGTCCCACTTTTGGTTCAAGTTCCTTAGGGAATTAGTCAAGGTTAAAATTTGTCCATGTGAATTCTGTTCTGTCTGTCATCAAAGTAACAGGTGTAAGTCAGTTCTTCTGTGGAGAACTGGCCAAGCGGGGCTTCCTCTTTAAGCATCAATTCAGTTACATATGAATCCGCTAAGTATCTTGCAGAGATTTTAAACGTATTGATCGGCAAAAATGAACATCATATTAAGAACACTGAATCTTTTGTTAAGCGCATTAAAACCGTGTGTCTCGAGCCGGGTGAAATTCAGATTTCACACGATTAATCCGCTTTGTTTACAAGTATCCCTGTGGAGAACGCGGCATATGTAGCGAAGGATTTATCAGAGAAGGACACCAGCTGGAAAGAAAAGACTGATCTCACGGCTGACCAAGTGATAAAACTTTTGGAATTTTGCCTTAGCACTACCTACTTTGTTTTTCGAGGACAATTCTACCAACACAATGTGCGGGTTGTGCTATTGGGCAGCCCGGTCAGTACGGTTATCGCAAACCTGTACATGGAACATTTTGCCATCACCTGTCAAACCTTCCGTGTGGCTTCGTTATGTGGATGACACCTACGTTATAATTCGCGAAACTGATGTGAAAATTTTCACTAAACATATCAACAGCCAGAATTCACATATCAAATTCACCAGCGAATCGGAAGTGGACGGTTTCCTCGTATTCTTGGACACCAAAGTTTCGTGAAACGCTGACGGATCCGTGAATATCTCCATCTACAGAAAGCCTACATATACGGATCAATACCTCCATTTTTATTCGCATTCGCATTCAAAAATTAAGTGTCATCAGGACATTATTTCACAGAGCTGAAATAGCGGTGACAGACCCCGATGAAACGGTGAAGGAAGCTGAGCAAATCAAGTCTTTGGACTTTCGGTTTAGCCAAAGCTAAGGACAAACGTCAAGAACATTCCTGACCCTCCTACTAACGCCAACCAAGTAGAGGGCAAGAAATCGTCAACCTACACCACCCTACCCTATATAGAGGGGTTGTCAAAGAAACTACAGCGTATTTTTAAATCCTACGGTGTCGCTACAAGCTTCAGACCGCACAATACGCTGGGAAAACTTTTAGTCTCACCTAAAGATCCTACGCCAACTGAGAAATATTAGGTGTGGTTTACGAGATTCCCTGCGGTGAATACAAAACCATACCATCCCTGTTCATACATCGGCCAGACAGGAAGACAACTCGGAGATAGACTGAAGGAGCACAAGTCAACCGCCCCCAGCCGCAAACCCTCTGCTGTCGCCGAGCACAAAACTGAATCTCAATACAACATTGACTGGGAATCCACAAAAGTACCCCTATTTAGTGCGGGAGGCCATCCAGATCAAGAAGAAATCGCCAGAACTAAATCGCGATCATGGACTGGAATTGCCAACCTTATGCAACGCCTTCATTCGACCAAAAGTTGCCAACGGTCAACAAAAGGGCAAGTCCATGCATCACAACATCTTAGGACTTCTTCTGATGAAGATGTGTGTCACACATCGAAAATTCAAGGTTAGTGAATTTTTGTGCTGAAGGTCAGTTTAAACTTTTGGAAATTACAGTTTACACATCTTGGTTAATTTTCGTAAACAAGGTGGTCAGTTTTTTACAAGCATTGGGCCAAAATTAAGAAAAGTAAAAAGTAGTGTTAACTCGTTTTGGTTCAAAATTGATAATTAAAATCTAGTCAACTGGACTTGCTATTTGTGACTGGCGACGTTTCACATTCTATCCTGGATGCTTCCTCAAGCCGTCTGATTTCTCGGCGTAGCGCACTATAAATCACTGCGCACTCTTTCTTTTCACATAAACAACCTCTTTCACACCTCTTTTAAACCAATGCGATTCTCTGTCCAATTTGACAACGTCTTTGTCATCAAATGTGTGGTTGGTACTGTTTAGATGCCAGGACACAGCAGAGTCTCCACAACCGGAGACTCATTTAAACCCACCAACACATTGAGGCAAAAACCAGTCCACCCCAAGGACAAGGTCCCGAAAGACAAACAGAATAACCTCGTCTATGCCATTCCATGTACAGACAATGGGTGCAAGTACTTGTATATATAGAGGAAACTAAACAACCGCAGACCAAGCGCATGTACCAGCACAGAAGAGCGAGCACATCCGGTTGTGGAGACTCTGCTGTGTACTCGCATCTCAACAGTACCAACCACACATTTGATAACAAAGCCGTTGTCATATTGGACAGAGAATCTCGGTGGTTTAAAAGAGGTGTGAAATAGGCTGGTTATGTGAAGCGGGAGGAGCCATCTCTGAACAGAGGAGGAGGTCTGCGCCACAACTGACCAATCGCCGCCGAGAAATCAGACGGCTTGAGGAAGCATCCAGGATATGATGTGAATTGCGCCAGTCACAAATAGTAAGTCCAGTTGACTAGATTTTAATTATCAATTTTGATATTTGATATACCTGGATAACTGAGAATATACACAAATATATCGTTTTGGTTCTGAAAATCATTTTCGTGGCTAAAGAATCTAAACTTTTTTCTGTCCCATGAACCCTTTAAGGGTTCTTTTTTAATGTTTCCTTATATATTCTTCAATCTTAAGGTTCAACAAAGAACCATTTTCATTGGGTTTCCATGCATGAGGTTCTTTGTAGTAAGAACAAAAAAGGTTCTTTCTGACAAAAGCTTGACAGTAGTTTCATAAGGCAAACCTGTAACCACAATATTCGCCTATTGAGCACTTTGCATAAGTACGTCTTAATGAGGACCCGAGCGTGTTACCGCACTACGACAAACAAATTATTAATAAACCTTCTTCCATTCGTACAAAATTACCTGCGTCAACGGAGCAAAAATAATCATTCCAACAGCGGTACCACACGTTACAATACCAGATGCTCGAGGATATAGTTCATCAAAATAACGAGGGACAAGAGTTGTACTCTGTATGAAGGCTAAACCAAGTCCAATTCCTGATTAAGAACAAGTTTGTAAGACTGTAATCAGAGATTATCTAAAGATGATCTATGATATAATAAGGTTTGTTTATTTGTCTGTCTTAACATGCATAATGCTTTTCATGTCTGTACGGTAAATACATTTTGACAGGGTTCAGTCTCGGTCTCAGTGTAATCAATCCATTTGTCATTTGTTTGTGAGTTATATACCATTAAGATATGTTTCCCCGGTAATTTGCCGACAGAAATGATCTATTATGTTATAATAATTATAACATTACAAGCTATTATAACAAACTTGTTCATAATTATTATGTGACTAAACTAACAGTGCATTAAATTTATTGTTAATTAATATCACTTGATTGGGGGTCGGTGCCCCCCGCCTCATGATGGCGTCGGTTCATGAGAGGCCGTCGGTAGACGGAAGGTGTTGGTGAAAAATAATTCTTAGTCAGTGGGAGTGGTCTAGTTCGTAGACACATTTTTGATTGGACAATCGCAAGATATCGGGTGCCGTTTATCAGGCCGTAGACGACCCCAAGATCGTTTGTGCCCTCTATGCACAAAACATCAAGTGGGTGACGAATTTCACTATCTTTTTGAGTGCCCATCGATGTCTAACGAAAGAGATAAATATTTGACAGCACAATTCAGGCATAGACCAAACGTGTTGACAATTGCATCAATTTTGAACTCTCAAAAAGACAGTGAAATGGTCAATCTGGCCAAATTCTGCAAATACATTATGAAAAAATTTGAGTAACCTATTATTATGCATTGCTATTATTTTGAAGTCGTAAAATTGAAATGGTATTATCTTATATGTATTTTATTTTATCTATTTGGATTTGGATTTTGATTATATATTTGGATTTGGTTGTATGTGTATGTATGTATATATAATGACTGTATGGTTGATTATATTCTCTCATACCTTTTTGAAGGTAGTTATAGAGTTTAATAAAACTTGTAAACTTGTAAAACTTGTTTGTCTGGGCCGTAGACGACCCCACGTCATCATGCGTCTTGATAATCCGTAACACGCGTGTAGAGATGCGCGTATGTATCACGCTGGATGCGTAGACTAGTGCGGAATACGCGAACGCGCTAGCAGTACACGCAACAGAATACTTAAAGTTGTAAACAAGTTTCGTTCATTTTATAATGAGGGAGTTTTTATGACGGTAACTTAGTTTTGCTTTAAAAAATTGTTTACAGTTATTAAAATAATATTTAACTGATTAAGAATGAGAATAAACGATAGGAATTTTTATTTTGCTTTCCTCTATTTATGATAGACGACAGGCAGGTCCATATTTTTATCGTAGTGGATACCGGCTGCGCCGGCATCCACTACTCAAAATATTGGACCTGCCTGTCGTCTATCACACGGTAGAGGATAGGCAAAATAAAAATTCCTATCGTTTATTCTCTAATTTGGGTGATCAATGGACTAATATTTTATTTTGCTTATGCACGGTGATGAAAGAAAGAATGGAAAATTGTATATATCCTTTTTTTTTTTTTTTTTTTTTTTTTTTTTTGCTCTTCACTTTTTCAAACCATTGAAAAAAAAAAATTGGGGCAACATTCACAACTTCCGTCGGCAAAAAATATTTCCGTCGGTATATTTACAAGTTGTGCCCCCTCGGTTCCAAAATCCTGGCTACGCCACTGTTGATATCCATCAGTTTGATTGCCATATAGCACAATGCTCCATTAGAGCTATAAGGCTATAAATTAAGTTTCATATTATAGGTATCCCCCATCCCCAATGATATCCTTCACATGCTTAAAGCCAAAATAATTTGCTCACATCGATGCACTCATTTTTTCTCGAAATTCTACTATTTGTACGATTGTAATAGTAATACCCAATGATGTGCTCAGGTATGAGAATACATTTCCATGAAAAACGGGAACATTCTGCAAAGCAGGACTAAGCGCGTAAAATGTGAGCAAAATGCTTCAAAAACAGGCTGGTTTGCCCGGGCTGGTTTGACAGGTTTGGGCGACAAAAAAGCAGGAATGCCTGCTTAATTTGCAGAAAAGGTATCATACATGCCAATGAACGACTAAGCATGAAATGCTTTAATTACAGTAAAATTAAAAGGTATTTTAATAATAAAACCGGGATTCTGGTTTTATTCGCCAATGTATTGATACAAACAGCGGACGATATTAGGTGATCAATGAAGTATCAATGTTCTCTCTTTTACCTCATTTGTTCGGCTAGAAATAAAAAGAGGACATATCAGATAGTGAAAACCTACAATATTTGGGAGAAAATTTTTTTTTTTTTAAATGCAAATCACACATAACCGATTAGATAACTGCACTTAAACCGACAGCCACCCACTTCATGTGAGTATTACCGAGGTAATTAGTAATATCGCGTATAATCTGAAAATACATGTATTTCCGTTTTTGAGTCAATTGTTTTGATTGATGAACCTCTAAATTTCACACCTGCACCATTTCTTTCCACTTTCAATGATTTTTTTATATGCGACAAGTCATACAAGTATGCATGTGCAAATTGATATGATTAAATGGTGTTTCAATTACAACATACATCACAACATAGGCCTATAGCATTCGCTAATAATACAGGGTGTCCCATAAAAAATTACCAGGCGAATGAATTTGGACGTAAGTCGCGTCGAGAAAAATACATCAGAATCCAAAAATCTAAAAATCAGCGTGTAGCATACTGCAGTTACTGTCCGTTTTCCTATACACAATACACAGTGCTCTTTCCCATTGACGCGTGACCTTTACAAATAGCCCTACGTTAACAGTATGGGGATATGACTAGTTAACGTCGCTGTGTGAAAAATAACCGGCCAATATTAAAAGTACTCTTCTAAAGTTCTAGAAAATATAGTTTTTAACATGTCCTAAATTTTTAGCTAATTTAGATGTTTGAAAATATTCGTACTTTGGTGTTTTAGTTAATGTTATAGGTAATAGTACATTGCCTAGTTAACGTCGCTGTGTGAAAAATAACCGGCCAAAATTAAAAGTACTCTTCTAAAATTCTAGACAATATAGTTTTGTAACATGTCCTAAATTTTTAGCAAATTTAGATGTTTGGAAATACTCGTACTTTGGTGTTTTAGGAAGGATATGTAAACGACAGATAACACCAAAAATATGAAGAAATTATTTCTAAACCGTGTTAAGTCAAAAATCATTATGTTGCTCATTTTCAAGAATGCTGGTTTACAAAAAGCACGACATTGTCTGATTTCGTGAACAAAGCCACACATAACATTGTTTCCTTTCGTTTCCTTTATAATCGGTTACCCAACTGAAGCTATGAATACCAGCTTTATTGCGACATCGCACATGAAAACAGTCACTTGTGCACAACCAGAGAAGATCCGATTTAATCAGTTGAGCTGTTTCAATGAGTGTTATCTTGGTTTAATAGCTTTTAATGGGGTTAAGTCCTGCAAAGGTCGAGATGAATTCTACTGCAGACATGACTGCATCATGGCCCGTCTTATTTTACATCTTATACGCTAGCTTTACTGGAATCGGTTGACTGATTGCGAAGAAATGAGCGATTACGTAACACGTGCATCAATTCACTTCATTCCAAGTTTGAAAAAAAGATCAATCAACACAATGCGTACTAGTGGTTAACTGTCAATGGGTTTCATATTTTGTACCGTGAAATCTTTTTCGTTCTTTTTAAATAATCTGTTTCTTGCAAAACATTTAATCATAGGTCATAGTCGGATTATAAAATAGATAATGTGGACTAAATTTAATGAGATACACAAACTTTAGGAAGCGGTGAGCGAGTATGAAAAATCGCCTGTTGATCAAACTTGGAATGAACTGCATTGATACGTGCATTATGTAATCGTTAATTTCTTCGCAACCAGTCAACCGAATCAAATAAAATTTTCGCACGTGATGCACAATAAAACAGGCATTTTTTTAAATCTGATGTCTAGTTCTCGACTTACGTTCAATTTTATTCACTCGGTAATTTTTTCTGGGACACCCTGTATAAGCAACGAAACAAAAATGATTCGAATTACCTCCAATAACAGAAATGAACAGAAACAGTTGCAAAGTACTCGAAGAGAACGACGCAGCCATGAATGCGAACGATGATAAAACACCTCCGGTGACACCTACGTAGCGTGGATCTATGTTGAAGTTTTCGTTAATTGCCCCTATAATTGGAGCTGCAAGCAGTAATAAAATATTAAAGATGTTAGGAAAATATTTAGTAGATAATTGTATTTATGCTAATGAGACACTTTCTTTCCTGGAAGACATCTTCTTTCATTAGCAAAGTTAAGGAAAACATAAATAACCATTCGACACGATAATTACAAGTTTTTGTGTAACAATGAGTTTAATTGGATTCGTAATAATAAAAAAAAGACACAACAACAACAACAAACCCAGCTCTACAACTGAAAGGGAAGGTGAATACCCAAATGCCAAATGTACTGTGCCATAAAGCAGTCGCCTCTGCAGTGGCTTCAACGCAGATGTGTCCCCTTCCAGATGGTTTTTACCCAGGGCTGTCATCTTTTCGGAATTTTGGGCTAAAAAAGTGCGCAAAATTTACAATTTCCGCAGACTTCGCGATTCGGGGCATCGTTTCATGATTACATACCTGTTAACTCGAGTACTGTGCTAAGACCAGCTATAATAATGCCTATTAACCATGTCTGACTGGTAAATTGTTCCTTTAGTGATGGTAGAAGTACGGCTAAAGCTTTCACGTTGCCATCCCATATCAGCATTGCCGAATGAGCGCTGGCAACAATGATCCAACCCCATCCACCCTCCGCTACAGACGAACTCATCACTTGTAACTGGAAGGATGACTGATTCAAGTTCACATCGGCAGTGCAGCTCCGTAATGTTCATGTGCTTATATCTCCAGAGTGGGCCTACGAAAGATAGGAGGCAAACCGATTACGGTATATTATAATGATATTGATGTATATTCATACGTACTTAATGGCGGTAAATATAGGCAATAAGATCATTTAATTCAATTCAATTAGAGCTTAGAATTTCATCGTGATCATCTGAGACTAGCATATAAACGTCCACAAACTCATGTATCTGATTTCCCTGTGCGATATCAGTTCAAATATTACAAAGCAAACACATAGTAACAATACTGTGTGGGATTTGTTTCCGAAATGAGAACAATAGTCTGCATATTGTTATGCAGCATTGTTATGGTAAATAATAGTACAACTTATTGTTGTATGTCAAACTTGTCACACAAGTTTAAACGAGAGCATGATATAATGTCCGCTTCATTTACCTACGTCATCAGCCAAACGGGAAAAAACACGTACGCTTCAAACGGGAGAAGAACACGTACGAGGCTGAACTTTACCCACACAATTTCTCCTTTTTCAGGAGAAATACGCATAAAAAAATTGCAACGAGTGTCAACATGTAATGTAATAATTATTCTCTTCGAATAGAGATAAACTTGTTTTTGCAATAGACCTGACCTTTAAATAAGCACAATATATTATTTCCAAAATAGAACCAGTCTAAAACGAGTCCTGTACGTACGAATGTACGTTGCGATGTAAATCGCATTTTTTTCCTAATTATTATTTCAATGTTAAACATTTTCTCCAGAAAATTAAAAGGAACAGACAAATATCTGAATTTCACTGCAATCCATCAGAGTCTATGAATCCATTGACCATGGTGACAAATAATATTGCAATTGTCGACATGTATACAATATTTTTTAAAGGTTTCCAATGTATACTTGGTTTATGAGAAGAAATATGAATAATATCTTTTGTATTTTTGCAAAGTGATCTAATGATTCTGAACATGGTGAATAAGTTCTATATAGGCCTAATATAGCTAACAGTTAAGTTCATGCAGGTAGGTAGACTTAGAATTATTAAACTATTAAACTAGAGGACTTTTATAAAACTTCATCGAACTTTTGGGTTGGTCCCTAATGTAATAATTATTTTCTTTCAATGGAGTTAAACTTCATTCGGCAATATAAATGTTTCAAGAGTTAAGAGATCAAATAGCCAGATGTACCAAAATTTGCAGTTTCCCTCCCTTTGAATAATTTATTATAGGAAAAACATGTTAGCCGTTTAACAATCCAAGATGGCCTCCCCTAAATTACAAATATCAATGTTACAAAGAATTAAAAGATCATATACAATCACCAACTTTTGCAGTTAAAAACTTCTTTTGAATCCCTTAGGACACTGACATGAGACACTTAAAATATAAGATGGTCGCCATTAAAGTTAATATTTATCATAATTTCAAGTGGCTAATAATAGTATCCTAATAAGTGGTTCAAAGGGAGGTTCAAAAATGACAAAAAATGGTATGAAATTGAGAAAATTGTAACATGAGTAATGGGAAAGTAGTTCCATGACCTCAGATGACTACATTTATATTGAAAGGTGTTTTTTTTAATTCCGGGGGGGTTCTTCAAACAATTTTGTGTGGGTATGAAGTTGAACCACACAGACCTTTGGATGTTGACTTTCTATACAGCCTGTCTCAAAAAAAATTGTGCAAGTGAAAAGCGCCCTCTTTGGCAATTAGAAAATACCGTTGTGACATGATGCTTACATCAACGTCAAGGGCGTAGTCTTAGCTCTCAAATGCCGTTTGTTCTGTTCAATTTGATGTTTTAATCTTGAGATATGAATAAGTTAACGACGAAAGGGTAAAATCACAATTGTGCCACTTTTACTAGGGAAGAGGGCTTTACATGTAAATCAGTGATAGCATCAAGTTTATCAAGAGTTCCTTCGTGAAATCAAAAGAATGCATCAATTACACAATACAATTTTTTTACTGTTTTTACTATTTTATCATGATGCAGGAATAATGATTCTTTTTTTTCCACAGATTAAAAGATAAAGAAATATTTCACATTCTGCTGTAAAATTAAAATTAAAATTGTGTAATTGATGCATTCTTTTGATTTCGCGAAGGAACTCTTGATACACTTGATGCTATCATTGATTTACATGTAAAGCCCTCTTCCCTAGTAAAAGTGGCACAATTGTGATTTTACCCTTTCGTCGTGAACTTATTCATATCTCAAGATTAAAACAAGCAAATTGAACAGAATAAACGGCATTTAAGAGCTAAGACTGCACCCTTGACGTTGATGTAAGCATCATGTCACAACGGTATTTTCTAGTTGCCACAGAGGGCGCTTTTCACTTGCACAATTTTTTTGAGACAGGCTGTATATCTACTTTTTGCTGTGTTTGCAACCCAAATTTGCCCAAATTCGGTACTTTTAAGGACACCTTTGTCCAATTGGGCGCATTACTCTTGAAACCCATCCGTTGATAAACTAACTTCGCTGAAATGGTACCCCAAAACCGTGGCACATTCCTACACCTTCAACCAGGGAGAACCCTCCGTGTGTTGTTTGTTTATATTGTTTGTGTGTATCACACCGCATCCATCCTGTCGTTCATTGAAGTTTAGGTCTATTCCTTTTGTGGACTAATAAAGGCCTCAAATATAAGTACGGTAATGTATCAAAATTTGACACTTAATTAACGATTTCAATATCATGCCATTTTAAGTACGGGTCATTAGGGATGCACGGACCATGAATTGCAGTACTTCAGTTTGGCCTTGATTTAAAACAAGAATTTGCCTTTAGAAAAGACAAGTTCACGGATCAGGTGTATAGTACTTAGAGCTACTTTGGTCTAACATTTAATATCTAACATACTCTGCACTTACGACAATAAATAAGTGATATGAGGCTTAATAATGATACCTGCGTCTTGACTCTGGAATTTTTTTTAAACCTCATTTTACATTTATGTTTTTAAGCCACCTACAGGATCTCATTTTGCATTTAGTTTTTTAAGCCACCTACAGGAATATACTGGCTATATTAACTACGAAGAAAATTGTATCAAAATGTCCACTATTATTGTATGTTGGCAATATCTTAAATTTGTTGAATACAATTTTCTATACATCTGCAAGATGCCTTATCACTAAAGTAAACAAATTACATAGCCATTATGATCAGTCTTGTTAGCTTTTGTCAGGGATATTTGTCTCATAGCCCTGCTTTTATGAGCACCAATTCTTATTTTGTGACAGAAAATATAGTATACAGGTTTATACACACATTGCTGGGTTATTACAAGAGCCAATAAACATTCAATTAACTATATATAATGGACTTAGTTTTGTGCAATGTAGTTTATGAAGTAAATCGCCCATTGTAGCGTGCTGCATACAGATAGGCCTAATCACAAAGTAAACATTCAATATATGAACATGACCTGCCTACCTAGCTTTGATTAACCAATCAATTATGTGTATTGTCAGCATGTGATGGCTATAAGCCAATTGCAAACATGTTTATAAAAAAAAAGGCTAAAATTTTCCTACACGAAGAGACTCACTAAAGAGTACTTGTCATGTGGGGCAGGATTAGATAAAGGCATACAAACTAGGGTATGAGATATTAGGAATTATTTCCTAGCCTCTGAACCACATGGTTGGTGGGCTACAAATAGCTATTCAAGACACAGGATATGTAAGGAATAAACTGTGCATATGAGATGTGGGGTAAAGTGGCATCATTTCACTACCGTGAAAAAAATCACAACTTCACTGTGCATTCTCAGATATGTATTATACTCTGTGTTTTAGGGTTAGGGTTAAGATTGTGGTTAGTGTTAGATCATGTATTGTTAAGGTTATCAGTGTTAGGGTTAAGATCACGGTTAGCGTTTAAGATCATGATTAGCGTTATGATCATGGTTAGCGTAATAGCGTTATGATCATGGTAATAGCGTTATGATCATGGTTAGTGTTATGTGAAGCGTTTATGATCATGGTTAGCGTTATGATCATGGTTAGTGTTATGACCATGGTTAGCGTTATGAACATGGTTAGCGTTAGCCTATGAGGGGCCTATGATCATGGTAAGCGTTATGAGCATGGTTACAGTAGCGTTGTGATCATAGTATTTATGACCATGGTTATATGTGTTATGATCATGGGTCGAGTTAAGATCGTGGTTATAGTTATAGGTTTAGGATTACATATAGGGTTATAATCAGATCATAGATAGGGTTATGATCAACAACAAAAAGCCGGGAAAAAGCGAAGTGATTTATAGTGCACTACGCACAGGCACAACGCCCAGACGTTGATCCACAAGCCTCAGCACACTTTACAGGTTGTCGCTGACCACTACGGCCCCACATCATTCCATAAACCATTTAACAACAAATCAGGGACTTTGCTGCTACAAGAGCGCACACCCTAGACATTCCACAAATAACCTTCGCAACCAGGATCAGCTCCCCGAGTTTCGTACAGGTTATAACGAGACATTAGCAGTGAAATCCTTGTCCAGGGGAATTTCAAGCTAACTCAATTTTTTCCACGAGAGCGTATAGGCACCGCCATGGTTCGAACCCACAACCTCTCGCACCATAGTCGATTTAGGGTTAGTGTGGTATGAGCATAATGAACACATGGAAAAAATGAATGCTCAACTCCAAACGGTTTTAGAGACATATGGCGTATCAAAATTCTACGCAGACATCCACTTTTTGCTCTCTCGAGTTGCATCGTTGAATTAGTCATGTTTTGGGACACTCATATTTTGACTTTGCGAAAAAGATATTAAGCTGAAAAGTATCACCTAGGGTGACTTTTACCCAGAGAAGTAGAATCTTGACTCAGAAACATTGTATCTTATCTACTGAAGATGTTATGGGTCTCTCAAAACCTCGTTTCGTTTCGTTTTTGACAAATAAAATTTTGACAAAACGAAACAAGGTTTTGAGTGAATTTTTACGATTTTTTTTACATGTCTGATTGAGCAAATGCGGGAGCAAATGACTGAATAGGTATTTCAAAGATTTACAGGTCTTACTGTATAACGGGCCATTTCGCGGGGGCTTAATATTTTGAGTATTTTGACAGAATAATAAATCGTGACAATAACAACATAATCAGAACTAGGCCGTGATCGCATCTATCATATCTGTAGCATGTCACGAAAAAAAATCTCAGGACCCTAACACAAAAACGGTGTGTGGACATGGATGGTACATGAGTAAAGGCTGTACGTATCAATAATGTATTATGCGAATGCAACTTACGAGTAACAAAGCAGGTTTTGCATCCCCTAAACAAAATTATAATCTTTTATTATGTAGACCGTAATAAAATGGTTTGGTCTCATTTTAATTTTGAAAATATGAAATAATATTAGTATTAAGAAGGTTTTCTGGTCATTTAAAGCCGAAATAAACGAATTAAAATGAAATCGACTAATATGTTGGTGATTTGCCATAGTCCTAAGGATCATGCCCACAAAGTCCCGGTTCAAAGTACTAGCCCTACTTAAAATCAAAATTATTATACCGTACATACCTGAAACAACCTGAGTCCAAAAGTTGTAGTCTGGTATCCAAGCTCATACACATTCTACACACCCTGACTGAAAAATTATGATCCATACATTTTCCTCATTTCCGTATCTTCAAATGATCATGTGCAGCTATATCCGACTACAGTTACGCTAAGTACACCAAATCATAGTGCTGCAGAATGGTGGATCTATAGTGCAATTTAACGGAAAAGCACAGAAATTGGCACAGATGACATGATTAACAAATTTGGAGTAACGGCCAAAATTAATTTCTTTCCAAGATGGCGAAAAAAGGTCATCAAAGTCTAGTCTACAGGGGTCACATTCCAAAAACTACTCTAGTTATAAGGATTTAGAAAAAGTATAGTTTGACATATCTGTGACGTACGGTTCTAGAGTAATAAGCAAAAAGGTTAAAAGTCATGTTTTGACCTCCACAGGTTTTGAAGATTTGAACCAAAATGGTTTCAAGTTGGTCCTCTTGCAAAAACAAGTCAAATAAAGAATAGTTTGTATCATTTTGGATGTTTCGTTATATAGGTACCATCACAAAATCGGTCACGGTCAATAGAGATCAATGGGGAATTGATAAATTACCATGTTACCGGGTAATAAAACATATTGAGTATGGGAACATTATTCTTTATGTGAATTATTTTTGCAAGATGAACAATTTGAGACCATTTTGATTAGAAATCGGAGCATTTTAAATGATTTGACTCCTGTGGAGGTCAAAATATTACATTAACCTTTTTGCTTTAACTCGAGAACCGTGCATCACAGATGGGTCAAACTATAGGCCTACTTTGTAGATGTATCATATAGAAGTCCCTTATATTTAACTAAGGTTATACAGAGAGTATAGACATCCTTGAGAGGGCACTCTATTCATGTGGTTTCTTTTATTAAACCTCATTTAAATACTTGGGACTTCTATATGATACAGAAATATAGAAATAATTTTTTAATGCGACCCCTGTTTGATTACCTTTTCCGCCATCTTGGAAAGAAATTATGTTTGGCCCTATAGGCCTACTCCAGATTTGTTCAGCACATCAAAAGCTACCACTGAGCCAAATTTGACGCTTTACCTGAAAATTGCACAATACTTCTGATATTTAACTCAATTCTGCAGCACTATTAGCGGAACTCTCGAGTACGTCCCATTCCACTGTGGTCCCATTCAGTTGAAATTAGCAGATCAGGACAGAGTTTGGAACGTAGGTCATATTACGCAAGATTGAACCCCGGGGATTGAACACGATAACGATTGATTTTCTGACTCCAAAAATTCAGCCAATCCGGGAATAAAATTGTACCCACATTCATATCCAAAAATTGCAATTTTGGATAAATCAAAACGACCCATTAGTATAGTCAAGTTGGCAAAAAACCAAACAAAATTACAACTTAGGACCCAAAAGGACAGCACCCTTATCTACTTTATTTTTCAATCCCCAAATGGTTACTTACTATTTTATAATGATGCATCTAGCGGTTACGTGTATTGTGTCATTCACATATCCTTTCATGCTTAATTTAAGGCGAGTGGGATGGCAGGAGGAGCCATAGGCCCTACTCCCGTTTTTGCCGTTAACCAACTGACAGCTACTGACTGCACGATTTCTAATATAATTACTATATAATTTCCAGTTTCTGTCCGAAGTATAACAACATGAACAAGGTGAAATAAACACATCATGGCCATGGCTATTTCTCCCGGGGGGTCACTCCCATTGTGGCCTGTACACCATCCGCGATAATCAACTTTTGAAAAGCACCCTAAACAAGGATTTAACCCTTGGCTAAAACGACACCCTAAACAGGGATTTCATTCCTAACATCAAATTTCATACCCTAAATTTCATTTCCGCGTATTTAGAAATTGCAATTTTGCTACCCTTTCTTCCAATTTTTCATGTTTTTGACACCCTAAACGCGATACGCGCGTATCGTGCCTACCCACGAAAAACGACCCTTTTACGCGTTTTCATTATCGCGGATGGTGTACAGGCCACAATGGGAGTGACCCCCCGGCTATTTCTCGGGGCTATTTTGGCTGTTTAACGTGGAGTTCTATGGGGGACTTGTGTGGATGACATTATGTTTTATAGATTGCTCTCTTGTAGTGACCTGACAAATCCGGGCTGACAAACACACCCAAGTTGGGACATGTATAAATATAACAAATTGGCCTAGGCCCTATGCCAAAAATCATGTTTGAAAAAAATTCACATTATAAGATCGTAAAGTAAATAGCTTTAATGATAAGAAACGAGTCAAGAAGCCAACAATCGCATTTATATTTCCATACATCTTGCGGTTCTTGAGTTAAGGCCAATAATATATCAAATAATGTATAGCAAGCCTTACAGTACCCATACCATTCCTTTTTATCTTGTGTGTGTCGGTATTTGTCACACGAGTACAAACGCCATTACGTCATGCTCCACGCCGACTCGCCTTAAATGATGCGGTATACACTGACCTCTCTATACTGTCTATGACTGAACACTGCAATCACAGCCATTATCAGGCTTGCCATATATCATGATCTGTACAATGTTACAATGTACTGTTTTGACATTGAACATTTAACAATGACTCTGAAGTCATCAAAAAACTCTCTTTTTATGCTGTCTATGCGCTGGAAGGTTATAAATTGTTTGGTCCAACACTCAGTACGCCACTGACCAGCTTCTATTGTTATGCATAGTCGTGCTAAAAGTCGATCGATACATTTTGAAATCAACACAATTCAGAGATGCAAATATAAAGCAATAACTTTTTTTTCCTTCAGTAAAACATAGCGCTTATGTACCTTTAAGAAATCTTAAGTGTTAAAATTAGGCATGATATAGTGAAGCCCTGTCCTTTTTTTCCAGGAAAGCTGTAGTATTAAAAGTTCGCCTTAATCTCATGATACAGTTCATATGTACGTAGATGGCTCAATTTTCAACCTTTTCATGCCAGGCGGCATAGGACATGTAACACGTGACGTTCGAGGCTGGCGAAAATACAAGGCTGACAGCCCCATTCAAATTATACGGTTAGCAGTTATAAATTGAAAAACAACATACTTACAGTGTGGTACATTGTCGTGCCCCAACGGTTTTAGTGTAAGATAATTTTGCTTTGACACCACATAACAAATTTAGAATTGTTTGTGAAGATTTCATGATTAGGCCTATGTGTTAATCCAATGGCGACGTCAAAAATGACGATATCGCATCCACCATCATCTGTTCATGCCATGCAAAAATCCATCATATGAACATTAATGGGAGCTGTCAGATGAAGCTTTCAGTGAAGCTTTGTTTTAACATGTTTAAAAAGCTCTCTCATGAAGCAGTTCATATGTACAGAGGGCTCGGTTTTCAAGTTATGAGCCTTTAAAGTTGACACTTTTACATCAACTTTTTCATGTCAGGAAAGCTGTATTTCAAAGAGATCTACCTCATACTTCCAAATTTATTTTTTATTCATTGGTTCAACAGGTAAATGCGCAGTAATAATAATGCTGAATATGGTAACCGATAATAAGTTGTGATATTGTTCACTTGCTATACCAAGATGCCAATAGAGGTTATCCGTGTTCTATAAGCTGCGTATCCTATCAGCGACTGCTATACCTTGTTTAGGACTTTCAAAAGAAGTACCTGCATGCGCAACCCTGACTGTTTCAAAACAGCCCGCCATAGGCATGCAGGTATAACCGGTAACGTCGAGATCGTGCATTGAATTGGTTTGAATGAGGAATACTACGGGAGCCAGCGCCTTTTGTTAGAAGTCAAACATGAGTAAAGTGGATAACCTCTATAACATATTTTTTTCAATGACACGCCTGTATCCAGAAACAATTGAGCTACAGCACCATTGGTGCTCTAGTTCGCTAAAGAAAGATAATTTCCCACCTCTGTGGGTCTATAGTTTTGTCAGAATATCCGTTTTCATTTTGATTTCACCTTTTTTCACATGCGACTGTCAAAATGTCTTACCAGTAGGCCTACCTCAATTCTAATATAGGCCCCTTACCCGGTACCAGCAGAAATAATCGATATTTGTATTGTGGCTTGCAAAATCATCCATCCATTGGTATAGGCCAACATTCGCGAGTTGATTTTGACAAAATTGGTAGTCGGAATTGCAAAATGATGCAATCAAAACCGAAATTTTGACCAAACTACGACATGTAGCCCTATATGATGTGCTTTAGAAAGTTGGGAAATATCATTCGTTTGCGAATTATTTTACTTTGAATAGCAAAACCGTTGACCCCCAAAAGCTCACGGGGCAAGTTGAAGCCTGTGAAAATCGAAAATCTTACACTAGAAGCCTACATTTCATACCTAAGTTTAACACCAGGGTTTGAAAAAAAATACAATACCAAGCATTTCTTCTGACATTTACCGAAGAAATGAAAATTATTGCTTTTCATTTGACCGAGAAAATTAATTATGAAGTGAAAAGGTGTAACTAATTATTTTGCTAATTTCAATACCGAATTCTCGTTTAACAATAGCCATCGACTGACAAGCGTGCCAAGTCATCAAAGAAAAGTAATAGAACCCCTTCAACCATGTCAACTGTTCAACCCGACGTGATTTATGCTTTTGAAATTCCAGAGTTCAATTTTTGAACAATACTTTTTTCACCCAGGCTTCAGCCTGGTGATATTACATTCAGTTTAGACCTTGTCCTTTGAACCCGAATTGGCTACTTTGAAACGAAGTAGCCAAACTTGAAATGCATTTGCTTCATCCTCATTAAAATTATTTTACAGGATAATGCAGAGTATCTAATGGATCTGCAGGCTACTAAAAAACTAACCTCACTCCCCATGACAAAATTTATAAAACTATATTCAGTAGTGCTTGACTTTACCCAGGGAATGGATAGAATATTAACCTCATTCAAGTCCCCATGACAATTATTCGTACAGCTGTTCTGTAGCCTATGAAGTTATTTTTTGACATATAGGGATGATGTTGCAATATGAAAGTTGACTGGTGAATGGCCATGGCCACTAATTCATGAACTTGGCTAGCTGGCTGGCTGGTCTGAGGTCACACTTCTTAAACATCTATGATTACCTAGCTGGGGGGTTTTCAACCCCCCGAGCTAGTTTGAATTGCATTGTTGTTCTCATCACAGACTGAATTAGAAGGAACCATTAAACTACTACTATTAAAGTCTGCTATTATAATCGGACACTAAATTAATTGTAAAAAATCCCCTGCTCCCATCATGCAAGTTATTCCACTTAGACTGTTTGATATAGGCCTACTTTTATCAAAATAATTAAGCATTGATTAAGCATTTGCCAGTGAAACATTCTCACTCACAAAAATCACAGATACTCAACATGAGAATCTGTGCAATGTTTGACAGAGAAGGTCACTAAATCTGGCCATCTCAAGTTCATAATTAGTTTTGATTGATCTTCATGTACCAAATCATTTACTTTAAATTGATATCCTAGCTGTGACCTCTGAGCCAAATGGTCTACATTTGTATAGCATAGTATTAGTAACACCACATGCATTCATATACATTTATATACAAACATATTGGAATAATGGGGATTGATGTTCTCTGACTGCAGTCAGAGGGCTACATGTAGTAACAGTATGGCTAGTAGTAGCATACAGGTAGTTCATATACTTATTCAGCAATCATAGCTCAGTTGTGGAGTACTACTTGAATCACCACCTTCTTGACTGATCAGAAGACCTGTGTTTTATATAGGCTTACTGCATACACTGCCTACCTCTTTGCAGCTATGTGGAGCCAAGGTGGGGCAGTCCGGGGGGGTTGTGCAGTCATGTGACCTCCGTACGGCCTGGGTATTCCCTTTTAAAGGGATTTTATTTAGATAATATTTTCTTGTACAAGAAAGTTTCAATGATTCAGTATGCAAAGTTCTGGGCAAAACGGCTATAATTGACCTCGCGCTTCGAAAATAAAAAGCCACACAAAGAAATGCTTAAATGACGAAGCTGACTAAAAGTTTAAAACAGCACTTCTATAGCAGAGATTATCAGCAACGTGAAGGAAAAAAAAAAGAAACAGATATGAAAAGCATGACTGATATTTAAAAAAAGATCCCGAAAAAAACAATGACGAATCAGTACTTATACAAGAGCACCAATGGTGCTGTAGCTCATTTTCCCTAATTAAATATGCAAATTAGTTAATTAATATGCTTAACATTTGAGTATTTTTTGTTTATATCAATTACTTTGTACCAAGTTTTAAATTTCTATGATATTCACACAAAATCCGATTACACCTGTCACCTTAATATAAAGCAGGGCCAAATTTTTACGAGCTGCATAGTCAATAAGATAACAATAATGTTAATTGGACCACTAAGTACTTATCTTGGAGACAAACAACTGGGTGAGAAGGAAAACAAGAAACAATTATATTGAGGGTTTAGGACCATACACTGCAAACCCAAAGTGCCTATATTTCAGCAGATCCTCTAAAATTGGTTTGGCAGTAACAATGAGGGATTAATTACTAAATATAGGCACAAATTTAGACCACTATTTTGGGGAGTATACAATCCAGAAGATCAGACCTCAAATGTAGTCTGATAAATAGACTCAAAATTAGACACTATAAGCCCAAAACAGCATAGGGTGCATTTTACACATGGGTGGTTCTGGAATAAGAAGCAAACATGGGTAACATTATGGGCTCTTATAAATCATTGCAAAGGAGCAATTTCCAGTTCAGTGAATTGCTACCAAACAATAAGCATGGATTTCAATAGTGATGTTATTAATAGTATTATTTGAGCAGTAATTTTACATATAGTTGTACAACAATCAACATTGAATAATAGTTAGTGATCTTCAGAAAAAGTGTATAACAAACTAATTGGGAGGGAGCTAGCAGACCATGAATGTGTCTATAATAATTGTTTCCATAAGTAATTTTGTCCAGTATCAGTTTAACAAAGGCTAATACTCTAGATTCATATCTAATCTCCAATACTAGAAGTTTTGCTGAATTTAGACGTTTTGGGTTTGCAGTGATAGCTGCTCCATAGACATTTGTTTAATTTCTGCATTCTATATTGTACACATTTTACACCTGGCAGCTATTGCAGATAGGGTTTTCTTGCCCTAAACCCCTAATGTGTACTTTATCTCTTATATACAAAATTGTAAAAACACATAGATAGGGTTTATGCAATAGCTGTCAAGTGCTTTATTTTTAAGATTATGTATAGGGTATTAGCTATTGCAGATACGACCCTCTCGATATAATTACTTTCACAACATGTTTGCCTGACCTAATTAAGTGTATTTAATTAGCTCTCAGTTTATTTGCTCAGTATTTTATGACTGCTAAGCCTTTATAGTTGTTTACTGGTCCCCAAAAAACCTCCCAATTGGAAAAATTACACATTATTAGCACATAGCAGCACCATTGAGTTATTAGTTAGCCTTGGTGCAATATCTATGGACTTGCAAAATGTATGGCAAGCAACACTGAAAAGCAAACATTGAAGCCACACGGAAGTAACAAAATTCAACATCTCTTTTACAAAATCGCCAGATCAAGGAGTTTGAACAGTGTTTGTAATATGATCAGCACCACAAACAGTCTGCAAAGGAGAATATTCTATGAAATTTGGTAAAAATTTTCGTAACAAAATGCTCCAATAATCACACTTTCCGTCCGAATTTTCCTTGCTAAATCATGAACGATCATGCAAAGATCGCTCCCTCAAATTACCAGATCCATTGCTCAAACGATGTAGCAAGAGAAAGTAAAAAACATACAGAAATCCGGACTATGCCTATAGTTCATTGCTTACGCAATGAGCTAATAAACCCGCCGTAATTGCTATCTTCAGTAGAAAGTCAAAAAAAGAAGAAAAAAATCATTAAATATAAGGGGAAAAATGTATACGAAAAGATGTTTTTAACATATCCCGCAGGAGGTACTAGTATTAATCATTATATTCGTAGGACCTAAATAAAATTTTCAGAAGATATCAAGCAATGCAAAAACGCATGAAAAATAATGTTCCAAAAAACATTGCCTAACAGCCGAATGCAAAGCTATAAAAAAGTGCTAAAATGAGGAAGAAAAAAGATAAGCTGGATTGCGGCAACTACAGAGGGATCAGCCTTCTCAGTCACGCATGTAAAGTCTTAACCCTCATCATCCAAAGGCGTATCATGAATAAAACGGAGCAAATTCTTTCTGAATCACAAGTAGGATTCAGACCTGGGAGATCAACCATCGACCAGCTCTTCACACTTCGACAGATAATGGAAAAGTAGGCCTACCTTGAGAAGAAGAAAGACCTTTACTGCTGCTACATCGATTTCGAGAAAGCCTTCGACTCTGTGTGGCAAGAAGGGCTTTGGAAGGCCCTCGGCTTCTTCGGCTTCTCCAGCAAAATCATAAGACTCTTGAAGGCCCTATATCAGAAATCAACAAGTGCGGTAAGAGTAAATGGCGATCTAACAGATTGGTTCAAGACACTGGTAGGAGTGCGTCAAGGCTGCGTAATATCTCCACAACTATTTAACATCTTGCTAGAACTAGTAATGCAATACGCCCTTCACGAAAGCAACAAAGGGGTTACTGTCCAAGGCCAGATCATCACCAACCTACGATTTGCTGATGACATTGCACTTATTGCGGAGAAGGAAGAAGACCTCCAAACACTTGTCAATCTTGTTCACGACAGCAGTTCAATATTCGGATTAAAAATCAACATAGCCAAAACTGAAGTACAGGTCATTAGCAGAGTACCAAAGCAAATCAACATCAATATAGATGAGAAACAACTTGTCCAGGTTAAAAAGTTCACCTACCTGGGAGGAACAATCAGCTAACAGGGATCCTGCACAGATGACATAAAACTCAGAATAGGGTAAGCAATAGGGGCCGTTCAGAAACTTCAAAACATATGGAATTCCAAGGACATCCAAACACATACCAAGACAGAGCTTTACAAAGTCCTTGTCCTCTCAATATTGCTCTACGGAGCTGAGACCTGGACACTGAAGAAAGTCGATGAGGACAGACTACTCGTCTTTGAGATGATGTGTTTAAGAAAGATACTGGGTGTCACAAGACTGGACAAAATCCGTAACACAGCAATCAGGAAGTGCCTAGGTATCGAGCAATCTGTTGTTGATAGGGTAACTCAAAAAAGACTCTGCTACTTTGGTCACATCCAAAGAATGACACCATCACGTTACCCCAAACTTCTGATCGATGCTCACATCCATGGGGACAGACCCAGAGGTAGACCACCAAAACGATGGCTAGATTGCATCAAGGCTGACTGCACCAAATTAAACCTGAAGTCTGTGGTGGAGGCTAGTCACCAATCCATAAACAGACAGAAATGGAGGACCATCGTGAAACAGATGCCACCACTCAACCCCATGTTGGAGTGAACGGCATAGGTCAAGGTAGGTCAAAATGAGGAAGGTGACCAAAATTAAAGCCATATTAATATTATAGGCTCTTATTATAACATTTGCTGAGGAGAACGCCCTCAAAATTTTTTAAATTCTGGTTTTTACACGATTGTAATGTACTTTAGTCAATACAGATACTCTGCAAAAATCAAGACTTTAGGTGCTGTAGTTTTGTCAAAATCCGAGATTTTGAATAAAACGATGGAACCGGCGTTTGATTATTACGATGGAAATATTAGTCGAACACGTATGCACAGTATGTACACGGCGTGCGGGATACACACACACCCCGGGGATCGTACCGAATTACAACCGCGGGAGTAACATGCATGGGCGCTATAGTAAATTCCAATTTTCTAAGCTTTACCTCACTTTTTCGGCTCAAAATTAAAAGGGGACATATCTGACAATAAAAGCTAACATTTTATGGAAAATAAATACTAATCTATTTTTACAGAAATGTTATAATATGGCTTTAAAACGGGACTTATATAGCAGAGAGTATCAACAACGTGAAGGAACAAGAATTAAGAAACAAAAATGAAAAACAGATTCCGCTGGAGGTATTAATTATTAATCATAAACAATCAAATGTTATCTTCAGAAGATAGCAAGCAAAGCAAAAAACATGAATAATAATGTTCCAAAAAACATTGCCCAAGACGCGTTCTAGATTCAGTACACAATACAGCTATACAAATTGACCGCGCGCTTAGAAAAAATAGCCAATAGGCCAAATGCAAAGCTTTAAAGAAATGCTACAATGACGAAACTGACCAAAATTTATTAAAACGGCACTTATATAGCAGAGATTATCAGCAACGTGAAGGAACATGTCTTCTTTAGGGGGAGTGTCTGTAATTTCTGGAATTGCCGTAGACAGTGGCGTAGATTTCTTTTTTGACATTGGGGGGGGTGGAGTTGGAAAATATTCTTCAAGTATGGTCAATCCAGCACCTTTTGTTGACAGAATAAGTTTATATGATAATTGCGCGCGAATTTTTTTAAAACTATTTTGAAGCTAAACTGATGAAATATGGTGTAAAAGTAGAATAAATGTGCGCGAAGCGTGCAAAAATTTGCACTTCTGGGGCTAAAATGGGGTTAATTTGGTCAGAAACCCGGATCAGGCGTCAACATTGGGGGGATGATTGTATGGACCCTCCCCCTGGCAAAATATTTGGGGAGAACCCCCCCCCCCCCCGGATCTACGCCTATGGCCGTAGAAATCTAATTCTGTGGGAATAGCCCATTCAAGATAAAAATGTTCAAGATCATTTTCTGTATTAGGGGGCCTATTTTATTGTGCCTTAAAGCACTTTATTTCCTAGCACTCGTAGCTGGAGATGAGATGGTGCAGGCCGTATACGGGCTATAATAGCAATTGGCCGATTAAAATGCTAAATGTATGAATTAACTTATACAACCACTACGCCGTAAATGCTATCTTCAGTAGATAGCGGGAAAACATATATTAACATAGACATCACCGCAGTCCACTTGCCCATTGTGCATATTACTCTGGCTATTATGCATAAAAGTTAAAACTCTGATTTGTATTAATTTGTGTACAATCGATAGATTTTTCATATTTCACACCCAATTTTTGCAATCCCCCATGTACACTTTTAATATACACACAATAGTTACAAGAATTGGTTCAAGTTATCATCAGTAGACAGCACCACACAATTAGGCCTATATGATCCTAAATGTGCAATCTTGGAAATCTTCCACCACAGTACTGCTACAAGTCATGCAAAATAACGGAAAGTAGGCCTAACTGTGTCAGCACGTGTACAAAAAAAAATTCAAAAAATTATCATGCTCAAATACACCAAAAGACTAAAGGGTATCACCACTGTACCCAACGAAAGTAACTGTTTCAACACATATAAAAAAATAATAAAATAAAACAAGTTATCATGCTCAAATACACCAAAAGACTAAACAGTATCACCCCTGTGCCCATTTACTTTCAGTAAAACAATTTGGCATTTGTTGGGAAACATAATACCATTTGCCCTAGGCAACAAATATTAATCAAATCATCATAACTATATTTTGTACAAATTTTATTTACCAATTCATGGCATTTACCGTACAATATACAATAATTAATATTACAATATATTTGTGTTATTTTTTACTGTTTGTGCATTTTAAGTTTCAAACTATTAACAAGTAAAACCTACTCTTGGACAGACATGACAAAGAGACTTTAACCGTCAAAAGAGTACTACTCCTGGGGGAAGCATACTTCTGGATTATTTTGCCCTGTGCCTGGCAAACTATTCAAGCATGATGCATGAATGTTTGAGATCAGTGTGTAATGTGTTAACTGTGTCTATATAAACTACCAAGGCTGTGCATGTATATAAATTATGCAAACCTCTGTAATAATCATACTAATTAACTGATTTGGGCCTTTTCAAAAGAATACAGGAGGTATCCAACATGGCAGTTTCTCATAGCTTTTGATACAGGGCTGCATAATATATAACCACAGGGTCAGAATTTCGTTTGACAGTGCAAGAATCAATCTTGATTCTTGCAGAATAAATTTGCGGGAATCATTTGATTCTCGCAAATCAACTTCTGTGTAAACTACAAACGTTTGCGAGAATCAACGTTGATTCACGCAAATCTGTTTACGAGAATCTTTGCGAGAATCGATTCTCTGATTCACGACGAAATTCTGACCCTGTAACCAGAGCCAGCACAGCAGCCGTACTCCGGGAGCAGTACATCTGGTACAGACCTTTTCACACAGGGTCATGGAGTCAACACTCTCCTATAGTCCATATATCTACATTGAGTCACCAGCACTAGCTTTGAAGTTTAGCGTGTTCTGCGTTAGTTTAGCGTTACTTGGTGTGTGTACATACTTTTACGTGCGCGATCAACGTGCCGCATATGTACAGGCAAGAAACCACGCCAAGCTAACGCAGCACACGCTGAACTTCAAAGCTAGTGCCGGTGACTCGAGGTAGATATACAGACTTTTGTCTTTGGTATAACCTGAGCCAGCCCAGTAGCTCTCAACCCTCGGATCTTTACTAAAACCTGTTTGCAATCTGCATCTTTCACAGTATAAATTAATAACATTTTAAAACTTCTGAATTTCAAATATCTTCAGCATACCGTAAAGATTTGCCTAATGGTGCACATGGGCTTCTTTGCCTTACGGTACAAATAGAGAGCTCCCCTGTGCATGCCCTATTTGCTGGTGGGATTTTTATGAGAGGCCACTTTAAGTTTGTGCCTACAATACTAGTTATGTCAAGGGAGCCCACATGCATCATTAGGAGAATCTTAAATACTCTTAATGGTATTTTAACAATGTCATACAGGGGAGAGTTTACTATCCAGTGGGTGGCAACTGAGAAACTCAATTACTGGGCCCCCCCCCCCTCCTTGGAACAATTGGAATACATTTATGTACATGTACAAAATACAATGTGGATTGAATCAGATTATGAAATATCTCCATAAACCCTATCAAATAAACTCAACCAGAACGGTATATGTGATGCGATCAAGCAAAATCAGTCGAAACTCAGAAATATTGATTTTGAGATATAGCCAAACAAAGGAAATATTTTCACTTTCAATGGGGTTTTCTGCAAAATGCAGCTTTGTAAATGATTTTTACTATTCTATAAGAAACTGAAAATTTAATATTTCCGAGTTCCGACTGATTTTGCTTGATCGCATCACATATTACAATTGAAATGGTAGACATGTTGGTTGACAGTTCTAAGTGCCAAAGAGACAGGTCTCTAGTTCGATTCCACAACCACTCATACATTATCACCTGTTTTAATGTATTATCATGCAAATTGCCCTGTAGAGGCCTCTTGGTGGACAGAATTTTATTTAAATGAGGACGAGGTACAAAATTACATAAAACACCTTTCTAATAGCATTGGCATTGCTAACATAGCAAAATAATTGGCACATTTGGATAATTTGTCACATAAATAATCTACAACCTGATGGTGTTTATACGTGATAAATATATGCGAAGTGTTTAATCCAATCACAGATAATAAATTTTAAATACTTGGACACAAATGCAGGTTACACAGGCGCTGGCATGGCATTTAGACATTGCATAATTGCATGCTAGTGTGATTGGTCTCTTGCAGTACTTCCTTAATCAGTTATTCAATTTTTTACATGGAGAATGAAAGATAAAGTTATATGGTCAATATCCCAAGGTGTCATCACCACAATGCATCTAAGTCTGCCTGTTACCTAAACTTTAAATATCCAGCAGAGTGATGTATGATATATCATCCCTTGAAGTCATTTTCTTTCAGCATTTGCTAAAACATTAGTTTTTGGTCCTTAATCATGCTGAAAAAATCTGATGTACCAGTTCCCTTCTAACTTCTTTGGTAAAGCGTACAGTAGTTTTGTGGTTTTTGCTGTTGTTGTATTGTAAAGCATTTTTCTCAATGATTTCTGCTGGTGTAGTCTGTCTTAAGTTACTATACCTTACTACCTTAGACCAGGGAAGTGCAAAACTTCCCTGTACACCACAGCACCACTACAAGTCATGTAAAATAATGGACAGTAACTGTTTCTGGATATCTTACTACCGTATTCATTCCAATAAGCGCCCAGGGCACTTACAAAGTCATTTTGGGTGGGCGCTTATTTTTTACATTGTTTTAGTCATCAATCACCGTCTGAAAGTATTTAGTTACTCACAGTTAGTGCACCCTCACAAAATGTTTCCATATATTATATTGACACCATTTTTTTGAGGGCGCACTAACTGTGAGTAAAGATGGCAACCGCCGGCCAAAAATTACGATTTTGAGTCAGAATCACCTCAAACTTGGCCTTAGGCATTTGCAGGTGGTTATTGTAAAGTATTTTTAATATCTATACATCTGCCCACTATGAAATAGCGTCATAATTTAATTTTGGTGCATATTTTGGATACTTTTGATGCTCAATTTCCCACATGCATGCATGTAAAGTCACTCGACAGGTAAGCTTACTGGAAGTATTTTGACAACATTGGATGGGCGGTTAATAATTTCATATTGTATTTGTTGCAAAGTCACTGGGTGGGCGCTTATAGGGGCATGGGTGGTTATTGGAACGAATACGGTACGGTACCTTACACCAGGGAAGTGCAAAACTTCACCAGTATTGTACCAGATGAAAAGGCCATTATATACCGGCCCAGTGCTGGACCAGGGATGGGCCCGATAAAGTGAGCATCAGCCCTGGACTAGACAGAGTTGGTCACAACTGGTCCAATATGGTGTGGCACTTATGTACTTCATATTGCAGTGAGAGCTAGCCCAGGTCTGGTGGGACCTAAGTGTTGCCCAGTGCTGGTGCTCACTTTATCTTTAAGTGGCTTGATGTGGCCCATTACAAAGCGCCTACTCATATGATACAGTTAGTGTCACTTTGGCTGAACTATGCGAAAGCTTTTTTGCCTGGTGTCTTCCATGCCACCATATATTGCCCAGCACTGGGCTACATCGGTGACGTTCCCTGTGTGCACACAGGTATTTTTCCTAAATTCTATCGATGGTGTAATCTTTGATTACACTGTCATACTATTACCTCTTCATTGGTATACTAAGTAGTTTTTCTAAGTGTTCTATTTCTTCTTTCAGTTCTCCTTCTGTTTCAATTTTCTTGAGCTGTGAATAATAAAAACATAACAAATCAATATTAGTCCAGCAGGACGGAGACTAAGACTGAGACCAAGACCAGGCTTAGCTGGTCTCGACCGATCTCAAGACTGAGGTCGGTCTCAAGACCTACAACACTGAAAAGGACCTGTCTTGGTCATCAGAAATGGTATATTTCAATGAATTATACATTTATAATATCACAAACACTCATGCGATAGGTTCATCACTCAGACCAACAAACAGATCATTGTGATAATGATGATAAATAAACAAAAACAAATTTATAACATAAACTGATCAAATGACCACAAGTTTTATAGTGGATGCTTCCCGACTTGATCAAGCGATATCCTAATTTGTTACCTCTTACTTTATAAACACCTTTGCTTACACAAGTTCGGTTTCAATAAAGAGCTCAAGGAAACATACGGGACAGTTAATGATGAATCAGGTACATAACAACATGGGTCATTCCAATGGAGCAAAATCCCAATATTTGAGAAATTAGTCTGTTGGAGAAATATTTCTGTCCCAATAACACCCACAAATATTTTTCTGATTGGGCACTCTGCCCCCTGCTGATTATGCCCCTGTGATAAATATGCCTCCAATCACTCCAATGGGGTTTATTTAAAACATCTTCATTTACCTGATTCTGTTCCAACTTCTCTCCTTGCTCTATTCTTTTCTTAAGAGCTTCAATTTGAGCTAATTTCTTCTTCAATGATTTCAATTTCTTCTCCTCAGCAGGGTTTCCTATCACCTCCACTGATACCGTTGACACAGTTGTTGTTGTGGATGCGGGAGATGACAGTTGGGATGGTGTTTTCCCCTGTACTGATTGGAGGAGTGCTTGACCCTTTTCATCTTCTGCATCTATTTGAGGTCTAAAATACAAACAAATATCAAGCTGGTTATTTACTTATACTAACACATCTAATACATTTGGAAAATTGGTAACATTTGATTTTATACAATGTTGTCTACCTTTAAATTTAAATATAAACTGGCTAGTGTATAGTGATATTTTCATTTTTTGTTTCCAATCAAGGACAAAGTTTTTCTCATTCTCTCTGATTTCATAATCTTACTCGTATGCATTTGTTCCATGAATGGCAAAAGTTTCCTATATCACAAGAAACACACTTACACACATGCACCATGCTACAGAAAAGTTATATAAATCCTGGATGTCTGAGGTTTCTATGCACCTGCCGTTATACAGAGATTTCTTGTGTGTATGTCCTTGACTCCTTGTTACCAGTGTTTACAAATTATCCCTACGTGTAAACACCAACAACCATAGACATTGATCCACCTATTGAGCCAATGGTTATACAACTTGATCTTCAAACACCCTTCCTTAATGTACAGTAACTGACATGATGGAAATATAACTCTAATTTTTTTTCACCAAGGCCCGTTGTTTACGGGCAGTCCTTGATGAATGGGGGTACCCCCTGGGTATAGTTGTGACAGTCTACTTACTTATAACCTGCAGCCAAATCTTGTGCTATCCATAATTGTTGTCGAAGTTGATTAGCTAGTGCATGATCCTGCAAGGAGCAAGTAAAAAAAAGTTAACTAAACAATAAAATATACAGGCTGTATGATGTATCAAAATGTTTGGTACCCATCTGTTTTTGTGTATTGACAAGCCTGCTTCTTCAATATACAACATAGGAATTAGGATCCTCTTGAAATTCCCAGGATTTATACTTATTTTCAAATTTCACGATATCTTTGCTAAACGAAATAATCTGCAAGAAATTTTTTGTACATAAACATTATGTAGCCAGAGGTTTCCAGTGATATAACAATCTCAACTTTTTTTGAGAAAAGTGGCAGACGATGGTGGCCGACATCCATTCAATGCCGGCAACAGCCAATAGCGTAAACAAAACAGACAATATGACGGCAACACCGCCTGGACGCAATTATTTTTCCCTGAGCTTTATTGGCCCCGTTACAGAAAAAAAATGCACAAAATATATTTCCCAGTGCAATGTATACATTTTCACATGAAAATAAATAATTTTGGATTCAAAATGAATGTCACAAGAAAAATATTTTCTCTGCCGGGACCGAGATTGAACCCAGACCACCTGCGTGACAGGTAACAATGCTGACCATTACACCACGGAGATATTGTTACACAGAGGGGAAATTTTAATATATATCATAACACGTCGTGCGTTCTTCATACAAAAAATTCAAAAAACAGTACTTACAATGAATGAGGTTCATTGTCGAACCTCAACGGATTTAGACTGATAAAATATTGCTTGATAATATATATGTGGCACGATCTGGTCCATGGGGGCCAAAGGCGGCAAATTTGAAACTGAGATATAGGTAAAAATAAGGAGTAAAAAACAATAAAATACATAAGAAAATAGACATCAAAAAACTTCATAATTTCATAACCAAGTATGCTAGGCCTTTGGTGTTTTCAGTAAATGAAAGCCATTTGCAAGTATAATGTAATAATTATAGTAACTCAATTTTCAAAAATGCCTCCTTTGGCCCCCATGGACCAGATCGTGTCACATATACACTTTTGGAATTATTTGAGACATTTTCGTGTTTACGTGTAAAACCAATGACGACGTCCAAATTTAGTCGATCTTGGCCGGCCCCCCTGAAAAGTGGGGGGATGATGCTGGATGATGGATCACGAAATGCCCTTTTAATATATTTGTAGACGGAACACAGTCATTGACGGAATAAATTGCATATTTGGTATAAGTGTTTGCGATTCTATTATGTCATTGTAAAAATCATGTGTGAAGTAGTATTGGCATCTATTTTCTCTGCTATTACCCCAGGGCTATTACCTTGTTAGCTTTTGCTTCAGCTAATTGTTCTCGTATATCTGCAATGGGATCCACTGAAATGTCCCCAGTTTCGTTCGGATGTTTCTTAGTTTTTCTTTGGAGATTCTTTTTCTGCGATTTTGATACACCACTGTCACTGGAGTCTAGGGAAAGTAAAGAAACAGTTGTTAGACATTAGACCCACATCAATTCGGATTTTCATTGAAAACATTGGCTTTGAAAAATGAAACAAAGAACACAACTTACCTGCCATGTTTGTTCTGCGACCTTCTTCTGGCTTATGGAAACTAACAAATAATGGGATACACAGAAGAAGAGTTACAAAATCGGGAGATAATGAAAGTTGAACGAGTTTTAATGTGAGTTCATTTTTAGTTCGATTTGACAAAACAAAGGTCCACTGATCACAGAGTATGCCTATGTTCACCGGGGTAGGGGATACAGGGCAATTTGGTCCACATAAGCTTAGTTCTTTTGTTGCATGGGCAAAATGTGACTATTTTAAGGTACAAAAGTATTTCCGAAATCACTGTCCCAAACCCGGGTCCCAAACTATGATGTCCCAATTTGCCCCAAGTTACCCCCCTATGACGTACCCCAAAAGGTGTAGATTACAAAAAAAAAGTTAGTGGAGTTAAGTCCACTTTTTGGATGTAAGCGAAATTTGTTTTGTTTTTTTGGGGGGGGGGGGTTCACATCACAGGCCTATAAAGATTTTAAAAAGTAATCATGTAGCAGCTGAGACGAATATTAGCAGGGTTGACTTTTTTTTTCGGTTTATTTGATTTAAATCAGATTTTTTAAAATATATAAATCGATTTAAAAAATTTCCACGAACTGCTATACCCCATGATAAAGTCAAAAGAGACCAGTGGAATGCTAGACAAATATGCACAATCATATCAGGTATTTACAAAAAATCAAAATATGTTTTTACAGGTAAAATTTCAAAAAAATAATTGGGTAAAATCATGGGAAAAAGCCCGACTTCTGCACCTTGAAAATGAATTTTTAGCAATAGATGACATCATGGAGGTATTTTACTTCTATCCAAAAGTTTCACGTATTGAATGAAATTAAGTTACATTCATCAAAAATGGTTTAAAAAAATGAAAAAGTTTATTTTTATCAGTGATTAAAAAACACAACAACATTTGATCAAATCGTAATTGATTTAAATCAATTGATTTAAATCGTGCCAACCCTGTCGAGTAGGATCCTATGCGGTAGGTATACAAATTCCAAATATGACGCGCTTGAAATTGGTTGCCCCTTGGCCTGCCAAAATTGCTTTCCCCCTCCCCCAGTTACATGAAGTAGTCCTAGGCCTAATTCTTATTCCAGAAAACACAGCAAATTTCAAAGTAAAATGTACAAAAACTCAGGGTGTAAATTGCCGTTGCCATGGAAACTGTCTAAGACCAAACATCCATAAGTTGATACACTTTCCATGACGCATTAGTAATTTTCAAAACTGCACACAATTCACCAAGGCATTTTCACTGATGATTTAGTATGAAATCAATTGTATTAAATTTAAAGTCCCATTCAGTGATCCCAGCGAAAGTGTAAAAAAATAAAATTTAAATTATTTATAAATTGCTTAAAACTGAAGGATAAGTAATTCAAAGTGTCATTTGATATTTTTGAAATGAAAAATTTTCACGGGCAAAAAACAAAAGTGAGCAGTATTATGACGAAGCACCATTCAAATGATGTGGCTAATTTATATGCATTTGAATGGCAATTCAACTTCGTCAATACTGCTGTTTTCTTTGTTTTTGCCAAAACAGATTCATGTAAAATGCCTTATTTTGTCTTAACCACATGACTTTCGGCTGAACTACTATAGCAGGCTATGTTAGCACATCTATATGACAATGACAAAAGTACACTAAAATCTGTGTTCTGCACGCCAAATATAAAGTTTCTAGCTTCATTTACTTTTAAAGAAATAGATCATAATATGACATACGCGTGGGTAGCATCTCTCCTACGAAACCGTATGAGCAGCCTTATTTCGGGACATTTTATTATTTATGCGCACTGGTTTATACGTTCAGCGATTGCCAAATCGGGACAATTGCGGAAAACTGTCCAATCAACTATGAGTGATGGAATTTATTACAGCTGTGTCGGGTAGACAAGGAGAGCCAAAATTGATGTACACTGAAAATAATCAAAATATCCCCCAAAATTGGCTTTATTTTCGTAGTTTGTAATTTACTTCACGGCAAAAAATCGTACAGAAGTGCCGGAGTGATGGCGGACAGTGAAGAGAAAGCAACAAATGAAGAGAAACCCATTGAACCTGTGGCCGAAAACACATACACGATACGACCGAATTTCATGCACAAGTAAGCTTATTTTTTTCAGCGGGTCCTTCTATTTTTCTATTTCTAATTTCTATAGCCAGGGGAGCCACTCACAAACTTGTGTGTGCGCCTGAGCGAGGTCGGACGTGTTTTTTCTGTCTGCTACATCTCAGAAAAACTTCGCCTTATTTCAACCATCTAGAGGAATAAATTTCCATCATTTCCTCGTGTGGACTGTATACTTAACATCTGAGCTTCTTTTGGAGTGATTTTTGTTCCGCTTTGGGTCTGAACTTTTGCACATTTTTCCAAGTAAAATTCTACTCGTGTGACGCTGATTTTACCAATACCAAGATGGCGTCCAGCATGGAGGAGTAACGGCAGACGGTTGGGGCGGAAGTAGTATTTAGTAGTACTGGCGGGCGCTGGGGGACCCTCTCTTTTTGGCTTATTTCTTCGTCTTTATCATCATGATGAAGTATAAAACATCTGTGAGTATGTTCCTTGTCGTTTTGTGTATTACTGTGGGACTTATTCATGCAACGATGGAGTTTGATCATCAAGAATTTGATCACGTGGAAAGAGTCTTGTCATCGATGGCATTGACGCCCATCGTGGATGTCGCTGATGATTATCATGATATCTATCATGTATACGATGATGATGATTTGTTTAATATATGCATTGAACACATTTATTCTGAAAATATTAATATGGACTCATACTGTTATTATTCATTATGTAATCTGAACCAAGTTGCCCTACATGTAGAGGTACCTGTTGATGTCGCTGATATCTATTGTATAGCTGTTGATGTCGCTGATATTTATTGTATCGCAGATGTAGGAGTTGATGATTTTGATATTTATATTGATGACTGGTTTAATATATACATGTACATGATATTCATTGAACATACTTGTTACGTAAACATGGAATCATTTTGTTGTAATTTATTATGTAACCTGAACCAAACTGCCCTAGAGATGGTACCCTCGGGACCATTTCAGTTTGGTTCGCACCCTGCTGATAGTCTACTTACTGGATTGTGTGGTAAGGAAAATTTACTGAAACCAATCTCGAGCAGTAGCAAAAGTAAGAGACTGACTTTGCTCTATCTATGCTTGTTATGTATTAGGCTAAGTAAAAAATAAAACATGTTTCACGTCCGGGTTTTCAAAAAAAGGAGGAAGAGGGGCTTTTATTTTCTATTTTTATCGCAAAATTGGTGTAAATACCCATACTTAGAGCTGTTTTAGCGTACAATCCGTACATACAATAATGCCTGGAAAAAGGAGGAGGCCCTTTTTTATTTGTTGTTCTGAGAGTTACACCCCCTCTAATGATCACAAAACCTTCCTAAAATGTTTCTTGTTTCTTAACAAGGCTATAGAAAGCATCCCAACTTCCTAGACATGATTTTTGAAAAGTTATAACTGAATTTCAAAAAATAAAAATTTATTTGAGAAAACCTCAAAAAAGGAAGCGGGAGGGGACGTGAAACATGTTTATTTTTTTTATTTGGCCTTATGCAATCCGGAGACACTGAGGTAAACCCAGGTCCTGATTTTCCATGTCCTATTTGTGCACTGGAATGTGACTGGGGACAGCCCGCTGTCCAGTGCGACAACTGTGATTGTTGGTATCACACAGAATGTATGCACATAAACTCAGTTGTGTACAAAGCACTTGAACACAGTAACGTGAGTTGGATTTGTTGCCAGTCTTGGGATGCCTAGTTTCTCAAGCTCGCTTTTTAGCTCTCGTTAACGGTGTCCTTGTCAAATAGCTTTAGCACCTTAGCTTCACTTAGCGAAAGTGAGGAGCTGTTATCCCCGCTGGCTCAATCCTCTCCAAAAACCTTTGATAAGAGTAAATCTAAAAAAGATAGTATGCATACTGGTGAGAAAACTAAAAAGAAAACTCAAAGACAACCTCGTAACCAGACTCGTCAGCAAATCAAGGTTATGGTGATCAATTTTCAAAGCATCTGGGGCAAAGTTGCTGAGCTAGCAGTTTGCCTTGAAAATCATCAGCCAGATGTATTGATTGGTACTGAATCTTGGTTGGATGATGGTGTTAGTAATTCTGAGATTGTACCCCCAAACTACTCTGTAGTTAGGAAAGATCGTGTGGGTACTTATGGCAAAGACGGTTATGGCGGGGTTTTTATCGCGTACAAAACCGATCTTGTTGTTGCCCATCGTGTGGATTTAGACTCAGATACTGAGATTCTTTGGATCCAGCTGGAGCTTTTTGGCAGTAAGCCAGTTTTGATTGGAGCTTATTACAGACACCCAAGCTCCAAAGGAGAAGTTTTAGAACAACTTGATTTCTCCTTATCAAAAATTGATTCCTCAAAATGCCCAAATGTGTGGCTTGCGGGGGATTTTAACCTCGCTGGCATTGATTGGGAAACCCAGTCAACCCTTCCACTTTGTCCTAAACCTGGTCTATGTAGACAATTGATAAGCATAGCCAACGATTACGGGTTGGAGCAAGTTGTCAGAAAACCCACAAGAAGAAATAATATACTGGACCTCTTCTTCACCAACAACAACACACTGGTGGATAAGGTAACTGTCATACCTGGCATCAGTGATCATGATGGTATACCGGTGGTGACTATCAACATCAGACCAAAAATACTCAAATCAAAACCGAGGAAGGTTTATATGTACCACAAGGCCAATCATGATAAACTTGACAGTGATCTTACTGAACTGTGTTCAGTTTTTGAGTGTAAGGACTTAGGTCAGTGTTCTGTTGAACAATTATGGTCAGAATTTTCTGATAACATCAAACTGACCATGGATGAAAATATACCATCCAAATACGTGACCAGTGGTAAGACATCACCCTGGATTAACCACAGAACCAAACGCCAATTGAAACAAAAACAAAGGGCGATAATCATGCCAAAAGTACTGGTGATGATGATGACTGGCAAAATTTCGCTCAATAAGGAGGAATATAACCAGAGAGACTAGAAGACTTTATAGAACGCATACAAGGGAAGTATGCATACAGGGAACAAACAATTTTGGTCGTTTATCAAGAGCCTGAAAAAAGACAGTTCAGGTATCCCAGCACTAAAAGATGAAAATAACATGCTTGTGACAGATAACATCAAAAAAGCAAATCTGTTAAACAGTCAATTTGAGTCTGTCTTTACACAAGATGATTCATCTTCCCTACCCACCATAAACTCACCCAAATTTCCTAGTATGCCTGACATACATGTTGATGTGCACGGCGTTGAGAAGCTTCTCAACCAACTCAACATTCACAAGGCCCCTGGCCCGGATGAAATACCATCCTACATCCTGAAAGTCTATGCATCCAGGATTGCCCCATTCTTACAATTATTTTCAACAAATCCCTCACATCTGGTATTCTACCAGAGAGCTGGCGTCAGGCTAACATAACCCCAATTTTTAAGAAAGGTGAACGCACAAAACCATCAAATTACAGGCCCGTTTCTTTAACATCTATAAGTTGCAAAATTCTTGAACACATTTTACATTCTAACATCATGTCCCACTTAGATAATTACAACATCCTCACAGATAAACAACACGGTTTTAGATCCAAGCACTCATGCAATACCCAACTCATACAGACAGTCCATGATTTTGCTCAGTCCTTAGACCATCGTAAACAAACTGATGCCGTAATCATGGACTTCTCAAGGCTTTGATGTTGTTTCCCATCCTCGTTTACTTTTGAAACTTGATCACTTTGGTATAAATAACACCACTCATCGTTGGATTTCAAATTTCCTGTCCCAAAGAAAACAAAGAGTCGTCGTGGGTGGCGACCACTCTGAATGGGTCCCTGTGCGCTCAGGTGTTCCCCAAGGGACGGTCTTAGGCCCCCTTTTATTTTTAATTTTCATAAATGACCTCCTGAAAACTTGTCATCCCAAGTGCGTTTATTCGCAGATGATTGTGTGATTTATAGGGAAATAGTAAATGACCTCGATGCAGAAGCCTTGCAGAAAGACCTTGATACCTTGTCAGTATGGGAGAGGACTTGGCAGATGAGATTTAACACAGCAAAATGTTTCACTTTGAAAATTACCCATGCTCGTAAACACATTTTCACACACAAATACAACTTAGGAGGTTCAATATTACAGGAAACTGACTCACATCAATATTTAGGAGTAGAAATTACAAAGGATTTGAAATGGAAAAAACACATAAACCAGATATCAGCGAAAGGTAATAGGGCACTTGGTTTTATAAAACGCAATCTCAGTTCTTGTACTGAAGACATCAAACACACAGCTTTTAAGACATTCATCAGACCAACCATCGAATACTGCTCCGCTGTATGGGATCCTTATACCCAAGATCAAATTTACCAACTGGAAGCGATCCAGCGTCGAGCAGTAAGATTCATCAAGAGCGACTACAGTAAGCGCACAAGTGTTACCAAATTAATGAAAGACTTAGAAATGGAGACACTTGCTGACAGGAGGAAGATAGATAGACTTTCCATACTACAGAAAGCCAGAGAGGGTCATCTGGCCCTGCCAGTACAAAACATACTACAACCAACCCACCGTCTTACTAAACGAAGCCACGCAAATTCATACCAAGAACTACAAGTCAACAAGGACGTTTTCAAATACTCCTTCTACCCAAGAACCATCAAAGAGTGGAATTCTCTACCAGCAACACTTACTCAGCAACCAGACCCATTAGCATTTAAGAAAAGCATACAAGATCACATCCTAAAACGCATCTAAGCAGTCTTCACTAGTGCGCACACACTAGATTCCTTCCCGCTTGACTCCACTTGGAGTGTTGGAAAGTATTAAAGCAGAAGCAGAAACTATAATAATTTATGGATGCTCCCATGATGCTCCTGTCTTGGCTTGAAAAATCCATTCATGCATTGCTTTTCCATAATATTTTGCAGATTTAATTTGGCAAATTCATGATTGATTAGGCATACTGTATACTGCGTACTGTACTGGTACTGTCCAGCGCATATTATTTTCCAAGTGACAAGATCCTATGCACACACTTGATATCGCGTGCATATACGCAATGGTTAAACGCATAAAAGGAAGCTTTTTAGCAACAGATTATATACTATATATAGGCAAAATATCTATTTACTCGATCATGATTGAGAGGATGTGCATCAGCATACTTTTTGTGGAATAACATGATCGTGCTATCTACAATAAGCCCTTTCGCAAATTCGGAAAGTTGCACATGCGCATGCTCAGACATCGTCACACATTCTTCAACAAGAGATAAACACGAGGAGGCTGCAGTGCATTTGCAATGGTGGCGAACTTTGCACTTCCTTCAAAAACATATTTTTGTAAAACATATTTTATTCTTTCCTAAATATGTTAATATTTCCTGTGAAATACAAATATTGTGAAGGAATGAAGACCAAACTGTCAGCGAAATTCCAGGACAAAACATTTTTATGCAAACGGCAAAGTTCACCCCATTGAAAATGTACAATAGCCTCATCGTGTTTATCTCCAATTTTATCGGCAAATATTACCCATGATGCACCATGATCTGAATTTGCGAAAGGGCTTATAGACTACATGACCGAATCTTGACCTTGCTTAGCGACGACCATATTTGAAACTGTGATTGGTTAAATTCTCAAATGCTGTGTTTGCACTGTAGTGTGTGGTCTTTGCATAGTTGCTCAATGCAAAAATCTGTGCGTACACAAGTTAGTCTCATGATCGAGAAATTTTTTTGTATAGTACTGTACTTTGTTCTCAATTTGACTTTTATCATTCTAGGTATGACTGATTTACCATAAAATTTGTGTAAACTCCTCCCTATGTCATGTGCCACTTTTATGACTTGTTTTCTCGAGAACCACTATATAATAGTGGTAGTCAGCTAAATACAGTTTCTGATCATTTTTTGTGATCGCTGTCTTGCATGCTTGACCGAAAGAACATGCCAGTGAATATTTACTGATTGTGTAAAGATCTCTGGTAAAGATTAGGCCAAGTAAAATAAATAACATACATTACATAGGCCTATAATCTTCCGGACTTTCTCATAATTTAGTGAAGGAGGCCCTTGCTATTTGTTAATTTGTTACAAATGTACATTTGTACTATTTTTGGTATTTCCCCATTGAAGCCCTACCCCTAGCTTGAAGAAAGAAAGTGTCTTTAAAACATGTCTTTTCATCACAACAATTTTAGAAAAAAGTAAGGGAGCAAATAACAAAAATATTTGAGAATCTCTAAAATTGGTTAGGGCGGGGACGATATGCATGTTATTTATTTTATTTGGCCTTTTAATACAAATAATTAATGTAATTTCAAGCAACTATTAACCATAGGTAAGAAGTGGAAGAAACAGGCAATTATTTTGTGTGTTAAATGTTCCTGACTAGTAGTAACTCTGTATTCAACATAGGCTTACATGTATTTTCATCGTAAATTTCCTTTGGTGCAGAAATTGATTCCATATGAACAAAATCAACATATAGGTTCCTGTACTAAAACTATTGAAACCTACATGTCAAAGGATACTGCCTCACAACGAAAATATATTAATTACTTCCTAACTCAAAATTGCTGACATTGGTCTGGATGAAGCAGATTTTCACATCATTAATTGTGAAACTCGCTATCACATGCTTCAACATTTTCACTTGACAAATGTCACTCTCAATTTTGATTGAGCCATGCAGATAAAACAACTACATGTAATATTATTGATAACAAATAGTCACAGTACAACACTGAGAAAAATATTTCAGATTTTTATTATTGACAATGTTATGTTATTAATAACATTGTATGGTTGTTTATTGTTTTTATGTGTACTGGGTTATTTGCTATCATATTTCTAGATTTCGGCCAGCAGCAGTCAAAGAGGTTATCCATTCAGTGTTAAATGAGGAACTTGGGGAAAAGGATTACAGTGCAGAGGAGACTACAGAATGGTGCAAACAAATCGGTAACCAGATAACTAGCAAGTTAAAAGGTAAATGGTCTTCCAAATCACAGACATATTGAGGTGACCACAAAGGTCTAAATGTATGTCAAACTCAAAGGTGCTTTTTTGTGTGTTTTGCATTGGGTAGGCCCTACATACATTGTACACCCCCGGGTGTACACCATCAAACCTTTGCCAATAGTGGAACAGTGGTGACTTGCAAGTTGTCTACAATGCATTATTAAAGACCAATAACAAACAATTGTGTTGTAATGCATAAGTTGCAGACCAGAGCAGAAGATTTTGTATTATTCACTGAATTAGAAATAAGCGCAATTATTGGTTTCTGGCTCAGTATTTTAATTGGGCGCAACCCCAGGAACAAACTAATGAAGCCCTATAGGCTATCTCAATGTCAGCTCCAGGCCTCAAATTTTATTTTTGGGGGGCATCCATTTTCAAGGCCACTGGGCATTGGGCAAAGACAAAGAAGGGCATCAAGGCCAACAAGTGATGAAGTTGACAAAGATCTGGGGTACCAAGACCAAATCTGAAAAGGGGCAGGTAATGGTCAGCTCCCTTCCTCCCTGAACAAAACTTGCATCAATGACATGCATGAGATGTGGCAGCCGTGATCTTCTGGTTTGTTCCCTTATAAAATTATGTTTGGAGTAGTACTAGAGACAATAAGTTGCATAATGTACTAAGCACAATCAAATTTTATTTCATTATCCTAACTGTATCTTGATTCTTTTGTTTTACTTATTTACAAGCTTGTTTGTTTTTCCCTGGATATGTAGACACTGGTCTGGATAGATACAAGTTTGTTGTACAGGTGGTCATTGGAGAACAAAGAGGCGAAGGAGTCAAGTAAGTTGCTCCCTAAATTATTTACAAAGTCTGTTAGTTTCGTAGGTGTAGATCTCGGGAGGGGATAAATCACCCCAAAAATTTGCTGGGGGTAGTCCATACAATCATCCCCCAATGTTGATGTGTGTATGTGGGTTTCTGACCAAATTAACCTCATATTTGGCCATTTTAGCCCCAAAGTGCAAATTTTTGTGTGCTTCGTGCAAATTTATTCCACTTTTGCATCATATTTCATCAGTTTAGCTTCAATGTGGCAAAAATGTTCATGCGCTTTGTGCGCATTTTTACCATAAACTTATTCTGTCATCAAGAGGTGGTGGATTCACTATGCTTCAAGAATTATTTTCAAACCCCATCCCCCCAATGTCAAAAAGAAATCTATGCCACTGGTTTGTTTTCATTGTGTAGCTCAGTGTCAGGCTCACGCCTTACAACAAACATGATGCGATCAAGCAAAATCATTCGGAACTCGGAAATATTGATTTTGAGATATAGCCAAACAAAGGAAATATTTCCTTTTGTTTTCTATTGTTTTGGAAACTCTTTAGTTCCTCATATCTTTGGAACTTGTTGTTCAATTTGAATGGGGTTTTCTGAAAAATGCAGCTTTGTAAATGCTTTTCACTATCCTGTAAGAAATTGAGAAAAATTTAATATTTCTGAGTTCCGACTGATTTAGCTTGATCGCATCACAAATGAGTGACCCTTTGTATAGATGGTACCAAAATAAGCTTCTCTATAATGCATGGGCAATTTATAGTTCACCTTTTTTCTACACTTTTCTTATTATAAACATGATTTTATAAGGTGTATGTGCTGATAAAGTCTTGCGTTTGAAAGGTTTTCAGAAAGAACGCAAACTTTGCATAATGACTGAAAGGGTTCAATTACTATTATGGGATTGTATTCACTACAAATGTTTTGTGTAAAAAAGAAGTTACAAGTAGTGTTCTTTATCATTGCATGAGTTTTCATTTTCTTTTCTTCTTTCAGAATGGGTTGTAGATGTTTCTGGGACTCCGATACAGATAACTATGCCCAAGATATGTACATAAATGTAAGTACAAATTGATATTATACAAATAACCTTGCTGTACTTTTGTTTAACCTCAAGATTGGAAGTGACATTGGTGTTTTAACATTTTGTGCTTGTCGCGTGTGGAACAATGTATGTGTATATGCTCTGCGGCATTAGGTTGGCGTACCAGATTTAATATACGCATAATGTCACTACCAAAATCTAGGTGAATATGATGGGAAGTACAAGCACACCCTGAAAGATCTCAATTTGTGTATTCTTTAAGTCTGCATCAGTCAGTGGAATATTCATTCACTGTCTGTGATATTTATATAGATTATGATATTTACAGCAATTTTCTTCTTTGTTTATTTGGTAAGGGTGTAAATAAGTCTTTCAAAACTCAATTTTTATATATTGGTTTAATTATATTTCAAAATTTTAATTATCATTTACTTCAATTGTGTACTAAATCTGTGAAAACACCATTGTTTGTAGCAATTCTGGTGAGTATGATACCAGCAGTACTGCATATTTTGCTAAATCTTTAAAAATCCTCAAAGTGTTTATTTATTTATTTAAATATATTTTCAAAGTTTTGGGGGCCTGAGCTTTCGATCCTAGCAGGATCTTTATCAAAGGCAGAGATAAAGATCCTGCTCGGATCAAAGCTCTAACCCCAAAACTTTGAAAATTTACCTAACAGGCTATTTTTGTGGATAATCAGTTTACAACAGCTCACTTTTTAACGTTAAATATATTTTGCTAAATCTTTAAAAATCCTCAAACTGTTTATATTTTGTATTTCCATATTTACTTTTGTCTTACAGGGAAGTTTGTTTTGTGTAGCAGCTGTGTTTGGCATCTACTACTACTAAGAAACATCAGAATGTTTCAGTTTCAAGCAACTAGTAATGAACAACAGATTTCTTTAAAACGTAATGCATAGTACACAATAAATATGGACAAGCACGGGATGCAGAAATCAAAAATTAAGATTTCTGTCATGTTTATCCATATTTTTGTGAATTGATAATAACAGTGGCAGCACCCATAGGGGTTTGGAAGGGGGACATTTCTCCCAGTCAAAACAAAAGTCACTCAAAATTCCACTATTTGGGAAAACATGACCAAATTTTAGGCATATTTGTAAGATTTTTGCCTCTGGTGCCACCACTGAATAACAACCACTTAGAATTGGTTCATTTATTATGCTGGATGGTAGGAAGAAATGTCATTGGAGACCACAGATATAAATAAAGGAGAATCATGACTCCCCACCATTATTTTTTTCATTTTGCCCTGAGCATGCTGAGTGCATTTGCAACTAATCACTGCTTGTGTGTGACTTGCAGCCCGTACAGGGTGTATCAAAATGATTGGTACCCACCAGCTTTGTTGTATAATGAAACAACTGCTTCTTTCAAATTCAACATTATATCCTCTTGAAATGACTACAATTTATAGCTTTATGACCTTTCATAACATTAATCTACAAATAAGATGGATATTTTACTGAGTCTTGGCCCACTCACTTGATATTGATAGGTACCAATCATTTTGATACACCCTGTACATGTGCAATTTGATTGCATCAAAGGAGTGACACAAAGTCATATTTATCATAAGATTTGATGCAGAATTTTTTTAGTTTGTTATGTCTGCGTGCTCTGTGTTGGTAAGGTCCTGAATACCCACAAATTTTCCTCCAGATCCGATACTGTCAATATACAAGGTGGCATATGGGAGTCGAGATTCTCCTTTCTATGTTAGACACACAAATTTCAACCACAGAAAACAAATCAAAATCTAAGTTGGTCATATACCAGGAGGGGTACGGTATAGTTTTCATTGATGTGGAATCTGATGAAAGTTGCAAATTGCGAGCTATGTGGCTCATATCTCTGTTCACCTTGATCGACTCTCGAGAGGATGTAGAGTCTTGTAAATAAAATGTGCTAGGCTTTTTGTACATTAATAATGAATTTGTATATCTGAGAGTAAATACTACTATTATAAATTATAGAATGAGAATGAATTGTACAAAGAACATTATGTATATTTAATAGAAACTTAAAATTAGACACAGAATGAAACCACAGAAACATACACACTCTCAACCTATGTGTAAAACCCTGCAAATGAGGACTTTGGGATTTTCAACTGAGGACCTACACTAAACAAGGACATTATACACTATGCCTAACCATAGACCCCCTATTAAAGGTTTACAATCTAGCGGAGTACTTTCCCTGTATCATTGTACGATTCAGGGTCTTATATGCATTTTTATGTTGTTTGCAACATGTTGATGGGGGAAAGACACTGAGGATGTCCTCGGTTGGAGGGTGTCCTCTGTTATCACCTGTGTATCCAGGATGGTTTCCTTGTTTGCAGGTAAATACCAATGCACCCACCTCCACACACACCTTTAATACAACAACAACAGTGAAATTCTTGCATGAATTGCACTTTGTTACAATCTCCAAAAGAAAGAAAATAAAACAAGGTCTAATTGACAGTGAAATATATTTATATTGTATGATTTATTGATTGGTTTATTTTTGACCAGTGGGAGCTTGGGCACTCCGTATTACAGTGTACACATGTGTTCCCAAAACAAAGAGTAAAAAGGGCTGCACTTTCAAAATGGGTACATCTTGTGGGGTCAAAAAATTATAATTTATTTATGGTATTTTTTTCCAACTTTTTGTAAATGTGACGCAAGTCTAAAAAGGGTATGTTTTTGGAAAAAAATTAGATGGCACCATTATGTTATAATTTCTTATTTAGGGATACTCTTGCTGGACAAGTCCAAGCTTAAATTCAAAATTCTTAAGGGATCTAAAATGAGCGTTTATTGCGTTTCGACAGTATTTTTTGTGGGACATGAGAGCACCTCAGACCTATCGAATTGCATTCTGAATACGAAGCATGTCTTTCTGATATCAAATAATTTTCATTTTTGAAAATCACAATATAATACAAATTTTATGACAAATTATAAAAATTTGATATTTTTCAAATTTTGATATATAACAGTCCTCGAAGTAAATTACATAAATCTAATGACATATTCTTAAAGTGTATGTAGCAGGGAGGAAAAGCCGACGGTCAATTGAAAATTTTGACCTTTCATATTGAAGATATGGATTTTTTCCCCAAAAGACCTAATTTTTTTGGTGTTTTGGGAAAAAAATCCATATCTTCAATACGAAAGGTCAAAATTTTCAATTGATCGTCGGCTTTTCATCCCACCTACATACACTTTAAGTATAAATCATCAGATTTATAAAGTTTACTTCAAGTACTGTTAAATATCAAAATATCAATTTTAATGATTTGCCATAAAATGTGTATTAAATTGCGAATTTCAAAAATCAAAATTATTTGATATCAGAATGACATTCTTCGTATTCAGAATGCAATTCGATATGTCTGATGTGCTCTAATGTCCCACAATAAATACTGTCCAAACGTTCATACCCCAGCCCTTAACCAAGTAGATTAAAATTGATCATGAAATAGGGACCTATCACCATTTTTTCATCTTTTATATTGAAATTCAAATTCATGAGATTGACGTTTTAAATCTTATTTATAACTTGGATTACTCTTGCAATAAGATTGACATAAAACCAAATTAAGAATGAAAATTCGATCTTATGGATTTAAATTTCAATCTATTAGATTAGAAATGAGAATATAATTCTTAATTTTAATCTTAGGAATCTGCCGAACATCATGATCCCAAGAAGTCAAATATTAATAATATTATTATTATAGTCCTGAATGCAGGGTGCATATCACAGATCCGGGCCAGGATTTGAAAAATAATCAAATTATACCTCATTAGGCTGAAAATAAAATTTTGAAAACTCAGAAACGGGCTATTTTTACCTGAATTATGCCGGGAAGGTTTTATAATAGTTCCCCTTGGAAGAACTGTTTTGTCACGTTCACTGAGTGTTTGTTTTTGATTTTTTTTGGTTTTTGCTTTAAATCATTTTCATTGGCTTAGGAAGATTTTCAACATAGAGGGGCTGAAAATTTGGGGGGAAATGGGTTTTGGTGGTCTACCCTGGGTGGTGCCCAAGTCTTCTTTGTATGCCTTAAATGCTATCTACAGAAGATAGCAAACAAAGCAAAAAACATTCAAAATAATAATGTTCCAAAAAACATTGCCTAACACGCGTTCTATATGACGATGATTCGGTACGCAAAATGTGAGGATTCAGTACACAAAATCACGCGCTTGGTAAACAAATAGCCAATAGGCCGAATGCACTAGCTATAAAGAAATTTTAAAATGAAGAAGCTGGGCCCTAAATGCTATCTACAGAAAATAGCGAGCAAAGCAAAAAACATGCAAAATAATAATGTTAAAAAAAACATTGCCTAACACGCGTTCTATTGATGCTGATGATTCAGTACACAAGATGTGAGGATTCAGTACGCAAAATCCCGGGGCAAAACGGCTATAATTGGCTGCGCGTTTAGAAAAAAAATAGCCAATAGGCCGAATGCAAAACTATAAAGAAATGTTAAAATGAAGAAGCTGACCAAAATTTAAAACGGCACTTATATAGCAAATTTTCAGGAACGCGAAGGGAAAAAATAAGAAACAAAACAAAAAAGCAAATCAAAAACAAAACAATGATGATTCAGTACGCAAAAAGTTACCCTTTTTACATATAAACCCACCGTAATTGCTATCTTCGGTAGATAGTCAAAATGATAATCATTAAAAAAACCCATTAAACATAATGAAACAAATAGAGGTATTAATTATTTTCTTTGTAAGCCCTAAATGCTATCTACAGACGATAAGCAAGCAAAGCGAAAAACATGCAAAATAATAATTGTCCAAAAAACATTGCCTAACACGCGTTCTAAATGATGATGATTTAGTACACAAAATGTGAGGATTCAGTACGCAAAATCCCGAAGCAAAACGATAGCTGACCGCGCGCTTCGGAAAAAAAATAGCCAATAGGCCGAATGCAAAGCTATAAAGAAATGTTAAAATGAAGAAGCTGACCAAAATTAAAAATGACACTTATATAGCAGAGACTATCAGGAACATGAAGGGAAAAAATAAGAAACAAAACAAAAAGAGCAAAACAAAAACAAAACAAAAAACAATGATGATTCATTACGTAAACAAATGACCTTTTGTCGAGTCTTAGGCCTATATAAACCCGCCGTAATTGCTATCTTCGGTAGATAGTCAAAATGATAATCATTCAAAAAATCATTAAACATAAAGAAAAAATTATTTTCTTTGTAGGCCCTAAAAGCTATCTACAGAATATAGCATGCAAAGCAAAAAACATGCAAAATAATAATGTTCCAAAAAACATTGCCTAACACGCGTTCTAGATGCTGATGATTCAGTACGCAAAATGTGAGGATTCAGTACGCAAAATCCCGAAGCAAAACGGCTATAAATCCCGAAGCCAATAGGCCCGGACAATAGGCCGAATGCAAAGCTATAAAGAAATGTTAAAATGAAGAAACTGACAAATAGCAGAGATTATCAGGAACATGAAGGGAAAAATAAGAAACAAAACAAAAAGGTAAAAAAGGTAAAACAAAAAGGCAAAACACAAACAAAACAAAACAAAAAACAATGACGCAATAAATTACCTTTTGTCATACCTGTATTATAAACCCGCCGTAATTGCTATCTTCGGTATAGTCAAAATGATAATTATTCAAAAATCATTAAACATAAAGAAAAAAATAGAGGTATGAATTATTTTCTTTGAAGGCCCTAAATGCTATCTACAGAATATAGCAAGCAAAGCAAAAAGTATGCAAAATAATAATGTTCCAACACGCGTTCTACATGTAGATGATGATGATGATTCAGTACGCAAAATCCCTGGTATTTTTCCGTCTTGTAAAATACCCTTTTCATCCCGGCAGGTTTTTGTCTTAACCAACCAAAAATCTTGATTTTTTTAAATGAGGATAATAAGCCATGTTTCTTATCATATGCAAATTCCTGAATGGAATGTTAAAATGAAGAAGCTAAGCCCTAAATGCTATCTACAGAAGATAGCAGCAAAGCAATAAAACATGCAAAATAATAATGTTTCAAAAAACATTGCCTAACACGCGTTCTAGATGATGATGATTCAGCACGCAAAATGTGAGGATTCAGTACGCAAAATCCCGGGGCAAAACAGCTAGGCCTATAATTGGCCGCGCGCTTAGAAAAATAGCCAATATGCCGAATACAAAGCTATCATGAAGAAGCTGACCAAAAGTTAAAATGGCATTGATATATCATAGATTATCAGGAACAGAAAGGAAAAAATATAAAACAAAACAAAATGCAAAACTATAAAGAAATGTTAAAAGGAAGAAGCTGACCAAAATTTAAAACGGCACTAACATAGCAGAGATTATGCAGGAACGTGAAGGGAAAAAATAAGAAACAAAACAAAAACAAAACAAAAAAACAATGATGATTTAGTACGCAAAAAGTTACATTTTTTCTTATATAACCCGCCGTTAGTTGATATCTTGAGATAGTCAAAATAATAATAATTAATAAAATCATTAAACACTAAAGAAAAAAATAGAGGGGTCAGTCCATGTCGAAACAGACTGAGTGTACACCCACCCTCTTGGATTATGCTCTCCTTTGGCTCAGGGGTACCTTTCATGGACCCCTAGGTGAGGTCACAAGAAAAAATTCAAATTCAATTTCGTTTCCGAAAGGCGGGCCATCTAAGTTTGGCGACCTTGACCAAAATTGGGAATTTAAGGTGTCCAAATGACAAAGCGCTCTCTTTGAGAGGCATTTTCTTCTTAATTAAATCAGTTGTGACCCTCTTTTTGAATGTGGTCACTCACTGGCTGTGTCTGAAATGCCTAATGCCAAAAAAGATTGATTTCGGAATTTCGTTGGGATTTCAGAGGGGGACAAAATCAGCACTTCATACTGTTCAATCAAATTATCTTTGATTTTGAAGGACCCATGATAATGCCACAGTGCACTTATAGGTCCTAATTATGTTCAGAATGGATTAACCATGTGCCAATGTCTATGAGCAATTAAAAAAAAGAAATTTCTAGACCCCCTACAGACTATTAGACCCCCCTAAAGTGGTTCAGCCACAAATGGCGCTTAAAATCTGCAATTTTGACACCAAATAACTTTAGGTGTACACCAGATATGAATTTCTAGTCTTTTGCATCTGAAAGAATGTAGTCTAATGTTACTAGGAACATAAGATTTGTTTTGTATTTTTGTGTTTTGATACTTTCAAAAGGTCGTTGACCTATGAACATTTTTCGTCATAGCGCCTCCTGAAAGGTCTGACACATAACAAACTATACATTTTTGGAATCCTCATGACCATACGAGTAATTTGATATATTACTTGACATAATTGGGAGCATTCTGAAAATTTGACCCCCATAACCTGTACTTTGCATGTGCATCGTTGCCGGTAAGTGCATTTTTGACCCCCTTAAAAATCCATACAGAGGATTAAAAAGTAGTTTTTTCTTATTACTTGACTCAAGAGCAACTTGAAATATCAGGATAAATAATACAAATGGCTATAAAGTGATCAAAAATATAAAAAAATATCATACTAAAATTGGCATTTTGTACCGTATCCTGTATGCATGGTATGTTAGGCAAAAATGACTATTTTTGAAAGCGTCAACTTAATACTAAAACACAAAAAATACAAAACAAATCTTATGTTCCTAGTAACATTAAACTACATTCTTTCAGATGCAAAAGACTAGACATAGGGCCTGCACTTTGGCTCGTTTTTTGCAGGTTTACATGGTCCAATAATCACAAGATGACTGACATGTGGTAACAAAGGAAGCAGTCACTGCAATTTGATTATGTCCCATATGATTGGCCATTCAAGACACCCATGTGAATATACTATAGCGGCCTTTTCAAAATATAATACCTGTTTGCTTGATTGCATTGACAATACCCGGGAACAATAGGCCTACACACAGTCCCGGTCCCCGCACTCCGTGCATCCGCGGGTATTCATGCTTGTCGGTGAACTTTAAAAGCACCCCCTTTTGCATCTCATTTCGCGAAGTTTTTAGGGGAAAAACACCCCTTTTTTAGCGATTTCGCGAATTACTTGCCCTTCGACAATACCCCTTTTTTCTCTAAAAACGCGAACGATATATCTAATATACCCTTTCTGGCAGAAACGCGTAGGCTGTTCGATGAAGATATCCTTCTTTTTCAATTTCGCGAACACGTGGTTTGAATAAACTCCCCTTTTTTGTGTGTTTCGCGAATCGCGTTTCTTCATCTGAAAACACCCATTATTTCGCGAAATTTTCGACGAGCATGAATACCCGCGGATGCACGGAGTGAGCACGGTGAAGTTGGCTCGAGATTCGAGATTAGAGATTAGACATTCGTTATTACATTGAATATTACACTTTCAATCATTTTTATGCATCAATCAAGTGTACGGGAGTAAATTCTGACAATTTCAGACCAGTTTTGGACTTTCAAAATTTTTGGCCCAACTATCAAAAATTTTGGCCCAGAAATTTTAAAATGTCAAAACATCGTTATTTGACCGAATTTCGGCCTATAAACAACTTTCATGTGCAGATCAAGTGTTCTAGAGTATTTTGACACCATTTTGGACCCTCAAAAATTTTGGCCCAGAAATTTCAAAACTACGTTATTTAACCAAATTTCGGCCTAAAAATAACTTTCATGTACAGATCAAATGTTCTAGAGTATTTTGACAACCTTTTGGACTTTTAAAAATGTTGGCCCAACTATCAAACATTTTGGCCCAGAAATTTTAAAATGTCAAAACATCGTTATTTGACCGAATTTCGGCCTAAAAATAACTTTCATGTACAGATCAAGTGTTCTAGAGTATTTTGACACCCTTTTGGACTTTCAAAAATTTTGGCCCAGAAATTTCAAAATTTCAAAACTACGTTATTTAACCGAATTTGAGCCTAAATATAACTTTCATGTACATATCAAGTGTTCTAGAGTATTTTGACACCCTTTTGGACTTTCAAAAATTTTGGCCCAGAAATTTCAAAATTTCAAAACTACGTTATTTAACCGAATGTCGGCCTAAAAATAACTTTCATGTACATATCAAGTGTTCTATAGTATTTTGACACCCTTTTGAACTTTCAAAAATGTTGGCCCAGAAATTTCAAAACTACGTTATTTAACCGAATTTCGGCCTATAAACAACTTCCATGTACAGATCAAATGTTCTAGAGTATTTTGACACCATTTTGGACTTTCAAAAATTTTGGCCCAGAAATTTCAAAATTTCAAAACTACGTTATTTAACCGAATTTCGGCCTAAAAATAACTTTCATGTACAGATCAAGTGTTCTAGAGTATTCTGACACCCTTTTGGACTTTCAAAAATTTTGGCCCAGAAATGTCAAAACTACGTTATTTCACCGAATTTCGGCCTAAAAACAACTTTCATGTACGTCATTTTTAGACATTCGACACCACTTTAGACATTCGAAAAATTTTGACCAAAAGATCTCAATTTTTAGACATTTCGCAGAATTTCGATCTAAAAACCACTTTTCTACACAGATCACGTGTCTTGGAGTAATATGACACCATTTTTGACCTTCCCGAAAATATCTGACAAAAAAATGCATTTTTAGACATTCGAGATTAGAAATTAGACATTCGTGATTTCCGAAAACTGTCATATATAAACCACTTTTTGACATCAAAATATTTTTGACCCAAAAAATTGCATTTTTAGACATTCGAGATTAGAAATTAAACATTCGTTATTCCGCAGAATTTCGATCTAAAAACCACTTTTCTACACAGATCACGTGTCCTGGAGTAATATGACACCATTTTTGACCTTTCCGAAAATATCTGACCCAAAAATTGCATTTTTAGACATTCGAGATTAGAAATTAGACATTCGTGATTTCCGAAAATTGTCATATAAAAACTACTTTTCGATCAAGTGCCATGGAGTCATCTGACACCACTTTTTGACATCAAAAAATGTTTGACCCAAAAAATTTCATTTTTAAGACATTCGAGATTAGAAATTAGACATTCGTTATTCCGCAGAATTTTGATCTAAAATCCACTTCTCTACACCGATCACGTATCATGGAATCATTTGACATCATTTTTAGACATTCGACACCACTTTAGACATTAGACAAATTTTGACCAAAAAAATTTCAATTTTAGACATTCGTGATTTCGCAGAATTTCGATCTAAAACCACTTTTCTACACAGATCACGTGTCCTGGAGTAATATGACACCATTTTGACCTTCCGAAAATATCTGACCCAAAAATTGCATTTTAGACATTCGAGATTAGAAATTAGACATTCGTGATTTCCGAAAATTGTCATATAAAAACCACTTTTCTACATCGATCAAGTGCCATGGAGTCATCTGACACCACTTTTGACATCAAAAATGTTTGACCCAAAAATTTCATTTTAAGACATTCGAGATTAGAAATTAGACATTCGTTATTCCGCAGAATTTTGATCTAAAATCCACTTCTCTACACCGATCACGTATCATGGAATCATTTGACATCATTTTTAGACATTCGACACCACTTTAGACATTAGACAAATTTTGACCAAAAAAATTTCAATTTTTAGACATTCGTGATTTCGCAGAATTTCGATCTAAAAACCACTTTTCTACACAGATCACGTGTCCTGGAGTAATATGACACCATTTTGACCTTCCTGAAAATATCTGACCCAAAAATTGCATTTTTAGACATTCGAGATTAGAAATTAGACATTCGTGATTTCCGAAAATTGTCATATAAAAACCACTTTTCTACATCGATCAAGTGCCATGGAGTCATCTGACACCACTTTTTGACATCAAAAAATTGTTTGACCCAAAAAAATTAAGACTTTGATATTAGAAATTAGACATTCGTTATTCCGCAGAAGTTTCGATCTAAAAACCACTTTTCTACACAGATCACGTGTCCTTGAGTAATATGACACCATTTTTGACCTTCCCGAAAATATCTGACCCAAAAAATTGCATTTTTAAGACATTCGAGATTAGAAATTAGACATTCGTTATTCCGCAGAATTTTGATCTAAAATCCACTTCTCTACACCGATCACGTATCATGGAATCATTTGACATCATTTTTAGACATTCGACACCACTTTAGACATTAGACAAATTTTGACCAAAAAAATTTCAATTTTTAGACATTCGTGATTTCGCAGAATTTCGATCTAAAAACCACTTTTCTACACAGATCACGTGTCCTGGAGTAATATGACACCATTTTTGACCTTCCCGAAAATATCTGACCCAAAAAATTGCATTTTTAGACATTCGAGATTAGAAATTAGACATTCGTGATTTCCGAAAATTGTCATATAGAGAAAAACCACTTTTCTACATCGATCAAGTGCCATGGAGTCATCTGACACCACTTTTTGACATCAAAAAATTTTGACCCAAAAAAACACATTTTTAGACATTCGAGATTAGAAATTAGACATTCGTTATTCCGCAGAATTTCGATCTAAAAACCACTTTTCTACACAGATCACGTGTCCTTGAGTAATATGACACCATTTTTGACCTTCCCGAAAATTTTTGACCCAAAAATTGCATTTTTAGACATTCGAGATTAGAAATTAGACATTCGTTATTCCGCAGAATTTTGATCTAAAATCCACTTTTCTACACCGATCACGTATCATGGAATCATTTGAAATCATTTTTAGACATTCGACACCACTTTAGACATTCGAAAAATTTTGACCAAAATATTTCAATTTTTAGACATTCGTGATTTCGCAGAATTTCGATCTAAAAACCACTTTCCTACACAGATCACGTGTCCTGGAGTAATATAACACCATTTTTGACCTTCCCGAAAATATCTGACCCAAAAAACGAATTTCGAGATTAAAAATTAGACATTCGTTATTCCGCAGAATTTCGATCTGAAAACCACTTTTCTACTCCGATATAAGCCACCGTGTTCTCTACTCCGAAAACGAAAAAAGGTTCTCTATTCCGAATATGAAAAAAGGTTCTCCATTCCGAAATCTGGGCCCGTGACTTTGACCTCTGGGGCCAAGATGGGCAAAGGATAAATCTACGGGGTAGGGCCCGTTAGTATACCACATATGGGCTCTGGGGCCTTCGTAGTTTTAGCGCTAGCCATGACAGAATGATGTGTTTGATGACAGATGGGCCTGAGAGCACATTAGACACAGCAAATTGCATTTTGAAAACGAGGAATGTCCTTCTGATGTCAAATAATTTTGATTTAAAAAAAAAAAAAAATCGCAATATAATAAAAATTGTATGGCAAATTATTAAAAATTTATATTTTTGATATTTAACAGTCCTTGAAGTGAACGTTAAAAAACTAATGACATATACTCGAATGTCTAAAAAAAACTCTACAAAAGTTGTTTTTAGGTCGAAATTCTGTGCAATAACGAATGTCTAAAAATCTATTTTTTTCTCAAAAATGTTCGAGTGTCTAAAAATGGGATCAAATAACTCCAGGACACATGATCGGTGTAGAAAAGTCGTTTTTATATGACAATTTTCGGAAATCACGTCTAATCAATGTCTAATTTCTAATTTTTTTGGGTCAACGTTTTTTGATGTCAAAAAGTGGTGTCAGATGACTCCATGGCACTTGATCGGTGTAGAAAAGTGGTTTTTATATGACAATTTTCGGAAATCACGAATGTCTAATTTCTAATCTCGAATGTCTAAAAATGCACTTTTTTGGGTCAAAAATTTTCGGGAAGGTCAAAAATGGTGTCATATTACTCCAGGACACGTGATCTGTGTAGAAAAGTCGTTTTAGATCAAAATTCTGCGAAATAACGAATGTCTAAAAATTGAGATTTTTTGGAATGTCTAAAGTGGTGTCGAATGTCTAAAAATGATGTCAAATGACTCCATGGCACGTGATCGGTGTAGAAAAGTGGATTTTAGATCGAAATTCTGCGGAATAACGAATGTCTAATTTCTAATATCAAATGTCTTAATTTTTTGGGTCAAAAATTTTTTGATGTCAAAAAGTGGTGTCAGATGACTCCATGGCACTTTATCGGTGTAGAAAAGTGGTTTTTATATGACAATTTTCAGAAATCACGAATGTCTAATTTCTAATCTCGAATGTCTAAAATGCAATTTTTTGGGTCAAAAATTTTCGGGAAGGTCAAAAATGGTGTCATATTACTCCAGGACACGTGATCTGCGTAGAAAAGTGGTTTTTAGATCGAAATTCTGCGACATAACGAATGTCTAAAAATTGAGATTTTTTGGTCAAAATTTTTGGAATGTCTAGTGGTGTCGCATGTCTAAAAATGATATCAAATGACTCCATGACACGTGATCGGTGTAGAAAAGTGGATTTTAGATCGAAATTCTGCGGAATAACGAATGTCTAATTTCTAATCTCGAATGTCTAAAATGAAATATTTTGGGTCAAAATATTTTTGATGTCAAAAAGTAGTGTCAGATGACTCCATGGCACTTGATCGATGTAGAAAAGTGGTTTTTATATGACAATTTTCAGAAATCACGAATGTCTAATTTCGAGTCTCGAATGTCTAAAATGCAATTTTTGGGTCAAACATTTTCGGAAGGTCAAAATTGTGTCATATTACTCCAGGACACGTGATCTGTGTAGAAAAGTGGTTTTTCGATCAAAATTCTGTGAAATAACGAATGTCTAAAAATTGAGATGTTTTGGTCAAAATTTTTGGAATGTCTAAAGTGGTGTCGAATGTCTAAAAATGATGTCAAATGACTCCATGACACGTGATCGGTGTAGAAAAGTGGATTTTAGATCGACATTCTGCGGAATAACGAATGTCTAATTTCTAATCTCGAATGTCTAAAAATGAAATTTGTTGGGTCAAAAAATTTTTGAATGACCAGAAATGGTGTCAAAATACTCTAGAATACTTGATAGGTACATAAGAGTCGTTTTATGTCTAAATTCATCTAAATAAGCAAGTTGAAACATTTTGAAATTTCTGGGCCAAAAGTTTTGAAGGACCAAAAATGGTGTCAAAATGCTCTAGAAAACTCGATCGGTACATTGAAGTTGTTTTTAGGTCTAAATTCACCTAGATAAGAAAGTTGAAACATTTTGAAATTTCTGGGCCAAAATTTTTGGCCCAAAATGGTGTCAAAATGCTCTAGAAAACTCAATTGGTACATTAAAGTTGTTTTTAGGTCTAAATTCACCTAGATAAGAAAGTTGAAACATTTTGAAATTTCTGGGCCAAAATTTTTGAAGGACCAAAATGGTGTCAAAATGCTCTAGAATACTCGATCGGTACATTTAAGTTTTAGGTCTAAATTCACCTAGATAAGAAAGTTGAAACATTTTGAAATTTCTGGGCCAAAATTTTTGAAGGACCAAAATGGTGTCAAAATGCTCCAGAAAACTCGATCGGTACATTGAAGTTGTTTTTAGGTCTAAATTCACCTAGATAAGCAAGTTGAAACATTTTGAAATTTCTGGGCCAACATTTTTGAAGGCCCAAAAATGGTGTCAAAATGCTCTAGAAAACTCGATTGGTACATTAAAGTTGTTTTTAGGTCTAAATTCACCTAGCTAAGAAAGTTGACACATTTTGAAATTTCTGGGCCAACATTTTTGAAGGACCAAAAATGGTGTCAAAATGCTCTAGAATACTTGATAGCTACATTTAAGTTGTTTTAGGTCTAAATTCACCTAGATAAGAAAGTTGAAACTTTTTGAAATTTCTGGGCCAACATTTTTGCAAGACCAAAATCGGTGTCAAAATACTCTAGAATACTCGATCGGTACATAAAAGTTGTATTTAGGTCAAATTCGGCCAAAATAACGAAGTTCAAAAAATTCAAATTTTGGGCCAAAATTGGGCCAAAAATTTTGAATGTCTAAAATATGTCTGATATTACTCCCGTACACTTGATTGATGCATAACAACGATTGAAAGTGTAATATTCAATGTAATAACGAATGTCTAATCTCTAATCTCTAATCTCGAGCCAACTTCACCGTGCTACGGAGCGCGGGGACCGGGCACACAGTATATGCATTGGACAAACTTTTTACAATAAGCATGATAAGTGATGATGTGACCTCCAGATTTATACATCGTTCGTCTCGCACACTGACAACATTTGATTGAATGGACTGTAGGCTACTGCGCCGTGATTACGGTGAAGGACACTTTTCAAATCCTTTGTTTGGAGCCAATCAATAAAAGCATGCAGGGCCTCTATACCCACGTACAGTTTATCCCTTACATAACCTATGTCTTGAATACGCTGGCAAAGTTATGTAATAATCGGATTAATACTATATATATAGCAGTAGGTAAAAACAAGTTTTGAATAATCCGCGCTACAAAGTCCCATTCAGTGATCCCAGCGAAAGTGAAAAAAAAAATCAAATTGTTACGTTTATAAATTTTTTTAATGAAAAACAAATGGCAAAAAAACAAAACAGGAAAACGACAGTATTGACGAAGTTGAAGCCCCATTCAAATACATGTAGCTAATTTATATACTGTCAGTACCTGTATATAAATTACAGACTCACGTAAATGCATTATTTTTTGCCTTAGACACACGGCTTTCGGCTGAACCACTGCACTAGCAAGCTTTGTTAGCACATCTATGACAATGACGAAAGGTATAAAATCAGCCATATAAGGCCTTTAGATAGCAGAAGACACCAAATGACCAAATTGGTGTTTTATGACCTTTGACATTCTTTTGTGGCGAGTGACATGGTCTTTCAATTCACGCCGAGTTCAAAGAATTCAAAAGATAACCTCTGCCCCAATAATCCCAAGCAATTGTCTGAAACTGCTCCTCGGATCATAAGAACTCAGTCCTCAAGTGATAGTCATATCAGAATGGAAACCTATCTTTATCTAATCTCAGTACCAGTGAATCAAGTTCAGGCTCCTTACGTGCTCAGAATGGGATGTCATGCTTGTTTCTTAATACTCGTAGCCTCAAAAACAAACTCTTGGACTTTCAAGCTCATGTTTATAATTTCAACTTCAAAATTATAGGCGTGGCTGAAACCTGGCTGGCAGATCACGTCCCCAGTAGTTGCATTCTGCAAGATTTTACCATATTAAGAAATGATCGGAACACACATGGTGGTGGTGTCTTACTGGCTTTTGCCCCAGAACTCCAGCCAATTCATGTTGTTCCAAATCATAACTTTCAAAACAGATTCTCAATCCGTTTGGGCCTCAGTAGTTATTGGTAAGCAAAGATGGCTATGTGGAGTGTTCTATCGTCCTCGTAGGAATGACATGGAATCACTAGACTGCCTTGAAGAAACCCTGTACAGCTTACACCCTGAACGCTATGCTGGCACACTCCTTATGGGAGATTTCAATGTCGATCAATCTCAATCAAACCACAATAGTATATATGTTACTCGCCTATCTGATATTGCTGACTCTTTTGGATTACACCAACATGTAAACGAAATCACCCGAAATAATCCAGATTCAATCCTGGACCTTGTTTTCAACACCAACGTCAACCCTGATCATATAGCAGATGTTGCCGCCTCTGAAAAGTTGGCCACATCTGATCATTACATGGTGACATTCAATATTAAAATCAATACCAAGAAACTTGTCGCCCTTACCGCAAGGTTTATCAATATGCTAAAGCCGATTGCAACTTGCTTAATGCTCTTATTCTGGAAACCAACTGGGACAATATCATCATTGACAATGATATTGATAATACTTGGAATGGTTTTGTTGAAACCTTTTTTCTTTGTGTCAATAGAGCTATACCTAGTACAGTTAGGCGTTCTAGAGCCAAACCTTGGGTTACTCCTGACATTAAAAAGTTAATCTCTAAGAAACACAAGGCTTTCAACAAAGCTAAAAAGTCTGACAGCAATCTACTGTGGAACAAATATAAATCTCTCCGAAACCAGGTAAAATACGCTCTCAAAAGATCGTATCAAGATCACTGGCTCAACATGGTCAACAAAATGACAATATGAAAAGATTTTGGAGTTTTGTTAAGTCATCTCGCTCTCAACCTGAAAATATCTCTTTTAATATTGATAACCTACCATGTACTGCTCCAGACTTAATCGCTCAGAGATTCAATGATCTTTTTGCTAGTTTCTTCACACATACTGATGATACTGTGGAAATTACATCTCCAGAACTCATAGTTGAACCCTTTTCCAACATCAAGTTTAATTCTGAAATGGTTCTAAACAGAATTAAAAAATTGGCTGCTGATAAAGCCGTCGGGCCTGATAACATCTCGGGCCGTATGTTAAAGATGTGTGCTCATAGCATAGCCCCAGTTCTTGTGCGTATATTTAGTATGTCTGCTGCATTAGGCAAATTGCCCATGGGTTGGAAAATAGCCCATGTAGTCCCTGTGTACAAGAAGGGGGATCGTTCTACTTTGTCTAACTATAGACCTATAGCCTTAACGTCCGTGGTTGGTAAAATGCTTGAGGCTCTCGTTTGCGATGAGCTGAGAAGTCACCTGCTCACAAATGGTCTCATGTTTGAAAATCAGCATGGGTTTTCTCCTGGCAAATCATGCACCACGGCCCTTTGTGAAGCCACCACAGAATGGCTTGGTGCCCTTGATCGTCGGACTAATCCAACTGCGCGTATCGATCTTATATCCGTGGATTACAGCCGCGCATTTGATTCTATTTCACACCATGTGCTCATTAAAAAGCTTCATAAGACCTACGGCATTCGCGGACCTTTATTGCAATGGATAACATCATTCCTTACTTGCCGTCGACAACGTGTCATGTTTCGCGGTGCTAGTTCTGAGTGGACCAATGTATTATCTGGGGTCCCTCAGGGATCTGTTTTGGGCCCACTTTTGTTTAATATATACGTTAACGATCTTCATCTTCATCTTCAGTCTCCCATGTACGCTTATGCTGATGACACGTTCATTTTTAGGATCATTAAAGATGACACGGATATTACTATATTGCAATCTGATCTGGACAAATTAAACTGGTGGTCAAACAATAACGCTCTTCAATTAAACCCATCTAAATGCCAAGTCATGTGCATAAGCAGGCGCAAAAACAAACCTGTTCCTGTCTACCACGTCAATAACACTAGTCTTGCTACTACTGATAACCTTCGTCTCCTAGGTGTAACAGTCTCCAGTGATCTTTCGTGGAATTGTCACGTCAACAACATTGTCAAAAAGTGCAATAAATTACTTGGTTTTACCAGAATTGTCGCGGGAAGTAAGAACTCCTATGTTCTACTCAAACTTTACCAGTCGCTCATTTTGCCAATACTAGATTACTGCTCGCCTGTTTGGAATGTTTACAAGAAATGTAATATTGATAAATTGGAACAAATACAGCATCGTGCTACTAGGTCAATTCTTTGTCAACGTAGGGGGGATCAATCATACGAGGACAGACTCAGAACTCTAAATCTCACAACTTTGAAAACTAGAAGGACTTATTTGTCTGTTTCATTCGCTTGTTCTTGTCTTACTAATGCCAATCCCTTTCTTTTTTCCAGGTGGTGTGTTAATACGAGACATGAAGCTTTAATTTTTAAACAATCAATCACTCCTAAAACAGATGCTTACAAAAACTGTCTTTTAGTTAATTTCCCAGTGTTATGGTCTTCAATTCCATCCGATGTCAGAGACTCATATCTCACCTGTAGCAAGTCTACTTTTAAATCTCAACTCAAATCTCACTATATGGAGCATGATGATTAATTTGTATTGATGCCTTTTGTATTTTTTTTTAATATGATAAGTATGTGTGTGGTCTGCTGAGTTGGGAGCGCTGCGCCTTATGGTGACAGTGCTCTTTTTTGCTTTCAGTGTTCCCCGGCAGCTCAGTAGACCCAATTTGTTGTTTTGTCTCAATTTTGTTGTTAATTGCCAGATGAATAAAATAAAAATAAATAAAATAAAATAATGTCCAAAATATAAAAATTACTGACTATCATTGAAGACCGAGTTCCGCAGTCTAGTATCCAAAATCTGAATTTTGATGATTTTTACGATCGTCGGATGAAAAAAAATCAAAAATCACTGAATATTCCTTTAGTTCCTCCTCTCCTTACCCTGGCAACATAAATCAAAGAAAAATAAATAAAACAAGAAAAGAAAAAAAAGAGAAAAAGAAAATTAACCAAATTAAAGACTTAATGTACATGTACGATCATTATATACTCAAAATAATTACTCGTAATAATTATCGGGAATGGTTTCTGTTAATTTTGAGCTGAAATAATAAGGTAAAGTGAAAGAAACACTGCTTGTTATTTTGGCCGTTTAACACGCAGTTCTATGGGAGGACATTATGACTTTATGTCGAACTTTGCTCTATTTACCTACAAACACAAGCAATTTGGCTGATTCCATTTAGGTGCAAGTTGTAAACATTACAAATATGCTAAAAAATCAGGTTTGAAAAAAATTAACCAAATTCATATTATAAGATCGTACATTATGACTTTAAGGGATCTGGAATGAGCGTTTTGAGTTTTTCGATAGTATTTTTTGTGGGACATGAGAGCACATCAGACATATCGAATTGCATTCTGAATACGAAGAATGTCTTTCTGATATCAAATAAATTTCATTGAAATTTATGATATAATACAAATTTTATGACAAATTATTAAAATTTGATATTTTTCACATTTTGATATTATAACAGTCCTCGAAGTAAATATCATAAATCTAATGATATATTCTTAAACAGTCCCTGGTATACCATACATGTACCTATGTATAGTAATTTTGCTTTATCTGTTTTGTGCTGTTTAAACAAATAGTTAAACATAATTTCCATAAAATGTAAGCTTTTACTGTCAGATATGTCCCTTTTAATTTTGAGCAGAACAAGTGAGGTAAAGCAAAGAAAATTGGAATTTACTACTACTACTACTAGCGCCAAAGAATGTTATACGATTGTAAAACGGTACGATCCTTTGGGTGGGGTGTGTAGGTGTGCGTATGTGTGTCCTGCACGCGTATTTTTTCTGAACTATAATGGGACGCAATACGATACCGGTATGTTATAAGAATCAAACTTACAAGAAAAATGGCTCTTGTCAAATCCTACAATTCTGTCAGAGAAAATATGCATATTTGCATTACATTTTTAATTAATTGACATAATTGATTAATTAATAAATATTTTATTTAATGATTTACCATAATTCCAAACATGTCAAACAATGTGTCAAATTAAAGCTAATGAAATGCTTTATAAATTGGTCAGATAGAGCACATTTTGCAGAATGCATTTAGTATTTTAGTTACATGACTCCAAACATTCTATTCCAATTTTTTGCTATACACGCATAGGAGCTGTACTTTTAAAATCCGCGCCTAATCAATAATAATAGTCTTTCACTCCATTGTCAAACCTAGAGTGTGATGGTTTTGTAGCAGATGACAGTGCTCATTCAAGCCTGTCAAGGTCAGTTAGTAGCCACTTGCTGAATGGATGGCCATTATCAGCTATCAAAGAGATGCCTTGTGCAGCTGCCAATCACAGTAGAGGTTTGATAACATTTTGAAAAAAAAAAAAAAATGATATAAGGACAAAGCTGTGCATGTTGGTACTTAATTGTTTGGATTCTTATGTTGAAATGCCCTTGTATTAGTATTTTTATGTGTAGTGTATGTTGTTCATAAATTATATAGCATAAATTATGGGCATTTTTGCTCTGTTGCACTGTACCATTATGGAATATGAGCAAATCAATTACCGACACAAGCAAGTATACAGTGCATTATTTTATTTTTATTTCGTATCTCAGGAGCACAGCTCACTTGGTAAGGCATCAGAATTTTGTTCACGAGCGCTTCGAACCTTAAATCGAAAGGTGGTGAGTTCGAGCCTCATCACGGTCACATTAATTTTATAAACCAAATATTGTTCGAACTGTTCATATTTGTTTTTCTTTTATTGTTTCTTTTCTTTGTCTTTTTTTTTTTTCTTGTTTTTTTTTTTTTTTATTTATTTTTTTATTTGATTCATATTGCCAAGGTAAGGAGAGGAGGGAACTAACGGCCCATTCAGTGATTTTTTTTTTTTTTTTTTCGTAAAAATCATCAAAATTCAGATTTTGTACTGCGGTGCTCAGTCTTCAATGATATAGTAGTCAGTAATAATCTTTTGGTCATTATATGACTATCATCATTTGACGACTGAGTTCTTATGATACATCATCCGAAAAGCAGTTTCAGACAATTGCTTGGGATTGTTGGGGCAGAGGTTATCTTTTGAATTCTTTCATGACCACTGAAGCAGAGTCAAACCTGTCAAGGACACTCGGCGTGAATTGAACTGACCATGTCACTCGCCACAAAAGAATGTCAAAGGTCATAAAACATCAATTTGGTGTCTTCTGCTAGTGGTTCAGCCAAAAGCCGTGTAGGCCTATTTAAGACAAATGCATTTACGTGAATCTGTAATTACAGACAGTATATAAATTAGCTACAGGGTTGTCAAAACCCGAACAAATCAAATCAAATCAAACATGTAGTCCTATTTGAATGGGGCTTCAACTTCGTCGATACTGCCGGTTTCTTGGTTTTTTGCCAATTTTTTCATTAAATTTTTTATAAAAAGTAACAATTTGATTTTTTTTTTTTTTTCGCTGGGATCACTGAATTGGGCTTTGCAACGCGATAGGCCTATATTCAATACTTGTATTCACCTACTGTTATAGCATTAGTCCGATTATTACACAACTTCGCCAGCGTATTCAAGACATCCAATGCAAATAATCACCTAGATTATGACGTAGCATACCGTAAATATGGCGGAGTACTCAAATTCATTCAACAAAAGCATGATTACAAGCTATTGCAATCTACCGCGACAGCTCGTCTCACACACATAACAAATGCACTATACGATCAAATAGGTTGACGACAACGTTTGATTGAATGCACTGCGTTGCGCCATGATTACGGTGAAGGACACCGGTTCAAATCCTTTGTATGGAGCCAATCAATAATTCACGCACATCCTCTATTATTGCCAAATTATTGCCCGGGATGATTGCACACTGTAAAAGAGCTATTGTTATAATGTTTGATGAAATCGTGTTTAACTATTTGCTTAAGAACGGCACAATACAGATAAAGCAGACAGATTAACTACATGTGGTACATGTATATACATAATAGGGAATGTGTGTGAGTCGAGTATTACCTAATTATAATAGGGGCGTATCCAAAAATGAATTCACGCCCCTTTCAAATGTCGAGCCAAAGTGCAGGCCCTATGAATTCATATCTGGTGTAGGCCTACACCTAAAGTTATTAGGGGTCAAAATTTGCCGACTTTAAGTGCCATTTGTGGCTGAACCACTTTAGGGGTGGCCTAAAATTCTGTAGGGGTCTAGAAATTTCTCTTTTTTTTTAATTGCTCATAGACATTGGCATATGGTTAATCCATTCTGAACATAATTAGGACCTATAAGTGCACTGTGACATTATCATGGGTCCTTCAAAATCAAGATAATTTGATTGAACAGTACGAAGTGCTGATTTTGACCCCTCTGAAATCCCAACGAAATTCCGAAATCTATCTTTTTTGGCATTAGGTATTTCAGACACAGCCAGTGAGTGACCACATTCAAAAAGAGGATCACAACTGATTCAATTAAGAAGAAAGTGCCCCTCAAAGAGAGCACGTTGTCATTTGGACCCCTTAAATTCACATTTTTGGTCGAGGTCGCCAAACTTTGATTGCCCGCCATTCGCAAACGAAATGGAATTTGAATTTTTTCTTGTGACCTCACCTAGGGATCCATGAAAGGTACCCTGAGCCAAAGGAGAGCAAAATCCAAGAGGGTGGGTGTACACTCAATCTGTTTCGACATGGACTGACCCAGAGGTATTAATTATTTTCTTTGGGCCCTAAATACTATCTACAGAATATAGCAAGCAAAGCAAAAAACATGCACAATAATAATGTTTCAGTACGCAAAATGTGAGGATTCAGTACGCAAAATTCCTGGGCAAAACCGCTATAATTGGCCACGCGCTTAGTAAAAAATAACCAATAGGCCGAATGCAAAGCTATAAAGAAGTTTAAAAATGAAGAAGCTAGGCCCTAAATGCTATCTACAGATAAGATAGCGAGCAAAGCAAATAACACACAATTAGAATTCAGTACGCAAAATCCCGGGGCAAAACGGCTATAATTGGCAGCGCGCTTAGAAAAAAAGCCAATAGGCCGAATGTAAAGCTATAAAGAAAGTTAAAATGAAGAAGCTAACCAAAATTTAAAACGGCATTTATATAGCATAGATAATCAGGGACAGGAAGAGAAAAAAATAAGAAAACAAAACAACAAAATAAAAACAACAAAAAACAAACCCCAAAATAATGATGATTCAGTGCACAAGAAATAACCATCTATCTTAGGTGTGTAATTGCAATACATATTTCCTCTCTACATCGAACAGCCTTCGAACTATGGATGCTGGTGGTTCGCAATACTGAATATACAAATCTGGTTAAAACTATGGGCCCGAGATGAGATAAATTGTATCATTTTATCAAAATGATACAATTCTTAGTCAGTGGGAGTGGTCTAGTTCGTAGACACATTTCTGATTGGACAATCGCATAATTTCGGGTGCCGTCTATCAGGCCGTAGACGACCCCACGTCATCATGTGTCTAGATAATGCGTAACACGCATGTAGAGGTCATAGCATGGTTTTGAGTAGTCTCCTAAATTCAATTCATGGTGTACAACCATTCAACAGATGTTGAAATCCAAACCGAGGATGGCAGCTTCCTGGAAGAAGTAAAAGACTTCAAGTACTTGGGGTCGTGGGTCAGAAGTACTGAGCAAGACATCAGAGTAAGAAAGGCAATGGCATGGAAAGCTTGTAACAAGCTCAATAATATTTGGAAATCATCTCTACCCAGACACCTCAAAACACACCTATTCCAAGCTACTGTAGAAAGCGTCCTGCTGTATGGTTGTGAAACCTGGACCATTACCAAGAAAATTGGCAAAGCAATGGATGGCTGCTATATATACAAGAATGTTAAGATCAGCACTAAATGTGAGCTGGAAAATGCATATGACCAATAAGGAATTGTACGGGGACATTCCACCTGTGACCTCAAAAATCAGCACAAGACGGCTACGGTTTGCGGGACACTGTAAGAGAGCCAAAGGGAGGATTACATCTGATCTGGTTACATGGAAGCCCACCCAAGGAAAACGAACCAAAGGACGTCCCAAGAAGACCTATGTGGACCTGCTTCAACAAGACACAGGATACACAGTTGCAGAAATTGAGACCAGCATGCAGGACAGGCGGTTATGGCGAGCCATCATTGATGCCCGACAGCAAGAGTCGACGGAGTAAGAGTAAGTAAGTAAGAGTAGTCTCCTACACAGCCAGTTTGCGTCGGTCTGACACTCGTCGATCCTCCTACATACAGTCTGGCCGCGAGACTAGGTTTTGAGACTGAGACTAGGTTTTGAGATCACCTTGGGCCTATAATTTTAACCATGCCCCTCATAGCAGTCAATATTTGTATACTATTTTCCTGAGGGGCGCAGCCCCGAAGGAAAATAGTATTAATTGATCTCAACGAGGGACCATAGTTTTAACCAGAACATAGCATAGATTATCAGGAACAGGAAGGAAAAAAATAAGAAAATTAAAAACAAAACAAAAACAAAACAAAACAAAACAAAAAACAATGATGATTCAGTACGCAAGAAATTACCTTTCATCTTAGGCCTATAATATAAACCCGCCGTCATTGTCAACTTCAGTAGACATAGGGCCTGCACTTTGGCTCGTTTTTTTGCAGGTTTACATGGTCCAATAATCACAAGATGACTGACATGTGGTAACAAAGGAAGCAGTCACTGCAATTTGATTATGTCCCATATGATTGGCCATTCAAGACACCCCTGTGAATATACTATAGCGGCCTTTTCAAAATATAATACCTGTTTGCTTGACTGCATTGACAATACCGGGAACAATACACACAGTATATGCATTGGACAAACTTTTTACAATAAGCATGATAAGTGATGATGTGACCTCCAGATTTATACATCGTTCGTCTCGCACACTGACGACATTTGATTGAATGGACTGCGCCGTGATTACGGTGAAGGACACCGGTTCAAATCCTTTGTTTGGAGCCAATCGATAAAAGCATGCAGGGCCTCTATACCCTATACCCATGTACAGTTTATCCCTTACATAACCTATGTCTTGAATACGCTGGCAAAGTTATGTAATAATCGGATTAATACTATATAGCAGTAGGTAAAAACAAGTTTTGAATAATCCGCGCTACAAAGTCACATTCAGTGATCCCAGCGAAAGTGAAAAAAAAAATCAAATTGTTACGTGTATAAATTTTTTTAATGAAAAACAAATGGCAAAAAAAAACAAAACAGGAAAACGACAGTATTGACGAAGTTGAAGCCCCATTCAAATACATGTAGCTAATTTATATACTGTCAGTACCGGTATATAAATTACAGACTCACGTAAATGCATTATTTTTTTTGTCTTAGACACACGGCTTTCGGCTGAACCACTACACTAGCAAGCTATGTTAGCACATCTATGACAATGACGAAACGTACAAAATCAGCCATAGGCCTTTTATGACCTTTGACATTCTTTTGTTGCGAGTGACATGGTCTTTCAATTCACGCCGAGTGTCCTTGACAGGTTCGACTATGCTTCAGTGGTCATGAAAGAATTCAAAAGATAACCTCTGCCCCAATAATCCCAGGCAATTATCTGAAACTGCTCCTCGGATCATAAGAACTCAGTCCTCAAATGATAGTCATAATAATGTCCAAAATATAAAAATTACTGACTATCATTGAAGACTGAGTTCCGCAATCTAGTATCCAAAATCTGAATTTTGATGATTTTTACGATCGTCGGGATGAAAAAAAAAAAAAAAAAAAATCACTGAATGGGCCTTTAGTTCCCTACTCTCCTTACCCTGGCAATATAAATCAAAGAAAAATAAAGCAAAAAAAATAAAACAAGAAAAAAGAAAAAAAAAGAAAACGCATTCTGAATACGAAGAATGTCTTTCTGATATCAAATAAATTTCATTGTTTGGAATTCACGATATAATACAAATTTTATGACAAATTATTAATAAAATTTGATATTTTTCACATTTTTGATATATAACAGTCCTCGAAGTAAATATCATAAATCTAATGATATATTCTTAAACAGTCCTAGGCATACCATACATGTATAGGCCTATGTATAGTACATTAGTCTGCTTTATCTGTTTTGTGCTGTTTAAGCAAATTTAAACATAATTTCCATAAAATGTAAGTTTTTACTGTCAGATATGTCCCCTTTTAATTTTGAGCAGAACAAGTGAGGTAAAGCAAAGAAAATTGGAATTTACTACTTCTAGCGCCAATGAATGTTATACGATTGTAAAGCGGTACGATCCTCTGGGTGTGTGTGTGTGGGGGGGGGGTGCGTATGTGTGTCCTGCACGCGTATTTTTCTGCAACTATAACGGGACGCAATACGATACCGGTATGTTATAAGAATCAAACTTACAAGAAAGATGGCTCTTGTCAAATCCTACAATTCTGTCAGAGAAAATATGCATATTTGCATTAAATTTTTTATTAATTGACATAATTGATTAATTAATAAATATTTTATTTAATGATTTACCACAATTCCAAACATGTCAAACAATATGTCAAATTAAAGCTAATGAAATGCTTTATAAATTGGTAAGAGCACATTTTGCAGAATGCATTTAGTATTAGAGTCACGCGGTAGCATGACCAGCAAGTTTTTAAAAAAACGACTGATAAAGAAGAATAAGAAGATGCACCGCGGGACTATATTTACATTAGAGTCACGCGGTAGCATGACCAGCAAGTTTTAAAAAACGACTGATAAAGAAGAATAAGAAGATGCACCGCGGGACTATATTTACACGAAACAAAACGCTATTGTTCTATGATATTTTTCGCTGGGTACAAAATATATCTAAAACCATGCTAAATCGTTTTTACTATCCAAAGTGTAATATTTTAATAACTCATTAATTCAAAAAGTTACACCAATCATACAGTCAATCCGATTGTTTGATAATAAATAAACATTCTTGCTCTATTTCACGCGGTATTTCATAGCCAAAATTAGTGGAAAATCATAGCTAATCATACTGATATCCACAATCTTTCGTCACTGCTACAGCCATACATGGCTGTCACTGTCGCACTACCTTTTGAGATTCACTTTCAAATATACCCTAGTATATTCCTGGATACCCTACATACAAATTCTGGATCCCATTCGCCAAAAAATCAAGTTTATCGCAATTCTTTTATTCTTTCCGGACCACAGCATACATTCATATTAATAAATACTCCACTTTCACACGTCGTTATATCGGGTCGTCCCCGTGGCGAAGCGGTTAAGGTCCTGGACTTCTAAACCATTTATGAATTTTTGCTCAAGTTCGAAACTTCCCACCACTTTTTTTTCTTAATGTTTTATTAACCAATTTATTGTCATAAATCAAGAATAACACAATCTCGAACATCCATTGCTATTATGATATTATTTTTTTTCATCAAACAAACATGTTTGATTTTTTATTCTCATTTAGGCCTAGGCCTACTTTCACCATCCAGATGCTTTCACCATGCCTGACTATCATGACATCTTCGTCATTTAAAACACATTTATCATTGGCTCTGTTCACAGTTCAATCTGAAATTATATTTGCAATAAATATTATAAATTGTGACAAATTAAAATCACAAACCGCGAAAGATCGCCAACAACTGCCGCTGAATATTGATATCCAACTAGATTTCACTGCAGGGCTGTAAAGAACCACAAACCGCGACATTTGGATATCCAACTAGATAGCCCAGCAGGGCTACAAAGAATCACACACCACGAAATATGGATATCCAACAGGCTTAAACTATAAATTAGCTCCCGATAGAGGGCAGGGCCTGATAAGGGAAATTAAAATCACAAACCGCGAAAGATCGCTGACAACCGCCGCTTAATAGGGATATCCAACTAGATTGCAAAGAACCACAAACCGCGAAATTTGCACATCCAACAAGATTGCCCGCAGGCTTATCGATTATAAAGAACCACAAACCGCAAACCGCGAAAGATCGCCAACAACTGCCGTTAAATTTGGATATCCAACTAGATTGCCTCGCAGGGCTATAAAGAACCACAAACCGCGAAATTTGGATATCCAACAAGCTTAAACTATAAATTAACTGCCGATAGAGGGCTTGATAAGGGAAATTAAAATCACAAACCGCGAAAGATCGCCGACAACCTCCGCTTAATAGGGATATCCAACTAGATTGCCCGCAGGGCTACAAGAACCAAAAACCGCGAAATATGGATATCCAACAAATTAAGACCACAAACCGCGATAAAATGAAATGAAATGAAATGAAGAGCCACAAACCGCGAAATTTGGATATGCAACTAGATTGCCCCACAGGGCTACAAAGAACCACAAACCACGAAATATGGATATCCAACAAACTTAAACTATAAATTAGCTCCCGATAGAGGGCAGGCTTGATAAGGGAAATTAAAACCACAAACCACGAAAGATCGCAGATAACCGCCGCTTACTAGGCATATCCAACTAGGTTGGCCTGCAGGGCTACAAAAAACCACAAACCGCGAAATTTGGATATCCAACTAGATTGCCCACAGGCCTATAGATTATAAAGAACCACAAACCGCGAAATATGGATATCCAACAAATTAAGACCACAAACCGCGATAAAATGAAATGAAATGAAATGAAGAGCCACAAACCGCGAAATTTGTATTTGCAACTAGATTGCCCCACAGGGCTACAAAGAACCACAAACCACGAAATATGGATATCCAACAAGCTTAAACTATGAATTAGCTCCCGATAGATGGCAGTGCTTGATAAGGGAAATTAAAACCACAAACCACGAAAGATCACAGATAACCGCCGCTTAATAGGCATATCCAACTAGGTTGGCCCGCAGGGCTACAAAGAACCACAAACCGCGAAATTTGGATAGCCAAGTAGATTGCCCCGCAAATGGCTATAAAGAACCACAAACATTCAAACACGATTATCTTGCCCAGTCGGGGCATTTAGACGCTTCCGTAGTATAGGCTTAAATATATGCGCATTTACCAGTTCCAACTTGGAAGTAAATCCGTATCTCTGTGGCATTGTCAACATTGGGTGTGTGTTGTTCATATTTACATTTTCTGTACATATTTACGTTGCCTTGAATAATTAAAGTATATTAAAATATATATTGATCATTGTGTACGCCTCAGTCACGCGTGACGAGCAAGTTTTAAAAATAAACGACTGATAAAGTTTTGTTTAATTATTTATTGTCATAAATCATGAACAGCAACTTCAAACATCTATTTTTCGTTTTATGGAGCACTTTGTAACCTGATGACTTTCCAAGCTTGGAGCTGCTTGGTTACATTCATAAAAAAAAAAGAAATCTACCAAAAAACGTTGACAACGTAAAGAAATCAGCAAGTTTAAAAAACCCACCTCGGCTCACTTTTTGAAACTTGGTCCCATTTTGAATACCAACAGCAAATCAGTGTTTTTATTTTATTTCAACATAATACAGCGTTTCCTACAAGATTACAAGCCTACTACACTTCTGGAAATGTTTTAAATTTATATAAATATGATGAAATTTAAATCAATACCTTTTACAAATGGGACCAAGTTTCAAAAAGTGAGCCGAGGTGGGTTTTTTAAAACTTGCTGATTTCTTTACGTTGTCAACGTTTTTTTGGTAGATTTTAGTTACATGATTCCAAACATTCTATTCCAATTTTTTGCTACACACGCATAGGAGCTGTACTTTTAGAATCCGCATCTAATCAATAATAATAGTCTTTCACTCCATTGTCAAAGTACTGTGCTCCCTGTAGCATTATAGTGACCAGGTCGCGATATTTTTTTTCCTAGTCAACATTTGCATCACATAATACATTTAGGGATCAAATCAAAACTCGACCGCCGGTTGCCCGCCGGTTCCGGGCGGTTCCGTCCGGTTGGCAGAGGTCATTGGTATATGAATATTCAAGAATGCATGAGTAGCAACCGCCGGTTGGTTTAAGCACATAACCGGAGAGATTAACAAAATGTCGATATGTTTATTTCGAGATCACAATAGCGCATACTTGAAATTTCACGGTCACAATAGCCATGATAGCCCATACTTTAAAGTACTGCACGATGATCGATCTTTCTTAGTCGCGTGTCTATTGACTTGTCACCAAAGCAAATTAATTTTGGAAATGATTTCTTGTTTATGGTTAAAATTGCTTGAATATATCACTACTGTTTTAATCAGTTAATTTAAGTTCAGAACAGTGTTTCAATGATTTCTATAGGTTAAGTAATTTAGAAGTTGTGAATTTATTATTTTGTGAATCACATAGGCCTGTATTGGTGATGGACAATTAGGTCATTAGTTCAAAACTGCCTCCAGAAGATATGATGCGTGCATAAATCACAAAAGAAAATCCCCAGTTGAAGTGATATTGATTGACTAATTTGCTTTGTACTTCATAACTGGGGATTTTGTTTGTGATTTATGCAAAAAAATGTAACTTCAATACTAAAATGAACAAAATTGAGGACAACTTGCCAAAGGAAGATGCATAGGCCTTTTACAACTATTGGTTTTATTTTAGTCCCGGTAGGCTTATTTTGATCCACCTAAAGAGTATTATATCAGAGGAGCTGATCTAACACTCCCGACACACCCCTAACCAGGCAAAAATTGTATTGAAATCAGTTTTTATGACCCCCCCCCCATTTTTCTTTCCAAACATTTATGACCCCTCCCCCCTCTCGTATATTTGGGACACCTCTCCCCCCTTCCGAAGAAAATGATAGCCCAAAATTGTACAAAATGGGATTGATTTTGGGTCTAAAATAGACCAAAAGGAAGATTTTGTAACAACATTTCTGACGACTGAGCAGGAGAGGGAATGACTTGCCACCCTGCCCCATGGCTAATCTCCATTGGTGCTGATGACGGGCGCGGTGCCGAGGGGTGATGGGATTCGCATATATTTTGTCGATCTTGCAAAATCATTAGTTCTTCTTGCACATCACCTCAACGAGCCTGGCCAACATCATTGTAGGCCCAATATACCAGCCTAATGGCCTAGGCCTATATTACGAACTTAGTGTAGTTTTTATCCCCCCCTCTCTCATGTGATTTGAGAGACACGTCTCATACTCTCACCCCTTTTCCACCTCTTGCCATCCTCCATCTCCCTGTTCCTCTCCCCTCTCTTCCCCTTCTTTCTCCCTTTCTGTCTTGTTTTTTCTCTCTTTTCCCTTTCTTAGTGTGTTACCCTTGCGTTTTAAAACATGCAGAATTTCGTGATCGCGATTATCCCCTCGGAAATGAAACCTGTCAAGATGTAAAATAATTAGAAATAAATAGACCAGGTCTCTGTTTATATTTTATCAAAATAAAAAGCTAAAAGTAGCTATATTGATTGAGATGAACTCCGAGAAGGAAAATCGATTATTCCTATTGTACTAAATTTGAAAAGAAACCACTTGAAATCACTCCACTCATTCACTCGATGATACTAACCGGCCATATGAGCCAGAGTGTGACGACTGACCTCATTACTGTGTATAATTTAGAACCGGACGGAACCGCCCGGAACCGGCGGGCAACCGGCGGTCGAGTTTTGATTTGATCCCTTACATGATACAGGCCTATATGAGGCTGGATTGAGCTGTGTTCAGTTTTATACGGCGGATTTATTGCCATAATTATTACCTCTTACTTAAGGGATCTAAAATGAGCGTTTATTGCGTTTCGACAGTATTTTTTGTAGGACATGAGAGCACCTCAGACCTATCGAATTGCATTCTGAATACGAAGCATGTCTTTCTGATATCAAATAATTTTCATTTTTTGAAAATCACAATATAATACAAATTTTATGACAAATTATAAAAATTGATATTTTTCAAATTTTTGATATATAACAGTCCTCGAAGTAAATTATATAAATCTAATGATATATTCTTAAAGTGTATGTAGCAGGGAGGAAAAGCCGACGGTCAATTGAAAATTTTGACCTTTCATATTGAAGATATGGATTTTTTTTCCCAAAAAGACCTATTTTTTTTGGTGTTTTGGGAAAAAAAATCCATATCTTCAATACGAAAGGTCAAAATTTTCAATTGATCGTCGAATCCCACCTACATACACTTTAAGTATAAATCATCAGATTTATAAAGTTTACTTCAAGTACTGTTAAATATCAAAATATCAATTTTAATGATTTGCCATAAAATGTGTATTAAATGCAATTTCAAAAATCAAAATTATTTGATATCAGAATGACATTCTTCGTATTCAGAATGCAATCGATATGTCTGATGTGCTCTAATGTCCCACAATAAATACTGTCCAAACGTTCATACCCCAGCCCTTAACAAAAGAAAAACAAATTTATTCCAATTAAAATTCTACCAGGGTTCGAACCCACAACCTTCTATTTAATAGTCGAGATCGAATACCACTACGCTGTGAGTGCTTCTGCCAGAAATGCGTTTGTTCATCATACTTATTGATTACGGAATAAATCGCAAACACACGATATATATTATACATTTAAAATAGACTTGGTGGTTTATTAAAGCATTATTTACAATATTGTTTCATGCAAGCCAGCCGAAGCCGACCTACACTCGTCAGAATATGCTTATCACTGGAAACTGATTTCTATTTCTAGCGCGGAATGCTCACGCCGCGAAGTGGCGACGGCGAGCGCGAAGCGCGATCACCGAGCGTAATTTACTAGTCATTTACTAGTAATTTACTAGTCAACATTTGCATAGGAACCGCATAGTCGGAGGCAAGGTTCATTATTGATTGGAGATTATATACGTATTTATTACTAATAGACAAGTAATATAATTGAATATAAATAAATCCAAGTAAGGTAAATCATCCACAGTAAAGTGCTCAACCAAGAAGGGAGCTGGAATACATTTAAAATAGACTTGTGGCGTGTTTCACTAAGATGTACGTAAGTAGAGTTCTTACGTGCAGTATTTGGCGTTACTTACGAACGGTCTCTTACGACTGATCGTAGCCACGTACTGTACGTAAAACTGTTTCACTAAACTGTACGTGGCTACGTTGAGTCGTAAGTCTGATTGTACGTAAACTCCGCGTGTAAACATGTTTTAAACACTGCGTTGAACCCTATACGCGCACATGCACGCTTATAATTGCGGATTTTAAAATTGTGATTTTTATTATGTAGGCCCTATTTAGCAATGTTTATAGGTCTATATTTCCTTCTTTTTCTTTCTTTCTTTCTTTCTTTATCTCTTTCTTTCTTTCTTTCTTTCTTTATCTCTTTCTATCTTTCTTTCTTTTTGTCTTTCTTTCTTTATCTCTTTCTTTCTTTATCTCTTTCTATCTTTCTTTCTTTCTGTCTTTCTTTCTTTATCTCTTTATCTCTTTCTTTCTTTATCTCTTTCTTTCTCATCTCTTTCTATCTTTCTTTCTTTCTGTCTTTCTTTCTTTATCTCTTTCTTTCTTTATCTCTTTCTTTCTTTCTGTCTTTCTTTCTGTCTGTCTTTCTTTCTTTATCTCTTTATCTCTTTCTTTCTTTATCTCTTTTTTTCTTTATCTCTTTCTATCTTTCTTTCTGTCTTTCTTTCTTTGCGTTTTTATCACGTTTCTTTCTTTCTTTCTTTATCTCTTTCTTTCTTTCTGTCTTTCTTTCTTTATCTCTTTCTTTCTTTATCTCTTTCTATCTTTCTTTCTTTCTGTCTTTCTTTCTTTATCTCTTTATCTCTTTCTTTCTTTATCTCTTTCTTTCTTATCTCTTTCTATCTTTCTTTCTTTCTGTCTTTCTGTCTTTCTTTCTTTATCTCTTTCTTTCTTTATCTCTTTCTTTCTTTCTGTCTTTCTTTCTGTCTGTCTTTCTTTCTTTATCTCTTTATCTCTTTCTTTCTTTATCTCTTTTTTTCTTTATCTCTTTCTATCTTTCTTTCTGTCTTTCTTTCTTTGCGTTTTTATCACGTTTCTTTCTTCCACCTCATAATATACATTCTGACTTTCTCTTTCTCTTTTTTACTTCTTTCTGTTTTCTTTGTTTCTTTCCCTTTTTTTAAATTATTATTTCATGAATCTCTCTTCTTTTAAAACTTCGGGTTCCTCACCTTTCCACTTTATAAACAGGCTCCCTTTTTGTTCTTTCTTGTCACTTTTTTTTTATAAGTTGAACTATTCTGGTTTCATATATTTGTCATTCCATCATTTCCTTCTGTTCTTTGCACTTTTACTTCTCCCTTTCGTTTCTATCCACTTTCTTGTCATTTTTATTGTTGATATTTCTTTGTTCTAAATTAATATAACGTTCTTCTTCATTCTTATTTCTATCAATCAATCAATCAATCAATCAATCAATCAATCAATCAATCAATCAATCAATCAATCAGCTAACTTTATTTTCAAATCACAACAACAATATATTTATTTTCCCTACTTTGTTTCTTCTTTCCCCCTTTTTCTTCCATTCTGTATTACATCTACAGGGTGTCACAAAAGTTCCTTTACCATTTTGCTACATCTCGTATATACATTAGATTATGAACAATATGAAAATAGATTTTCGCAAAGAGGAAACTTGAATTGTTTTGATATCTAACATGACCAGTTTTTGGTCAATGTTATATGCAAAACATTTCATCGAATATAAAGAAAAGCATACTAGGCCTATATAAAAGAAATTATAGCACGACAGTGACGGTGAAACATTAATACTGGTTCGCTCAAAAAACACTACGGATACTTTAGCCTCCTCTCTGTTACAATAAAAGCATGTGTCTACAATTAATAATAGCTTATTATTGGTCACAAAATGATGAATACATAATGTTTTGTGATATAGGCCTACAATCAAATTAAAAAATGTTTGTGATATAGGCCTACAATCAAATTAAAAAAGATGTGTACGAAAATTGGCCACAGGTGAAACATTTTCTTAATTTTATGTTGGGGTTGCTATTTTTAATATCGCAAGATTATTTAAATTGGCTGGGCAGCATTTAATTATATCAAACTGAGTAATTTTAATTAAAAAGGGGAAAACATACCTTATACTGAGTAAAATGAAATCATTTACTTTGATAGATTATTAGATGACTTTTCCTTGCAAAGTCTCAAATGAAATTATATAAAGTATATTAAAATATAAAGGCTAATGGCAGTACCTAAACGTTGATGTGAGGGTGCAATCAAAGTTGATGTGAAGGTGCAATCAAGCCCATTATATGAGAGGTGCTTGGCATTGAAGCAATTGAATATATGAATACAAAACCCACCCAAGTCCATACTGTGGCCAAATTGAGTTAAGCATGGGAATTTGTTGCTATGCATGCCTGTCATATGTATGAAAAAACAACTCAAATTCATCCACTGTGTCTATTGAACATGTGAAAAATAGCATGTATGAAATAACCACCCAAGTCCATGATTTAAGTCTTGTAACACATTGATTGAAATCCAGTATGTATAAAAGTCCGCTTGTAACACATTCATTGCTTCGGAGTGACGTTTGAAAAAAAAATGGGTTTAATAAAGGAAAGTGTGTGGTTTATATTACATGGCAGAATGCTTATCAACATTATACATACCTGTGTGCTTTATTTTGTATTATCTTATTACTAGTGGTAATCTCATTCAAACATTGTTGTCTTTGTATATGATTCAAAAAACCACCCAAGTCCAAAATTTAAAATGAACCCCACGGAGTCCCTGAAATGCTAATCGTCATACTTAATACAGTTTAACCCACTCATTTGCACGTAAAACTTACCATATTGACCTCTCAAAATCACTTCCCATGGACTTGGGTGGGTTTTGTATTCATGTATTCAATTTTTGACAACATCATGGTCGTTGAAGCTGAAACTTAATTGAGTATTTTCTTGTTTTGCGTAGTGACAGAATTTTTAAAACTTCAGAAGTCCAAAATTCAAATATTCAAAGTTGGTAAAATTCATGAGCAAACTTACCTGACATGGATTATAAAAGTTGATATCCTTGGTTTAAAAAGGGCAATTGAGCTGCATATGAACTCTGACATGCCCACTGGAATACCCATATATTTGAGTAGTTTATAGGTTTTAATGCTTTCAAAGAAAAGTAAATTATGCTAAGTTTGGTATCGGAGTAATTGTACAAGTTTGCTCTTTTCAAACTATGTATTTGAATTATCCTTACGATTATACTTGTGAGAGACATAGGCCTAGTGGTTCAAAATGGTAAAGAGACTTTTGGGATAGGCCTACCCTGAATTTATAATTTCTTTAGTTTCGGGCTTTCTTACTTCTTTGTATTTTCGCTTTTAATTCTTTTCCTTTCCTTTCCTTTCCTTTCCTTTCCTTTCCTTTCCTTTCCTCATTATCATTTCATTTTTCCATTACATGCCTTCTTTTGTTGAATTTCTGTTAACTCTACTTTCTTTCACTCCCTCATCTGCTCATGCCTGTTTTCCCTTTGTCATTTTCTTTCTTGCTCTCTTTCATTCATCCTGCCATTATTTCTATTGTGTATTCGTGACTTCTTTCTTCGGTCTGTATCTTATTTCTTCCCTTTTCTTCCTTGGTTTTTGTATTTACTTTCTGGCTTTTTTGCTGTATGCTCCAAAACGTTTTTCCCTACTTGCTTCCGTACCGATTTATCTTTTTTACTTGTATATAGTATTATGAAGTGTTTGTTATTGTTACATTGTTTTTTCTCTTTGCATTCGTGATATTACATTTTGAGACATGCTCAAACATAAAACAAATCATTTATCACTCTTTAGTTCTTTCTTTCATGATTTTATACAATCAATCGTTCATTCATTCTCATTTCTAACTTCATTTTATTAGTTTCACATCCTTCTTTCATCTTTCATTTTCTTAGCATGTTTTACTCTTTCGTTTTGTTTTATTTTGATTCTCATTTTTCCCTTCTCTTTCTGACTTCTTGCTTTCAAGTTTCATTTATTCTTTCTCTCTATTATCTTTCAATCTTACTTTCATATCATATATTCATTCTTACACTGTAAAAACAGTGTTTAGAAAGTGATGGCAAGAATGTGTTTAGAAACGTTATGTTTAGAATATGGATGTCAGATGTTTAGAAATCAGTAAACACCACATGATGTTTAGCTTCTAAACTTGTTTGCAAAGTGAAGGCAAAATTGTGTTTAGAAAACTGTTTAATTTCTAAACACTGTTTTTTCAGTGTACTTTTGTGCTTTACATCATTTACTTTACATATCTTTCTTCTTTACTTTTCCCGTCATTTCATTCCTTCGTAAGGTTAATTTTCTTCTTTCTTAATTGCCCTGGAATATACTGTTCCTTTGTACTGTCTTACTTTTCTTCAAGTTCATCATTATTTACTTTTCATGCTTTCACTTTCATCCTGTTTTTATCTTAAGAATTCCCTTCTCTTTTCATCACTCTCTCTCTCCCTTTCCTATATCTTTACTTCTTTTATGAAACAGTAATCATGCAGATGACTAATGAACTTAGCAGAGAATTAAAACAGTTTTTTAGTAAATAAATAATCATTTTCTTCCAACATTAACTTTAAAGATGGTTATACATAATCGACTCGAGTCAAGATTCTCTTTTTCAAAAGGGTCACATTGACTAAAAGTGCCTTTATTTATTCGTTTATTTTTGATGCACTCGGGAGTTATCATTAGCCTTCTCAAGTTTACAAAACAATCATAAAAACATAGGCCTATATAATAGAAATTTCAATAAAACTTAATGAAAATCAGATATTAGATAAGTATAGTAACAAAAGATAATTTTAAATTGATAGACCTAAGTATCTAACGTATATGAAAGAATAAATTCATGAATGAATTAATTAACTAACAAAAAAATAAATAAATAAATAAATAAATATATAAATAGACCCTATAAGTGAATAAGTAGGCCATATAATATAAAGTAAAATAAAAGTAAATAATATATATAAATCGAGAAATGCTCAAACATTAAACAACTCGTTTTTTTCTCTCTTTCATGCTTTCATTCATTAATTCATTCATTCATTCATTTGTTCCTTCGTTTATTCTCATTTCTAACTTCCTTTCTTTTGGTTTAACATTCTCTCCTTTTAAAATTTTTTTGCACGTTTTATTTCTTTATCTTTCGTTTTATTTTATTTCGATTCTCATTTTTACCTTTTCCCTTTCTGACGTTTTGCTTTCATTTATTCTTTCTCTCAATTTTCTTTCTGTCTTACTTTCATATAATGGATTCATTCTTACTTTTACTTTACATTATATATGTGTATCTTTCTTCTTTAAGGTTTTCTTTCTTCTTCCCGTCATTTGATTCCTTCGTTTTCGTAAGGTTTTCTTCCTTCTTGATATGCCTGGCCTATATACTGTTCCTTTGTACCGTCTTTATACGTTTCTTCATTCATCCTTTTACTTTTCATTCTTTCACTTTCATCCTATTTTTATCTTTATATTTTCCCTTTTGTTTTTATCACTCTTGTAATTCTGATTTACCCTTTCTGCACATTTTGTCTACCTGTTTTCACTTAACTTCCTAAGTTTCTCTCTCGTTTTAGTTGTTTCTTTGTCTCTACACTGCAAAAAGTGTGTTTAGGAATTAAACACTTTTCTAAACACTATCTTGCACCATGTTTTTAAACATGTTTAAATGCTACACATGTTTAGGAATTTGATGGGCTGTGTTTAGGAAATTTGACATTGGTGTTTAGGAATCAAACATGTTTAGAAACGTGGTGCAAGAAAAGTGATTTATTCCTAAAAACCAATTTCAAATTCCAAAACATCATGTGTTAAATTCCTAAACACATACCCATCAAATTCCTAAACATGTGTAGCATTTAAACATGTTTAAAAACATGGTGCAAGATAGTGTTTAGAAAAGTGTTTAATTCCTAAACACACTTTTTGCAGTGCGCTGTCTGCACACCCCCATCACGTCAAGTGCCCCCGAGACTGAGCGGTTAGTAGCTATATATCAGGGCTGGCTGCCACTATAGGGTTTAGGAATCAAGCATGTTTAGAATGTGGTGCAAGAAAAGTGTTTAATTCCTAAACACGCTTTTTGCAGTGTATCTTTTACATTCTTTGGCTGAATTCCTTTTTTTATTTTGTCCTTTTCTTTCTTTTTTTCCTTTTTTGTTAGCGTTTTTTCTTCTTTCTTTGCCTTTTCTTTACTTCTTGTTCTTTATTTTTTCCGATGTTCTGAAGGAGGGTGGGGACGACGGGAAAGTGAATTGTTCCTTTGCTTGGTTTTGTTTTGTTTGAATTTTGTTTTTCTGAGCTCTATAACATTTATAGCTTAAACCGTCATTATTTCGTTTAATAATATATAGATAAGAAAGAAAGAAAGAAATTAGACCTATTAGTGAATAAGTAGGCCAAAATAAAAATTAATGAATAAATGAATAAATCAAAGTAAATAATATAAAATAGGCCTAAATCGAGATACATTTTCAATTTCAATTGAGCGGGATCCGCGCCATGCATGCATGGCATTGGTGCGCTGTATGCAAATTAGGCAACAAAATGTGCTTAACCGTACTTACGAACACCCCTTGAGGTGCTCATAAAGTTACGATGCGTTTGCCTCATTTACGTACTGTTTACGAGTCGCAAACTGTTTGTGAAACAAGTTTACGTACTGTTCGTAACTTACGAACGGTTCACGGAGTTTACGTACGGTTGACACCCCTTACGACGAGTCGTAACGCTTAGTGAAACACGCCACAGGTCCTAGAGTGTGATGGTTTTGTAGCAGATGACAGTGCTCATTCAAGCCTGTCAAGGTCAGTTAGTAGCCACTTGCTGAATGGATGGCCATTATCAGCTATCAAAGAGATGCCTTGTGCAGCTGCCAATCACAGTAGAGGTTTGATAACATTTTGTTAAAAACCCAAATGTGATATAAGGACAAAGCTGTGCATGTTGGTACTTAATTGTTTGGATTCTTATGTTGAAATTCCCTTGTATTAGTATTTTTATGTGTAGTGTATATTGTTCATATCATAAATTATATAGCTTTTAAATTTTGGGCATTTTTGCTGTGTTGCACTGTACCATTATGGAATTTGAGCAAATCAATTACCGACACAAGCAGGTATACAGTGTATTATTTTATTTTCATTTCGTATCTCAGGAGCACAGCTCACTTGGTAAGGCGTCAGAATTTGGTACACGAGCGCTTCGAACTTTAAATCGGAAGGTGGTGAGTTCGAGCCTCATCACGGTCACATTAATTTTATAAACCAAATATTGTTCGAACTTTTCATATTTGTTTTTCTTTTATTGTTTCTTTTTCTTTGTCTTTTTTTTTCTTCTTGTTTTATTTAATTTTTTCTTTATTTTTCTTTGATTCATATTGCCAGGGTAAGGAGTGGAGGGAACTAACGGCCCATTCAGTGATTTTTTCATCTGGACGATCGTAAAAATCATCAAAATTCAGATTTTGTACAATGATATAGTCAGTAATAATCTTTTGATCATTATATGACTATCATCATCCGAAGAGCAGTTTCAGACAATTGCTTGGGATTGTTGGGGCAGAGGTTATCTTTTGAATTCTTTCATGACCGCTGAAGCAGAGTCAAACCAGTCAAGGACACTCGGCGTGAATTGAACTGATTTAATTTATATACTGACAGTATATATAAATTAGCTACATGTAGGCCTATTTGAATGGGGCTTCAACTTCGTCGATACTGCCGTTTTCTTGGGTTTTTTGCCATTTTTTTCATTAAAATTTTTTATAAAAGTAACAATTTGATTTTTTTTTTCCACTTTCGCTGGGATCACTGAATGGGGCTTTGCAACGCGATATATTCAAAACTTGTATTCACCTACTGTTATAGCATTAATCCGATTATTACACAACTTCGCCAGCGTATTCAAGACATCCAATGCACATAATCACCTAGATTATGACGTTCATACCGTAAATATGGCGGAGTACTCAAATTCATTCAACAAAAGCATGATTACAAGCTATTGCAATCTACCGCGACAGCTCGTCTCACACACATAACAAATGCACTATAGGATCAAATAGGTTGACGACAACGTTTGATTGAATGCACTGCATTGCGCCATGATTACGGTGAAGGACACCGGTTCAAATTCTTTGTATGGATCTAATCAATAATTGCACGCACATCCTCTATTATTGCCCAATTATTGCCCGGGATGATTGCACACTGTAAAAGAGCTATTGTTATAATGTTTGATGAAATCGTGTTTAACTATTTGCTTAAGAAAGGCACAATACAGATAAAGCAGACAGATTTACTACATGTGGTACATGTATATACATATAGGGAATGTGTTCGAGTATTACCTAATTATAATAGGGGCGTATCCAAAAATGAATTCACACCCCTTTCAAATGTCGAGCCAAAGTGCAGGCCCTATGTAGTCAAAATAATAATCATATGAATACCTGAGTGGAAGAAGGGCCCAACTCCATCAAAACTGTTTTTGAGATATTAAGAAAAAACTTAATATTTTGAAAAGTTTTATAGACAGAATGTTTTCATCTTCAGGGGACCTTCAATACATGAACATACAATATTACATACATTGGAAATTATAGATAATGTTTCCATGCCAACGGTACAGGTCTTAATACGAGCTGGAGTTGGGCCCTTCTTCCACTAATATACTGCAAGTACCAGTTCCGTAAGCAGATGTGTTATAAATAGCTACAGAAATCCATTAATTGCACAAGTAGATGCATGTAATATGTTAGCAAGAAAGTTTATTGTAGTGAAAAGCAGATTTCATGGATGAACAAAATTCCTCTTTAACCCAATATTTGTGGAAGAAGGGCCCAAATCCATGGAGTTGGGCCTATCTTCCATGAAAACCATGATTAAGTTTACATGGAAGACCATTTAGATCGTGGATTTTGGCTCATCTGTCACACACAAGGAAGAACAGTCTGCTGGCAATAAAATGATGGGTCTAACTCATTTTTGTAAAAAATTGGAGTTGGGCCCTTCTTCCACTCAGGTATTCATATAAAATAAAAAAATCATTAAACATAAAGAAAGAAAAAAATAGAGGTAGTAATTATTTTCTTTGTATACCCTAAATAGCAAGCAATGAGTCAAATGTCACAAAAAACAACAACTTGCCCATATACAGTGAAGATCATTTTTTTTCCTTCATGGAATGTAATACTGTGACCAAAGTTGCCCCAAAGCCCGGCCCCAAAGGCGGGGTAACTTTGGTCAGGACTTCTTTTTTTTCACATTCTGTGCACGTCTAATGAAAATAACATGCATGGGAAACTTGTCCTTTTGTCTGTTTCCTTGTTGTCTGTGTTCGTTTTGTTCTGTCTTTTCTGATGTTAAAAAAATTGTATATCATAAAATCAGCCATCATTTATATTTTGTAATTTGTTAATAAATCATAGACAGTAACACTATATGGCTGTCCAAAGATAAAAAAACACTTTGGTCAGGATATTTTTAACCCTAAGGCCTATAGGGCACCCTTACAAAATTATTAAAAAATCTTTTTCAACTTCAAGGTGTAGAAGGGAACCCTAATGTCACAAAAAAGAGTTAATTAGAAATATAATTGGTTTTGTTTGGAAGCAGTGGTTTAAAAACTCTGAAAAGTGCCCAAAGTTACCCCATTTTACGGTAGATAATCAAAATAATAATCATTAGAAAAATCATTAAAGATAAAGATAAAAAAATAGAGGTATTTTCTTTGTAGGCCCTAAGTGCTATCTACAGAAGATAGCAAGCAAAGCAAAAAACATGCAAAATAATAATGTTCCAAAAAACATTGCTATAACACGCGTTCTAGATGATGATTCAGTACGGGAATCTGACTGAGAATTAAGAACGGAAATCTGAGAATTCAGAACGTAAAATCCCGGGGCAAAACGGCTATAATCATGATAATAGCAATCTGTTCTTCCGATCCCTGATAATACTAGGCTGCGCGCTCAGAATACAAAATCCAATAGGCCGAATGCAAAGCTATAAAGAAATGTTAAAATGACGAAGCTGGCCTAAATTTAAAACGGCATTGATATAGCATAAATTATTAGGAACAGGAAGGAAAAAATAAGAAACAAAACAAAACAAAACAACAAAATAAAAACAAAACAAAAACAAAACAAAACAAAAATCAATGATGATTCAGTACGCAAGAAATTACCTTTTATCTTAGGCCTAGGCCTATACAGCCTGTCTCAAAAAAAATTGTGCAAGTGAAAAGCGTCCTCTTTGGCAATTAGAAAATACTGCTGTGACATAATGCTTACATCAATGTCACGGGCGCAGTCTTAGCTCTCAAATGCCATTTGTTCTGTTCAATTTGCTTGTTCCAATTTCGAGATATGTTTATTTAACAACGAAAGGGTAAAATCACAATTGTGCCACTTTTACTAGGGAAGAGAGCTGTACATGTAAATCAATGATAGCTGATGTTGATGCGTCTAATGCACTCCCCCTTTCGGGGCGCACGCATTAGACGCATCAACATCAGCACGCGTGCATTATTTTGTCTAATATCTCTCCCAACAAGCTCCCAACAAGTAATATGCGTTCATTAACCTATAACATGCATAAGTCCGCAATATTTGCTTGTCTTTTAACATGTCTTAAGTGACTAAGAGAACAGTATTTACCATGATAAAATCATTGACATGCACATGCAAAACAGCTAAATGTGAAATCCATTTTTACAACAGAATGTGAAATATTTATTTATCTTTTAATCTCTTTTAAGTGGAAAAAGAGAATCATCATTCCTGCATCATGATAAAACAGTAAAAACAGTCTTTTGTATTGTGTATTATTTTGATTTCATGAAGGACCTCTTGATAAACTTGATGCTATCACTGTTACATGTAAAGCCCTCTTCCATAGTAAAAGTGGCACAATTGTGATTTTACCCTTTCGTCTTTTACTAAACATATCTCGAGATTAAAACAAGCAAATTGAACAGAACAAACGGCAATTGAGTCTTGAGAGCTAAGACTATACCCTTGACGTTGATGTAAGCATTATATCACAATGGTATTTTCTAATTGCCAGAGTGGGCGCTTTTCACTTGCACAATTTTTTTTGAGACAGGCTGTATAAACCCGCCGTCATTGTTAACTACAGTATGATAGTCAAAATAATAGTCATTAAAAAAATCATTAAACATAAAGAAAAAAAATAGAGGTATTAATTATTTTCTTTGTAGGCCCTAAATGCTATTTACAGAAGATAGCAAGCAAAGCAAAAAAGCTCAAAAAACATGCAAAATAATAATGTTAATCCAACACTAAAGTGCCTAACACGCGTAGTCCTTTTCTCAGTGATAGCTGTGTCTCTTACCCACACCCCTTAAGTCCATTTCTTCATTTTTTAATTTCATTTTTCAATTCTAACTTATTCTCGTGACGGTTTTTTTCCTTTCCTTTCTTTTGGGGTTTTCTTTCTTTCCTTCCTGCTTTTTTGCTTCACTTTTATAGCGGTGAGCGCACACTGGCAGGTCATAAATTTGAATACCGATACCGCCCAACACTTAATTGACGAGGCGAAGAAAACATGGCGACTGATTGAAGTGCGAGTGGAAAAATAAAGCTGTTTTGTTCCAATTTTCACTGAAATGTGTGTGTTATAAATTTGTTCTTCAACCTCATCGACTAGGTAATATAAATTTGCAACAAGATGCCGCGTTCACGTAGTCGAAGTAGCTCTCCGAAGCATAAAAAGAGTAAAAAAAGCAAACGATCTAGAACTCGTAGTCGATCAAGATCCAAATCGAGAGACAGAGATAGAGAAAAAGCGAGGTCTAGAGAACACAAAGAACGTAAGAGAGAACGTGAAAGGGAGCGAGCTCTGGAACGAGAGAAAAGAGAGAGATCAAAATCACCAGCAAAAGAAAAAAGAAGAAAAAGATCACGGTCCAGATCTAATAGATCCAGTCCCGAAGCTCCTCCTCAGGTTGATATATTTGGCAGGGACATCAGTCGTAGAAATGCAGCAAAGAGCTGAAAAGGAAAGAGGAAGAAGAAAGGCGTATAGAAATGGAAAGGCAAAGGAAAATGTAAGTACCATTAACAAAAAATTGGTGCAAGTATTTCATAATAAATTTGAAATAAACATGCAAATCTAACCGGATTTTTGTGCATTTTTAGGTGCGATGTAGTTCCAGTAACTGTAACTCGTCATGCAGGTCCGTAGATGTCATTATGATAAAGACTGAAGTCTTGCTGGCAGGACTAGGTGCGATGGCGATGAGCACCTCATCATTAACATGTTAACCCAGCCTGTCCCTCAGTTTGTAATGTCAGACGGATACACTCAAGGCTGGCGATAAGAGTCTGAAAATACACAAAATGTATGTAAATAAAACCGTCAGTGACCGTAGGCAACACGTCGTCGCGTGACATTTGTCTTTTTAACACAATCATGAATTAGCCAAATCGGCATTCCATTGGCATTGCGCTTTTGCAATGCATGTTGGACAGTTTGTTGCAGTTTTGGGACACTTTGCCCTATGTGCTCTGACCTATTGGGAAAATTGGTTTTTGTGCGTATAAATTATTATTTAAAATGTTTTCCAAACACAAAGGACTGGAATGTAATTCCACAAAACATTGTCAGCATTGTTGTGAAGAAACCAAACAATTCAAACAAGAGATCCTGAAACACTACCAAAGTCACTAAGCACAACATCTACTCGTCGCATCACGCACTAATCTCTCCTCGCATAAAAAAGTTTGCATAAAAATGTGTATGTTGTCAGTGTATGTAATGGGATGCTCGCTTCAGGCCTCTTGGCCTTTTGAGCATCTCCTCATTCAAATTTTGTGTCTTTTTATATGAAATAAATGATGATGTTTACGTATACATGTATCATGTGTAGTTCCAGATAAGTTGTTTCCATGTCCAGAGTTATTACCACTTTGCTTGGAAATGCCCATTTCATGGATTGCCCATTTTTGTTGAATGTTATTTTGAAAATATAAGTCACCCGGTGTGTAATTTGAAATTGATATCTTGGTAAATCAGGAATCCTGATTTTTCTTACATTTGCAGCCGCCAACAAGAACTAGAAGCCAAACTCATCGAAGAAGAGGTTGCTAAAAGAGTGGAAGAAATGGTTGCCAAAAGAGTGGAAGAAGAACTTGAGAAACGCAAAGATGATATCGAAGCTGAAGTGTTACGACGTGTTGAGGAGGCAAAACAAATCATGGAGAAACAGATGTTGGAAGAGATGGAGAGAAAGAGAGAAGAAGAACTCACAGCACGCAAAGCTAAGGAGGTAGGCATACAGTGGTTACTGACCAGACTGAGGCGGATGCAACCTTGACAAACTAGTGGAGCCTTGTCACATTATTTATTTATTTTCAATTTTGGGAGGGGCGCAAACTGCACAAACATAAAAGAATGCCATTTTCAAAATTCAATGTATGGTTCAATTGTCATATTTTGTGTAATTTTAAACATTTTTGTCACAGAAAATGGGCAATGAAACAAATTGTATCCCTTGCTAGTTACTCTTGGGAACTAAGACGGTTTAAAAAAAGACCAGTGGGAACTTTTTAATATTTTGTAGGCGAAGTGCTACTGCTCATACTATATTGTGTATATTTGGTGACAAATTGTTGTCCTCCATCTTTGAATTTAAATAAGTCAGTGAAATTGTTCTGGGATGGTAAAATCTTTAAAAAACTGATTTTTGGATAGTGAATAAGATTTGAAAGTATTAAACTGAGTGGGAAGGGAAAGGGGATACTCATTAGAATCTCATCTCTGATATTTTTCTTTTGCTCAATTCAATGCAATGTCTTCATTAATTTAATTGAATTGAATATAAAAGTTAGAATCCAATTTGGTTTGAAAATTATACCCACCATTTAAAAGTAGATGATGGGTACGGTACTAGTTTGTCAAGGTTGCTGTCAACAACTTAACACTTTGACAATTTCTTTTCACTGTAGCCTTGTTTGTTAAATTTCAATTCTTGAATTATAATCTGCAGCCAGTGCCTCTATATATGTTTGATTTTCATTAAGCTGTCATTTATTGCTACTATCCAGTATACAATGTAAATGTATTAATTTTCGATAATTTATTGTAAATTTAATCTGACGATAAATGTTCTTGTAAGTCAACAATCAAATTGCCAACCTGCAACTATTTATTCTTAGTTTAACTTTTCTTTTCAAAAAAATATTATATAAAGGAAAAAAAGAAAGGAAACCATTGATAACAACAATTTAATGAATTTTAAAATTACAATTAAACATGATTTTGATCTTAACTGATATACCATATTTATACAGAATAGTACCATTTATATTGAAGGTTCTTCTGTATACATGACCAGTTACATAATTAATTACAAATGAATGTAGGTTTAAATAGGTCAAGCATCTCATCTGAGTCAAAAATACCACATCCCCTAAATTTATTGAGAGGGAAAACATGCACACCTGAACCAGTTTTTCTTGAATATCCTAATAATACTAAACATGGTGTCAGTTAAAGTTACTGTTTTAAAACTTGAATTTGCAAATTAGTTCATGAAACAGGTTTAAAATGCAAAATTCATTATCATGTTACCATTTATATAGTTTTCTTAAACATCCAAAGTGCATGATTTATGCATAGTATTAAAATCACTTAACTGCTTAAAATTATATGACCAGACACATTGTCAAGTTGTTTGTGTCAAGGATCAAACTCTTCATAATGTACATTTTGTACAGTGGAGAAGTTTGGCTCCCTTATTTTCATTGAGAATTAGTAAATAACAGAACAAAGATCCGAAGGTTGTTGAGTCCTTGGGGAGGCAAATGTAGGCAAATTATGGGGTTACTGTCAACTGGGTTTCTCTAAAAATTACCTCACTTGGAAAAAATGGAAACTGGGTTAAAGCTTTGAATAGCAAAGGAATATTGATGAGAAAGCTGTAGCAGCAGCTAGCGGCCGGTTGGATGTTGCAGGTGATTTGCATTGGCCATGCATCGCAACATATCAAGCTGAACATCTATAGTAGATCTGTGCACAGATGACGGAAGCTATCAAGTAGGTATATCTCAAACAAGGTATGTAATATGTAAGAACAAGTCGGTTACGTAAGTCAAATGTGTTATTTCTTTTCAGACTGAGCTGAGCATCTGCTACAACAAATGGAATTTCTTACACATGCTTGCTGTTTGTTTGTTTGTTGTTTAAAACACTTTTCTCCACAGAATTTTGTCCTGTAAATCACATGATTTGTAATTTGCTTTGATTAATGTGTACATGTATAATAATCAAATGATGTTTGTTGTAAAGTACTCTTGCATGCACATAATGATGATGTTATAATTGTGACAAATGAGGTGAATGCACTTGTGATTAATATGATAAACATGGGGCTGGTTTCTTGTAGGAGGAAGAGAAAAAGAAGAGGGAAGAACTGGAAAAAATTATGGAGGAGAATAGGTTGAAGATAGAGGAAGCTCAAAGAAAATTGGTAAGATTCGTACAGGAGTGTGTGGGGGGAATTGACAATGCTAGGTTATTTATTGAAAAGCTGCTTTATGAGCCGATTTGATTTGATCATTCATGCTGTACAACTCTCTAGTCCGACACAATGCTAGTGTGTACCCTCATTTTGCACCTTAAAAGCTTAAAATTGGGCCACTTTGGAAACCAATTTGATATGTTCTTTACTATTTTATTCAAAATTATCGTTTAGTTGGAAAACAGGGTTCCCTGGATCACTAAAAGAATAAGGCTCACACTTTCAAAAGCAAACTTTCGCACTACATGATGTCGGACTAGGGGTTGTTATGCATTGTCACTTTGCTTTTTTGCAGGAATAATTTGGTTACATGAATCAGTATTTGGATGTTAATTATATTTCCTTTGAGTTCAGAAACTAATTGAGTTTGGAGACAGCATGCGTTTGGCAAAAGAACATTTTTTTAAAACTAAAATTCAATCTAAATTATTGCATTATGCATACAATTTGCACATTGTGTTAACCTCCTTGTGATTTTACTTTCCTGAACACGGTTTCTGCTGTTTTATTTTTTAATTTTTAATTAATAAACTGAAATTTTGGACTTTTTATGATAAACTTTTTAATTCCAAATTAGGAAACACAATTATTACTTTGATAGTGTACCATTTACAGTAAACCATGGTGGCTAGAAATCTCAATATGATTTGATAAAACTGCCAGTCATTGACTGAATTGTATTTTTGTTAATCAATACAATTGACATTAATTTTGAAGTACTGCGAAGATGTAATTCTCTTACTTTACTCTCAGAAAGTAAAAAGTCACAAGGAGTTGGGGTTTATTTATCATCACAAAGTGTTCCAATACTAACAAATTTAACTATAATTTTTTTCCTAATAAGTATCATAATGCCTCTGCCTACTAGGTCGGAGGCATTTTGTGTTGTGTTGTGTGTTCATGTTTGCCCTAAGTATTAGGTTATACCACTACAGTTACTACCAAGGTTTTGCTTCAGTTTGTTAATGACGTTTGTGCATATTTCACTTGTCAAAGTATTGAATTATTCACATTGGCCTAATTCAGCAGAACTTGTGCATACAAGGCTAGTTTATCGGCATGCTTGTTTGCGCAACAGCGTAAAAGCACTGAAATCGCCACTTAAACCTGAATCGAAAGAAACTGCCCCCCTTCCCCTTGCTCCCATCTGTTAAATTTTATGGTTCTTCCTCTCCTATCTTGATTCTGGAAATAGTTTCAATATCAAATTTATTCCTATGTTTTCATAGATGAATATGAATTCTTTTTTTTTTTTTTTCTCAGGTTGTCATCCTTTATTTGGTATCCTCACATTTGTACTATTTGTGTCTAGCAACAATGCTGGTTTCATACTTGCTTGCTGCTTTCCTGCTGATTTTGCTTCAAAGCCGATATATCAATCTGTCCACCGCTTTGTCTAAGCGGCAGCATTGCTGGGAGTTGAATTCAAGTCAATTCAGGAGCGGCGCCGCTCTGACGTATGAGAAAAGGAAACAATTTTCTCCTGTGCTGAGCGGCAACATTGTATGAAACCAGTATTACACAGTGTCATGGTGAAGCAGAAGCCATTCAGGGTGAAGCATAGACCCTCTCACTTCTAATAGTCAAAGGTCATAGGTTGCATAAATGCAGATATATCAGGAGTGAAGAATAATATGACCTGAGGTCATAAGTCATAGTTCATTTGAAAGGCATAAGGTGTTGACGTCTTACGTCATCTTACTCCAGCAAAAAGTCAAGTTTGATTATGTCATAGAATGTCTCTTTACTTTAACATTTAACTTTACCATTATCAACTTTCCAACTTGTTATTTTGTAGGTATATAAAGCACAAACTTGTACAATGATTTTTATCATTTTGCCCACCCAAATAGAAGGATTTGGGGTAAATATTGCAATTTTATTGTTAAATGTGAACTGTGTTTTACATCAGAGACAGAAAGGTATGTTTGTGTCATGCTGTTTAGCAAAACAAGCGAGCGATCCAGGGAGGGCTCACGGTTCCTGCTGTTTATCACTGCTGCTTGCCATTTTGTTGCATAGCATTTGCAGTAGAGCGAAGAACATTTGGATAAAGCGCTAGTTGGGCTGCCAGCAGCACTAGCTGATGTATTCACTACACAAAGCTGATGATACCAGGCTACAAACGGGTTTGTCAAACGATACAATAATACAGCCTTTAATTGTGCTGAAAATATATGGATGGGGCTACCTTAATGTTCACATTGTATTGATTGAAATGTCATAGTAAAATTTTCTGCTTTTGAACAAATTTAATTCATTTCCTGGTTTGAAAATGTATTGTAAATATAATATTTCTACACTACACTGGCAAGTTACATTGTCCACTGGTTTAAAGTGGAAATATTTTGTTTTGTAATAATGCACCATTTGCTATATTTATTTTGATTCTGTTTTCAGCAGTCAATTGAAAATTTCAAAAAAAGTACAGAACTAAAAAATTATAATGATAACATGAATTTGTCATATTATCTTGATATAAATGCCAGATAAGACAAGATTGTTTGCTATAAAATATTATGCATGTATAAAATTTCTAACAACATTAATGGGTCTATTGCTATTGGCATTCTACATGTACATGTATATTAATTTAAACTGTTTCTCTGAACAGTCCCTGAAGTGTAACGATGTGTGCTGCATTGCATATTTGACCAAAAATAAAAACACTGTAAATGTGTGTAGATTCTCTGAGCTGTGGGATAACCTCTATCAGGTGTTTACACAGTAGCAAACAGATACAGATGTATTGTAGTGTCTTTATATGCAATACTAATGTTCATCTTTTTAACCCCATGGGCATACTGCCTTTCTGTAGTGCCTCTTGTTTAATTACATGATATAAATTCTCATTTAGGTACATGTAACTAATAAAAAAAAATACAGATCTGTCAGCACTTTTAACCGTAAATCCCCTTCAGTCCTACTGACCATTCTTACTATGTCTCCGATTTGCTCAATAGATGATCTTTGTAACCAATTAAAATAGTTCCTAGAGGTTGATACATTGGCAGTTGTGCCCATGGGGGTTAATGAAAGCATTTATTCAATCAATTATGAAATTTCATAAAGTTGTCTGCGAGCAAAACTTGGCTGACCAGAAAAAAGATCTTCTGCATAATTGTCATTAAATTATGAACTTGGTCAACTTTCTAATGGGTTTTGTATCATGTAGATTATTTTTGTAGCTTAAACTTTATATCAGCAGTCAAACATGTTGACCATATTAAAACAATGTTGTTTTAAATCTGTTAAAACAATGACTTGCAATTAGTCCATCTTTTTTGCTTGTCATGGATAGAATTCTGAGGCATATTTCCCTCATTAATGCCATTTATATGTAATTGACCTAAAATTGGTCCCCATTTTAAATTGTACAAAATTTAAAACTTGATTTTCCATTTATGGCATTGTTTTGTTATGGTCAAACTCGCTTTGAAATCGCTTCCCACAGTAAGAAAGTACATGTGTATACCAAACCAGTCTTGATTATTATCAAATACTAATTTAATTCCTTCTCCCGTTTGTTTAAGGCTGAGGAACGACTAGAAATGGTTGAGCGACAAAGGAAAATGGATGAGGAGAGGCAGGCTTTTGAGAGAGAACAGCAGCGACAGCATAAAGCGGAGCAAGAAATGATTCTCAACAAAAAAGCATCACGTCCAAGACTGTCGTTTGCTCTGAAAAAACCCTATGAGATCTCAACATGTGGAAAATGTTTAGTGCTTAAATTTGGATGGATCCGACGAGGAAGCTCTCTTGAAGCTGTATCATTGTGTTGGTAGATTCAACCATGAAATGCTTAATAAATGCTTAATGAGGATGCCACATGGTGAGTGATTTGTGGGGGTGGGACAGGGTTTACTCAGGGTACGGGGTATGAAGGGGTTGGGCTTAGAGAAAGTTTCACTCCATTGTGGCTATGGCAACATACAAGTATTTACAAGTGAAAGTGTGCTGCTTATTGTAGCCTCGTGAATCCAGAGAGCTACATATGATATACACAACTGCTGTTCTATGCATGGATGTTTCTGATGTCTCTTATTTCCAATGTATAGTACCATTGTATCGTTAACTGCAAAGCGCAATCCTCGCACACAACGCACAAAGGTGTAGAAATGCCTTCTGATTCACTAAGCTGCTTCGACGTCGCCGAGTCTCTTATTAAATTATGTAGTGTGGTTAGTCTGTGTTGTAGTCAATGTTATTGAACTCTGTTGATGACTAACTTGACAACTGACTATCCTATGCAAGACCTATGATCCACATGGTAAAATATACTTAATCTAGAGAAGGATATCACAGTGATTTAGATGCTTTGAGACTCCTCATCTGGGAGTGTTCAGAGTGACCATTTCAGCGTGTTATAGTGTCTGGAGTTGTGGAAATACTATTGATAATAAAGTGGAATGCTTGATTTTCACAAACAAATTCCCAGTAACTGTAAACCAGACAAATCATGGCCAAAATTCCAGCTTATAATCTTCCAGTACGAACCCTGTGGCATGGGTTTTGGTCTCACGATGCTTCATTGCATATTGGAAATTTGTTTTGATTTGACATTCAGATTATGATATCTGATTGGAGATCTTGTGTATCTTGGTATACTGCAGTGGCCATACAATACATATCCTTGCAAATCATGTAGCTTCAATGCAACTTGAAAGCATTAAGTTAGGCCAGTTTTAGATTTGCTATGGTAAAGATTGTTTTCTTTGATCATTCTATAATTGACTCAGGAGTGTTGTTACTTGAATCTTGTTTGGTTGGTGGTGAGAAAAAGTTGTCAGAAGTCATTAGATTTTGGCTTTTGACTCTTGACCTATTGGACAGGGTACTCAACCCATTTCAGTAGGTCAAGAGGGGATGTGTTTTGAGTCCATTTGTAATGATATCTGATTACCTTCTCTTACCATTCATTGTGACAAGTCTCAAGTTACAATACCCCTCTTTGCTTGAAGGGGCAATGTTTATCATACCAAAGCTGAAATAAATGATTCCAGAAGAGAGTTCACAAGAAAATTCTTATGAAAAGTTCCTGTTTTTTTCCTAGCAAGTTTGTCAAGCAACTTCTTCTGCCTGTGTCAATAGATCCTTCAATTCTTAATCTTTTAGTTGTATAATCGCAATCACGTGACAATGCCCTACATGTAAACCTGATTAATGGGAACAAAGACACTTCTTATTCCATTAATGACATCAGCTCATCTATATGGCATCACCAAGAACTTGTGACATTACTAAAGGATAAAAAAGTGGAGGGCTTAACTGGCACTGATGAACGTAGAAGTTGGTTGCCAAATCTTGTGAAATTTTTCATGAGAATTTTCTTCTGAACACTCTTCATAATGAGTTGAGTGAGATGTTGGTTCAGTAGATTATAAGTATGTGCTATGGAATGAGCGAGGTATGTCTGTCTATGTGTGGGGGTGTGTGTGTGGGTTATGTGGTGGTGGTCGTGGTGTGTGTGCTGGTGCATGTATAGGCACATCCAACATGAATCTCATTAATATTCCCTGGCCAGAATATGAATATAACTTTTTCTCAAGAAACATGAGTGTATTGGCTAGTTGTACAATCCAGTGGTATGAATACATTTCTTTGTACCAGTCTTGTAATGTACCAGTAACCAAACATTTTAGAGGTATTGATATTAAAGTTTTTAAAAATCTGAACCAGTTGTATTCCAATTTGTACATTACATCAATCTTCTCCTAACATTTCGGTAACGTCTGGTGTTTGTCTATTAGAGGATGACAGATAGAATTTTGTTTGTTTACCGGCGCACGGAGGCGCAGCGGTACAGGCTCCGTTTTCGCAATCGAGCCCTGGTGGTACCATTGTGTTGTGCACTTGGGTAAGGTGCTTTGTATTTCTTGCCTCTCTTTACCCAGGGGTGAAATGGGAGCTGTTAGGAATATTAGCCATTGGGCACCACCCAAAGGTATGACCATGCCTTGGCCATTGTATGGTAGCTGACATTAAAAGGCGCTGTATAAATGTCAACATTTACTTTATTTATTATTTTACTACCATATTAGCATGTGGACACCATCTACATGTAGTTTAAAAAGTCTGCACAACCAGTAAAAATAGCTGGGTTGTTCATCCAATTCTAGAGTACACAATTACAAAATACTATCTGCAATTCTCATTTCTTATTCACCTGTTCTTAATCACCTGTTTTTCTAATTTAAAAGAAAATCCAAAGTAAACACCTCTGCCCCCATTTTGTTGGCATTATTTAAAATCTTGTCTCCAAAAAGGTGTATCACCATCAATTGCTGTGTTTATGATTGCACGTAAGTGTGACATGCACAAGTTCACTCACTCATGAATGGTGAATGTGCATATGTACTCAAATAGGGCATGCACTGTCAGAGATACAACTTTACCGAAGATTGCTAGAAATTCCGATTTGGGGCCATAAAAAATGCCAGGTATACCAAAAAATGCATTTCCAGAATTGGATGATGATATTTAGAGCAAAATATAAAGAGCATAAAAAGCACTCGGCCATTTGGCAAATGACCAGATCAATCTTTAGGATATTTATCTGTTGCATCTCTGCACCGCTTTTAGTGAGTGAACTCATATCACAGGTTTGGAGTTGTGTCTTTCTGCTGCTGAGCCACTGAAATGTGGTTAAGGTGTTGACATTTTTGGAGCTAAATGTATTGCATTATATGTATTGGCAAATATTAATCAAATGTGTCAAGTCCATTAGTATTTGTATCATAATCATATCAAAAACCAAGTTGTGGATATGCCACATTAAAACTATTTTCATAGCATTGTATTGACAAACTAATTTAACCCTTCTGAACAAGAAAGATCATTAAATTGGTCACTGATTAAGTTATATGATCCAGTGTCATATACTGGGGTACCCAAAAAGGTGGCTTTGTTACATTTTGATGTGCAGCTTGGATTTCAAAACACTGTCTCTTGAGTATTCCGTCACTTAGAAGATTCAATTAGGTCTTAAATTGAGGCTAATTTATTCTAGATTACTCATGTTTTTATCCTGTTTTAAAATATTTTTTAATTATTTTCTTATGACGTTTGGCATGAAATGTGCCAAGGGTGGCTGAGGAATAGGGAGGCGGAGGATTAAGGGGAGGGATTAATATCGTAAATTTGATTTAAAACCCATTAAAAATTTGAATCTAGTAAAAAATGTCTAAATGGACTCCCAGACATCTAAACCAAGTAAATAAATACAGAAGTTCATTTAAAAGACCAATACTTGCTGAGAATGATTGTAAATGTGGAAAAAAGAGGTGGGGTTATATCCTTCCTACTTTGTGATTGTTTTTGCCCAGCGCTCTCTTATTTTTTTAACCGATTTCCATAAAAAGGTGTCAAAATGCTCAGGAGGATGAACCACTTCAAATGAGATGTGTAGGTAAAATGTTTGAACCATTTAATTTTTTTACTATGTAACGCAAAGGTACCCCAGGTTGTGACACAGGACCATATATGATTTGGTTTTAGCAGAGATGCCAGTCTTAGGAAATATCACACTTTGAGGAAATGTTGTTAATATTCCTGTATGAAAGAGTATGCAAAAGTATATTTTCAGGAATTTTTCTGCCATTTCTAGATTTGTTGATGACACTTGACTGACTGGCATCTCTGGGTATAGTAAACAGTTAACCTGATTTTTAAATGGTAGTCATGTCAATATGATCTGCCATCTGGTATTATTTCAAAGCCCCATTTGGTTAAACTCAGGAATGTAGGAAATATATAAACTTTTTTCTCAGGGTGTAGTCCTGACTCCAGTTACTCTCATAATCTCATATTATTATGAGAATTTCACTGGCTGTGAAAAAGACAACAAGTGAAGCAAAAACCATAATTAGGCATGAATTTGTTTTAGTGGGTGTTAATGCTATGATGTAGACACAAATCTTAAGAAAACACATTGATAATGTTGTATTATACCACCCATGACTGATACTGCGCATATCTACTCCATGATTGTATGACATCACAAGTGGTATAATACAAAATTACCAACATATTTGGTCACAGAAACATGCAACTTGTCGCTTTGCAGTCTTCATCAAAATATCTACAACTGCAATTTTGTTCTTGTTCAGGCCCATAGCCAGGATAGTTTTGTGCGGGTGTGGAATTTCTGAAATAACTTTTGGGGCTATTATGGAAACACTTTAACATGAAAAAGTGGTCCCTTTGGTACATTAAATTTAAAAAAAATTACTTTGAAGAGTGGAATCAGGTGCACTCCTGGCTATGGGTCTGGTGATGTTCTAAAAGTACTTTTTAACTTCCCTAGATTCAATCTCAAATAAATATCAACTTAACATTGAAGGAATTCATGTTGAATATATGGGGAAATGTTTTATCACAAAATGGATGTAATATTTGTACTTAGCACATAGTCCAACCCTAAATCTAACCCTATTGCTCACGGTATCTCTAACCTATCACTACCCCTTAACATTGCAAAGACCACTACTATTACATGCACATAATGTGTGCACCTACATGTAAGCAATCTATTGAGAGCATAGTATAAGCATATGTGTGCATTTTCGTGATGCTATAACAGCAATATCTCCCTTCTAGAATTGCATAGTCTTGTAGAATGTTCTAAAGCCAAAACCATGTGTACATATTGACTGTTGGTTACAGTTATCACTGGTGGAAATAAATTGCTACATTGAATGTAAATTTTAATCTAAACCTGTTTGAGTTTGTCTCATTACTCAGTGTGATTTGTTTATTTGTGAAACTATACCCAGTGAGAGTACAGGTAATCAAAATGATTGTTACCAACAGTTCCCAACTTTGCAGTGATTATTGACAAGACTGCCACATCAAAATGCAACACAAGATCCACCCAAGTGATATGACATGTCATAAAACAAGATCCAATGTTGCATTTCAAAGAAGCAGGCTTTTAAATAAATATAACAACTTCAGTCTCCGGCAAGGTTCTTCAGCGGTCTGCCGGTTTGGCTCCATTTATAGCGTAAACACAGAGTGCCCCTGATTGGCTAATCGAATTGCATCATCACATCGGCACTTCATTCACCAATCAAGCTGTGTAGCAATGCATAAATTAGTTCTATTTAGGGGATAATCAGATATAGTAGTTGGACACTACTGAAGGACCATGTGATGCCGAATACTGTAATGGTAACAATGGTTTTGATACAGCTTGTATGAGGTCTCGGTTTGCTTTTAATTTGCATGAAGTCATAAAAGAACAGTTTATAACAGCTCACTATTTATAGGAAAAATATAGGGCAATTTGATTTGCACACATGGCCAACACAATTTCATGTGCCTTTTTAATTCAATCACTCGTAATAAATAATAAATTAGTGGGACATAAGTTTCAAAATGGCAAAATATTTTCTTGTGAAGCACAAAAATGCTAATAATCAAGAATCCTGTGAGTGGTAAAATTATTTTTTTGTGGGAGATGAGAGTACACCAGACATATCGAATTGCATTCTGAATACGAGGAATGTCCTGATATCAAATAATATTTTTTGAAATTTGCGATATAATACAAATTTTATGACAAATTATAAAAATATATTTTTAAAATTTTTGATATTTAACAGTCCTTATTATTATATCTAATAATATGTACTTAAAGTGTATGTAGCTGTGATGAAAAGCCGATGATCAATTGAAAATTTTGAAGATATACATTTTCCCCCCAAAAGACCTTTACTTTTTTTTTCGATGTTCTTGGGGAAAAATCCATATCTTTAATACGAAAGGTCAAAATGTTCAATTGTGCCTCTTCATCCCAGTTACATACACTTTAAGTACATATTATTAGATTTATAAGATTTACTGTTAAATATCAAAATATCAATTTTAATCATTTGCCATAAAATGTGTATTATATCACAAATTAAAAAAAAATAATCGAAATTATTTGATATCAGAAGGACATTCTTCGTATTCAGAATGCAATTCGATATGTCTGATGTGCTCTCATGTCCCCAAAAAATACTGTCCAAACGTTGCTACAGAGCCCTTAAAGCCACAAAAAACAAAGGATTTTTGGTCATTTTAAGGCAGTATCAGTGATCATGCAAGGGAGTACAAGCAAAAGTGAAGGGTAGGTCAGTAAGAGTTTGAAGACCTTTATTTCATTTGAAAAAAAAAAGATGCAAGCACCCCAGTGTTGATAAATATGAAGCTCCATATCTTAGCTACTTGGATGAGTTGACTTCTGATGTCATTGCCTGGCAGTATGCGCACGCATCATTACAATTTCCATTGTTTTTTGCCTGGCAGTATGCGCGTGCATCATATTTTGTTCAGGGCTCGTGTTTTTCAAATTTCCGCCACATACAATAAGGCTATTGAACAGTGCATGGGGTTCACTCAAGCATATGGATATACCAGTCCCTTGACTTTGTTGATAAACATTGAGGTCAACTCGTCTATATGTAACTGACACTGTGGCGCTCTATGGGGGATTTAATAAGATTCAAAATTGCTTGTTAACAAATAAGCCGATTCAAAAAGTTTAAAAGTTAAGTTGGGACATGTGTAAACCGTGGGTGTAAACATCGCAGATATGAAAAGATTGTACATTATGACTTTAAGGTTTGCTTTACCAGAAAGGGTCACAAATATAAAGCGGCCATGTTGAAAAAAGTTTACAAATCTTACAACTATAGTATTTAGCAAGATCGGCAGACAGCAGAAGAACCTTGCTGAAAACTATAAATGTCACTAAATAACAAAGCTAAATAATGCTAAATTCAGCATTCATAATTTTTTTCTGAACAACTTCTTTTTTTTCTGAGCAACTATTTTCCAGTGAAGAATGTGTTTGATGTTCTAAAAAAAGCTCAATTGTCATGTAATTTATCAATGTACATAAAATACTATAAAATATCGGCAAAATGGCTTGGTGAGACGTGTGATTTTTAAAATAATACTTGAATTAAACCCTGGTACTCATTTTGTTTTGTTGGGTGTATCATAATAAACACAAACAATAATAATAATAAGCACAAACAATAGACCATTAAGCTCTTGGTTCGTATAAATTATTATTTAATACATATTTAATAAACAAATAGCACTTTATTTTTTTGGACGGATGTACATAAGCACATTAAATTATTGCAATATGAATATACAAAGTGGACGGATTAATGTCTTTATGGATGGATGTTTAAGTACTGCTAATATTGGGTTTTGATAACTTGCATATATGGAATGAAATATTCTGTAAATTTTAAAATAACATCATTAGGAGTCAAGCAGAATGCCAAATAGGATTCATCTCTTTCGTAAAATCATGTTACACATGAATTACTACCTATCGTTATGTATTCGGCAGACGGCCGAATCCGGATTCGGCTTTTGGTAAATTCATTTTACGCATGCATTACTTTTGAATTTGAGAATAAGGGATCAATGCTTTACCTATAGAGGGCAGCATATCAATTTTTTAACGGTTATCGTCTTTGACCGTACTGCAAGTCACCATTAGCTAACCCAGTATGCCACCCTCTTTTGAATACTTACTATGCTGTTATCATCTGATTTCCGTTAAGAAATTGATATGCTGCCCTCTATTGTGTACAGCATTGATCCCTTATTCTCAAATTCAAAAGTAATGCATAAGTAAAATGAATTTACCAAAAGTCAATCCGGATTCGCTGTCTGCCAAATTCATAACGATATTAAAGGACAAGGAGCATGGCATGGCACTGCACTGTTAACTAATCATGTATACTGCTCTCTGGCTCTCTACTCTATGATCCTCTGTTCTCCAATTCAAAAGAATTCATGTGTAACATGATCTTAGCAAAGAGACAAATAATGCAATTGCTATTTGGAACTCTGCTAAAATCACAACAATATCAAATGTGTTAATCATTCTACATTTATAAACAACAAATATACTTTTATCATACATAGCCTGAAGAAAGTACCCAGCATTTAAAAAACACCTTTCACAAGTTTGCAAAGAAGACTCATAACATTTTGGTCCAAATCAATATATTAACATTCTTAACCAAATCACAATTATACCCAGAGTCTCGATCTGTATGGTGCATGTTACAGGTGATATAACCTTTACATTTTAAAAAGTTTCCTTGCCATTTATGGCTGGGCTGAGGTAATTGTTTTATCAAATGCTTCTTAAAACCATATGCAAATGATTTATCTATTAAGACAATCCCAATTTTGATAAAAAATTGTTTCCTTTTTCAACATAAAATGTTTGTAAATTTTTAATTTGCAAACATTGCACATTTAACTATTTATATAAACTTGATATTATCAACCAAATAATTTAACTTGGTTCGGCAACATCCAACAATATAAATTTCACTTCAAAAATTCAATGTAATTTAGACTTTATAATATACAAAATAAATTTGAATAATTGATGAAATTTGCCAAATTCAAACAAATATACAACATTTTACATGAAGGACCTACAAATTTCAGTACAACATTAATTGACACATTTACACACACACTCTTACATAAATACAACAAGAACTTGGCTGGTCACATATGTCATCCATTATCAATTAAAACATTTATGACAAATGGGGAAAAACTACAGAATTTGTATGTTTATGCAGAGAAGGTCTGCAGCCCTATTTATTAGACAGGAATAATTTATATGGTGTCGTAGGTCTGTGGTCAGCAAATTCATGTAGTGTGCTGAGGCTTTTGGGTTTATGCCTGTGTGTAGCGCAATATAAATCATTGCGCTTTGGACAGTTACTTTTTTTGGATAAGACACATAAGATTTTCAAGCCAAGTCCTTTACACTAATCACACACACAGATACACAAAACAATTTATATCTCTCTTCATAGTCACAAATACTGTTTCACTTTTAGAAAATTAATTCAGAAATGAATTAATTTGTCTGTTTCTGCACTCAAGTTGATTACATCAACTATTACTTTAAAAAAAAATCTTTATGGAACATTGAAATAATTAGCTGGGTGATCTTGTAACAGCAAAATAATCTGGGCATTTCCCAGATGTCCACATACAGATATTTTGCTTGATAATAAACTATAACATATTTCTGCCAGTACGTCTATTACACCATCATCATTTTGCACGCATTCTACAAATGCCTGGGTTGGGAGTTGTGAAATGAAATGGAACTAAGAATCCAAAATTGATCGGCAGTCCATAAGTGCCAAGGTTGATCCATAGTGGTACAGCTAGGGCATGTGTATCATCAAAAACAATACCTTTACTAAACATTAGGGAGCGATCGTTATTTACGACAGGGGGGGGATGGGCATTTTGAGAGGGGTACCCGAAATTTATAGGGGGCCTTGTTAAGTTTTAAATGGAGAAATTCAGGAAAACAAGGGGGAATTCAATAATTTCGAGCGGCGGCAAGGGGGTAACACGATTTTTTTTTGTCAATATTTTTTCCAAAACGCCCATTCCCCCCTGCCGTAAATAATGATCGGTCCCTTAGAGGTCACATACTGGCAGACACATGATGTAGTATGAAGATCACACCTACTTGCAAAGACCTTTCACACTGCCCGATTTGGCGCAGATTATAGCGCAAACATGAAGTTGGGTTTTGATTGGCCAATTCAATCAAGTCATCATTACATCAGCACCTCATTCGCCAATCAATCTGCATAGCTTTGCACGACGCAGACGTGACCTATTTCTTTTTGTGTGATCGGTTGGCCAGTGCAAAATGTCTTTGTAAAATAGTGCAGACATTGTTGTAATGTCCACATACTGTTGAATACCATATTACTATAAACCCTCCTTATATAACCTGTGGAGTGTCCTGGGTGATTTGCAGAGCACAGGTACTGATCAAAGCAATAACTAATTAAAAAACTTGATATCACCGTCTGCAGTCAATATGACACAAAGGGGTGCAAATGTAGATGGTTATAGGAGCAGCTATTCATCAGTAAGCGGTATTCACAATGATACATATAATCTAGCTCTCTGTCAAATTCAGACACATACTCTGATATACCCATGCAAGTTCTGATAGGTGTGTGACACTCTAGTAGTCTAAACTCATAAGCAAAGCTGTGCCTCTCTTACTCCAATGATCAGGGTTGTAAGCGCCTGACTTGAGGTCCACACCAACAATAAAGGAAGGTCTGCCTGATCCACCGGATCTATTGGGGAAGTAGTAGCATGGACATGCGTACATACCTGTAACAAATACAAAACAACATTGTATTATAACCTTTTCATTTCTGCTTAACACCTATCCTATTTTCAGGACTATCGTTTTCTTGTGAGCACCATTTGGTTCTGTAGTGAAATGGTCAGCTTTATAAATGGCAGTGAGTTTTTAGAATGTACAGACAAATCCGACGAGCCAAGTGATGGTAAGGATTAAGTCTGCCATAGCTGGGGCCCATCCGCGCCAAACTAGCTTAGTTTGTTTGGATTGCGATCCAAAACACTATCGCGAGTGCATCGGAGCGTGTTGCACTTGCGCCGCGTCACAGGAGCGGTAAACGCTGCAGGCCTGTCATACTGGCATCACATAAAATGGATGGAAGGCCCCCAGCTATGGCCGCCAGTGAGGTGTAGGAATGTGTCAAGTCGGATTCGTGTATATGGGGAGGGTTTGCCCAAACATATGTATGGTGATGACTCTCAAATATAAAAAAATTTGATTCAAACAAAATTCATGCTATTATGTGTGCCAGTAAAAATGACAAAATTTCTTGAACAAACAAACAATTTTGCATAAATCTCTTACCCTTGCCACTCTTCTTCTTATTCTCCACTGGTTTGAAGTGAATAGTAGGTATACCACACACAAGCTGCATTGGAGCCGCCTCTACTAAGCATGCATTCTTCTTGTCCCATCCAGCGCCTTCCAGATGCAATCCCTTTACCCACACACCATCTTTGGGAGGATCTACTATGTTGTTGTCATCTACTGTAGAGACGACAAATTCCCAGGACAGAGAATCTACTGAGATCTGTTATATCAAAGTATGAATGTAAGAAAACAACTTCTAGTATTACAATCAACTTTATAACAGCTTCTTAAAATCAACTTTACTCCAATATGTCAAAATACAAGCAGGTGTAAGGTAGGTATAGGAAAGGTTGGTTTGTTTGTCCATGTCCAGACCTATACATGTATACCGTAAATGTTTGCCTAATGGCGCACCTGGGTTCCTTTCCCTTGGGGTAAATTTCATGTACAAATAGAGAGCTCCCTCCTCTAAAAAAGGTATGTGCCCTTATTTGCTGGTAAGATTTTTATGGGAGGGCACTGTTAGTTTGTGTCTAAAATTCCAGTTATGTCAAGGGAGCCCATAGCACCATTAGGCGAATATTTACACTATATGCATAAGCCAGGCTTGCTTAGCCTGTAAAAAGCATTCTGGCCTTCATAGTTAAAAAGAAAAAAAAGTAGAAAGAAGCCAAGGAGGGCTACACCAAACAATCACATAACAATTTTGCTGTTTGACAAAAGATGACATACTGTAACAGTATTGAAACCACTATGTTATTCTCATTTAACAGACAAAAAAACTTGACAACATATTAAAGCATTATGCAAATAATACTGCCAGAGGCATTCTTCTTTCACAACTTAGCTGTGTGTATGCCAGCGCCATTGTATATCAATCCACACTATTTTGAGTTTACAAGCAGATCATAGAATACATGCATGTATTATGAATATTTGATCTCACACTTGTAAATACAAAATCACACAACTTACATTGTTCTGTCTTGCTGATGTTTGCAGCACTGCTGTAAGGAAACCAGTTGGGAAAGTAAAAGCTGACATAGAGAAGATGACTGGAGCATGCGCTGTGAGTGCCCATTTAGCAAACTGATCTACTCTCTGCATCAAGTCACGTGTCCATGCTCCTAGTGGCTTGTTTGATGGATAGGCCTGGAATAAGAAAACAATAAAGTATACTTTTTAACAAGTTGTGATAACTATTTTTAAGTTTTTTTTAACAAATTAGGTGCCAAAGTTTTACAACATTCAACAAGCCAATCAGAACCTCACTTCTGTATTTCTGGCAAAGAAGTACAAATCACACGTGGGAAAATGAGCACTTTTACAGTATTTCTTGTACTTACACTGAGCCACATTGAGGGTACTCTGGCATCAAATACACAGTTGAAAATTTCCTCAAGATCAGTTGACATGACAACCAAACCCTTGATACCCTTTTCCAGGTCTATCAAAGATGAACGGATGTCCTGAAGTAATGCATTGTAGCGTTGGATCTAGAACCAAGCACAAATAACAATACAACATTAGTACATCAACATTAGTAGTACATACTTGTGCAATAAGACATTTTAACGTTCATAACAGATTGATTACTACAGTATAACTAAAAATAAATGATCAAGTTTTCCCTTGCAAGCCAGCCTATCTGTGCTTATACTTTGCAATGCAGGACTCATGACACTATGGATTGATATAAATAGGCATATGCCATTGAGTACAGGAGTTATGTCAGGCTTTGAGACACATATACTGTGACTGGTGTGCTCTATTGTGAATTTATGGAGTGAAAGTTGGGACTTAATTAATGCACATACAGTAATAAAAGATAATAATGTTTGCCTATTTCAAGATACATCAAGTATAACCAGAAACATGTTATCCACCTGTATATTTTTTCAACCTTTCAATGACCAGCAACATCAAGCTCAGAGGATCAGGCTATACAGGCAATACAATAATGGTTTAATTACTTTTGCAAATTGATAATAAAAGGGCCACATGAGGTTTAAAAGAATGTTTTAAAAACATGTTCCAGTATGTTCCAAATGTTTTTAAAAAAATGCACAAATCTAAATTTGAATGAATTTCAGCATGTTCTGGATTATTACTGAATGTCCCTTTAAACAGATCACAACATATTAGTATATAAAACATACTGTATATGAAATTGACTGAGATCTAAACAGGGACTCTTCATTACAACTAGAATGGTATGCAACATATCAATGTATGCCTAATATTTACCTCTTGTAGAAGGACTATTTTCAGTGGTGAGTTATCATCTTTCATGATCTTGGCAGTGCCTTCATAATCAATATTGGCTGGGATCTTCTCCAAGACATCAGCTGCTAGCTTCAATACCTGAAATGTATATCATATATCAGTATAAGAAGATGTCAAATTTAGAATCGCCAGATGTATTTAAATGACACATCTCAATATCTCGCTAAGATGCTGGTTACATGATGCAGCTATTATGACTACCATGTCTTCCATGCAACTAAAAGTCAATCAATGATCCCCTAAAATTGTACAATTGTGTTTGAGAGTGGCCTTCTGGCCTTTCTCCTTTCCCTTACTATTTTCTTCCATTTCTTGCTTTGTTTATCAAAGCTATCTGGGCCAGCATGTACCTTATTAGCCTACACTGGCTATCCAGGCTTGTGCATTTTATTGTATGAGCTTGGAACGGTCCATGGATTTCCCATGGACCAACTTGGGTGAACAAAGTATATGAAGATAATACAGAAGTAAGATTTTCTGACAGCTCTGCTAAAACCTAGCTCTCCTAGACACTAGTACTATCAGGGGACCAATTTGTAGACAATCTGCAGTTTTTACAAGCTCAAGCTCTCATGTATATAGTCTATTATCTACCTCCAGTCACCGGCACTAGCTTTGAAGTTTAGCGTGTTCTGTTAGCCTAGCGTCACTTGCTGCGTGTACATAATTTATAAGAACGCACGCTACGCTAACGCAGCACACGCTGAACTTCAAAGCTAGTGCCGGTGACTCAAGGTAGATATATAGACTATAGAAGTTGCATCTGCAAATGTTTTGATGCATTTACAGGACTTGGCACAATACTGTCTCACCTCAATTTTTGACAAAAATGCGGTTTTGGTACCAACATTTTCAGAAAATAATAAGCTTTCCAGTGGCAACAACTCCAATAAAGTCACAGACCAGTGAAACATAGCCTTATATACAAAGGCATATGCGGCCAGAATTCTTAAAACCCAATTTTCTTCAAATGACCACAATGGAGATGAGGCCTTGTTGCGCTGAGCCCTCAATTCATTTATATGACCTAGTTCATTCCCCATGTTACGATAACTAGTTCTTACCTTGCTTTCTCTACTCTCTCCTTCCTTACTAACCACCTGTGGTTGTAGTGATAGCAGTGTGTCAAATAAGGTCCTAGTCTCATTAATCTGACTGGCTATGTCTGCATTGGGATGTTGTCCAAAGGCTTCAGGGTGATCCACTGCTGGTAACATACTGATGTATTCCTAACAAAAGTTTCAATGAAAACAAAAGAAGTCAGTAAGCTTGTTGGCAGATCAGATAATCAATAGACCATTTTAGTAAGTTCCAAAATCCTTGGCAAAAGTAATCATAACTGCGTAATGTCGACACACTCATTTATGATCTAACTGTGCCGGTCAAAGTGTGCAGTTACGATGTTCATATATTGATTACAAAGGATTCTGAGATTAATACTGAAAAGGTCTATTGAGATGTGATACAAAATTGTTTTAAATGGAGTACTTGTAAAATAGATACATACCTACCAACTGAATCTATTTTCAAAAAATCATCAATTCCATACTTTCCATACAATGTACACTTTTAAACAGAACTATGAACAAGCACTTGTTTCTTGATTTACTGACAGTCTGATGTGCATATCTCAATGATACAAGAACACATACCTTGTATGTTTGTAGTGGTCCATCCTTTGGGATATAGTAAGCCTGAAGAGTTGATAATCTGCAGGATAAAGTTTCCATGAAAGAAAGAAGTAAATAATCATTTCTACAGTTTTGAATCATTTTCCAAAATAGGTAATTTTTCAAGTATACTTTTCAAATATACAGTGAAAATGAAGTTTTAAAATGTCCCACCGAAACGTGATACTGTGTGCATCGAAAGTCCAAACTGTAACAAGTAAATCCTATCGAAGAGTTATGATGGCTTTGGGACTTATAATGAGGTTAGGACTTGACCATATATCATAAGTTGTGGTGAAATACATCCCAGGATACTCAGTAGGCTTCCTACATGATTTTGTTTATTTTTAAGATTTGTTAAGGGGTACTACACCTGTGGTAAATTGTGATATTTTTGCATTTTTCTCAAAAATAATAACACACTGGTAACAAAAGTTATGTATATTATTGGGGCAAGGAATCCAATTACTACACTGAAATTTCAGTGACTCAAGACAAGTGGTTCCGTATATATGATAGGAAATGAGGTACATCCTAGCGGTACCTTATTTCGTATCATAAATAACAAACTGCTTGCCTTGGGTCACTGAAATTCCAGTGTAGTAATTCGATTCCTTGCCCCAATAATATACATAACTTTTGTTACCAGTGTGTGATTAGTTTTAGAGAAAAATGCAAAAATAGACACAAATTTATCGAGGGGTGTAGTACCCCCTTAAATTGCACTATAAACCTTAATTCACAAGATTACCCTTTCCTATAAATATTTTGACAAGTTGTCCACATAAATTTGGCAATTTATAATAGGTGGGGTGACTTACTTGTAGAATGCCTGTGTTAGTGTTGGTTCACAGAAGTATTCATTGATGTATGTGAGTAGCAGTCTTCTGTCCCAATCATCAGTAACATGGCCACCATAATTCACTCCAGCTATCAGGTATTTGAGTGCATCCCATGGGGTTTCGTCATATTCATCTAAGTAAATACTCAACAGATTCTCTGAAACCTGAAAACACCCAGATACGAAGGGTAAAAATAGCAAGCTCATTACACAATATTCTACCCGATACAAAGTGCCCCACCTAATTGGGGCCCGTACTAGGTTTTCAGCTTAATAAATACCCCACTTTCAACACACATCTGGCTCAAAAATGAAAAAATATCAAGAATATCATGAATAAAGAATGTCATGACTAAAGGGTGGGAAAATACTCAACATCCATCTGACAGTTTGCTCAAAGTACATGATGTAAAAAGCACAATATAAAGCCTGAACTATAAATAGATGTTTGTGAGCTTCCAAAATGGGTGTTCTAATAAGCACCCCTTGCAAGTGACCAACTTTTAAGTGCTTGGGGTGCTTAATACTGCTTATTAAGTCAAACATGGTACCAGATACTTAGTTCTGTGATGGCACAAGTCCAAGGTTCTCCCTTTTTAAAGACCATGTCATTTCATGTTGAGAACATCTTTACAGAGGAAAGGTCATTGTTTCATAACAGATATGTTATTGCAGATTCCTAACCAGGGCTCAGGAAGTCAAGCTAGCCATGTTATTGACCACATTCTGTTTCAGTGGTTTTTCAAGGTTTTTGAAAATACTGCCTTTAGTAATGTTGAAATCTAAAAATTTATCCTATACAGTATTAATTATGAATATCATCCTACAAATGGCAAAGCAGTTAATTCAAGATCATGATCACTTGTTTGGTTGATATTATTTTAATTATTTTGGTAGGAAATTTCTCAAACACCTTCAATTCATCTTATAGCCGACTCCGAATGCGCTTAACATCTCATAATCATTACTCACAATTGACTTAAATTTGCAATCTTACAATGAATTTGGAGACTATGTGAAATCTGACAAATGTAGCATCATTAATAAATCAAAAGACATAGAGTCATGTACCTCAAAGTCGGAGTCATTGAATCCATAGAAGACATTCCAACCAAGCATGCGGAATTTGCGCCTTTCAATCAGTATGGAGTGGAAGAAACAAAGAGAAAACAGCAATTTCTTGTACTTCTCTTGTTTCTGACAACGATTGAACTGCTGTTCTGTCACCAGGTGATATAGACGTTTCATATTGGCCTTCAGACCCTGCAAAAATTAACAACAACATGGATGAAACATTCACTAACATTATGCAATAAAAGGAAAATAATTAGACATCACACTCTCAAAGCTTAGTAAATGGAATATATTTAAAAAGTCTTTGAATAATGAGCGACTTCAAACAATGTGAATAAAGTTCTTTTATGAATACTATATATATTCTAATAGTTATATGCCGTGTATTGAGCGTGAACACAGAAGTGATATGTCAATTGGCTGATCAACATTCATGACAATAATACAGTTGATCCATTAGTCATTGAGTGCATAGAAGGGGCGGAGCTCGATGATCAACATTGTATACTCGAACTTTGAAACTGTTATGGTTGACAGGTGTATTGAATTTTGCTTGCATTTACATTCCTGTGTGGGACTATGGTGGGCCTATTGTCTTTTTACTCTTGGCAAGTCAGCGAAATGACCCCAATGCATTGAGGCAGCTGTTTTATCTGGGAAAACAGAATGGTTTTTTTTATTCAAAAAATTTAGTTCTGTTTTTCTAGAATCAGGAATAATATTTAGAAACGACTGCTAATACATCACACGTTTGGTATAGGATTACTCTTGAAAATGATTGTCAATTACCTTGGGTGGTTCTGTAGTCATCTTGATACCAGCTTGCAGGATAGAGATAGGGAAATCTGGATTGGGACTACTACTTAG